>NC_140342.1:2604800-2919800 GCF_963514085.1 Chelon labrosus | reverse complement strand
ATGGTAAAAGCAGGTGACTTTGCAGTGAGTTGGTCTCTGTACATGTCCAGATGAGGGGCTTAAAGGTCTGGGCCCCTCATTCTGACTACTGGTTAAGCTTTGTCTATCCACATCAGCACCTGAAATCTGGACAACCACAGTGTGATCCCCTGAGCTGCTCTGCTTCAGGTCTGAAGGCCTTCCTCAGGGCCCCCTTCTTACCGTGCTCATGACCAACTGGGAGCAGACCTTAAAAGCAGACATGGGCTCCTGGTTATCCTGTAATATCAAATGTCATTCGTGTGTGCGATGTGTACTTTCTTAACTAATGTCATCACCTTTGACATCCTCATATTTCTCCTCTTAATTTCTAAACAGCCCTTAAAGCACAAGCAGAAATGTGTCAAATCAAGAATCGTCCTTCAACACTAAAACACACGTTCTCCTCAGAGGAGGAAGTGAGGTTGAATGAGTGCCATTCCATTTAATGGAGTCATTGTGTGTGTATGAACAGAGACAGCAATAAAGCTTCTTAATTTCTTCTTTTTTTCTCTTTATTCCCTGTTTTTGTCTCGTCTTCACGCTGCAGTGTCTCTCTGTTCACAGTAGTCAGTGATGTCACTGTTTTGCTGATGGTGCCACGTCTTGCTTCCTGTAAAACGGTCAGCTACTGGAAGACAAGGAGCCTTCCATCATGTTCTCAATCCCACGGGGGGGTGGGGGATGGGGGGCGCTCTGCAGAGTGTAGTGGTGTCAGAGATGAAGGTAAGGGCTCAGATGTTGTCTGGACTCTTCCTCTGATATTAAGTGTTCATCCTACTCTCTCTGGTTTGGATTGAGCTTTCCGTGGTTCGTCAGTGTGACAGCGTTGATGTAACTGCAAGCCATGGATACCAGCTTTAGTCATATACTCTATGAGTGTGTGTTGATTCACGAGTTCTCCTTTTCAACCCCCTGACTAATGACCTACTCCCCCCTTTACCCTCCCTCCCTCTGCCCCTCCCCCTCACCACCAAAGAGCGTGTGAGTGAGGAAAATGGAGGTATGTAGGGGGAGGGGGGAGAACAGATCAACCACAGATCTGTGGATCATCTGCATCACTGAGCGCACACAGGGGAGGGGCTCTGAGGTCATCAGGGGAGGCTGGATGCAATTGGTCAGCAGGCAAGTTACACAGCTTCCTTTCTTTCTTTCTTTCTTTCTTGACTTGAAAGCCAAGAGGGCCACCACTGACACACAGTGCTAACGCAGACAGACAGGTATCTCTGGAGAAATTAACACCTTCACTCCACCTGACATTGCATAACTCATTAGATGGGCAGATTCAACAGGGGATCGTAAAAAGGAGAAAACTGCAGCACGCAGCTTTGTCCCGATGACATTTACAAGGTGAGCGCTTCGCCTGAAAGCTGTCAGAGCATATTAGCTGATATTCAGGTCAGACACGTTTTCAGATCCATTCGGTGCCTGTGCAGTCCGTCATCTGAACCTTCAGGAGCTCCTCATCAGTAGGGCACATCTTTCTTTCTTACTGAAATGTAAGGAGAATCGTACAATAAACAAAACATAAAAACCAGAAGCATAAGGAAGGAGTGGTCAGCCAGTCATACAGGAACATACTGGGCCTCATGCAGCTAGTTAGCGAGTTACTGATAAATGTCGAATGTTACATTTTCTCTACATTTTTAGAGAAAAAATAAGAGAAGTCAACTCCAGATGCACTAGACATTCTACTCATTCATCTTTCAGTTCTTTCCCAGGTGTGCTGAACAATGAATACCACTACCAACCTTTATTATTAGCACAGGTAGCCTCCCACCCCTAGACAAACAAGATCAACAGCTACTGCACACAAGTTCACCTAAATGGGATTTTATTTGCGACGCTCACAGCAAAGAAAAATTATATTTAATAAATTCAACTGTTGCCTGAATAATGCACAAGTGGACAGGTTTCAGTGGAACTGCTTTCTACCAAAAAACTCCACTGTGGATAATCTAGAATAGCAGGGAAACTTTCTGGAAAGACACATTGCTGTCACTCTGTCGGATGAAGCCAGTAACATCTAAGTGTGCATACATTATGTTGTAGTACTATTTTTAGTTGGGAGCGGCTGTATTTCTGGCCAGGAGGAAACCTTTGCTCTCTAAGAGAAACATGAAGACCAGACTGAAGTTTACCAGAGACAATGTAGACAAAGACCAGGACTTCTGGAATAATGTTCTTTGGACCGATGAGACTGAAACTGAATTATTTAGACAGCAGAGCAGAGCACATGTTTGACGTAAACCAGGGAAAGAACCTCGTACCAGCTGTGAAGCATGGAGGTGGAAGTGCCACCGTTTGGGGATGCTTTGCTGCAGCCGTACCTGGCCAGCTCACCATTATAGAATCCACCATGAGTTCTAGCGTGTATCAGGGGGAGCTTGAAGAACGTGTGAGATCATCTGTAAAAAAAAATTCAAGCTGAAGTAGAACTGCACACTGCACACAAAAATGGCCCAAAACACACCAGTAAATCCACCAAGGACTGGATGAAGACTAAGAAATAGAGTGGCCGAGTCAAAGCCCAGAACTTGCCGTGGGGTGACTTGAAACAGGCTGTATATGCAAAAAAAAACAAAAAACCTCAAACATCTCACAGCTGAAAGAATTCTGTGTTGAGGAGTGGGACACACTTTCCTCAGGCTCTTGTAGATGGCTACAAGAAGCATCCCACTGAAGTTATTTCAGCCAAAAAGGGTGACATTAGCTATTAGGGTGTAGGGTGTCCTAACCTTTTCCCCAGTTGGAATATGCATTTTTGTTATCTTTTTTTTAATGAGTAAAATAAGGTTAATTTTAGTTGTTTACCTGCAGTTAAATCACTTTCTTTTCCAGAGCTAGATGAAAACAAGATTAGACATTGCTATGTGAATATTTCCGAAGAAAGAACTGGCTATGTAATGGTGTATAGAGTCCAAGAGTCTGCCATATCAACAGGTAAGTCAAGTAAACGAACAGTTGACGGAGCTGAGGACTTCCAACATGGCTGTCAGGGTGTAGTTACATCAGCTGAATGCCACCTGTACAGTTCAATAGAGCAGCACCTGGCTTAAAGCTCCATCCACCATCTGCATGAGGCAACAGTTGTCTAATGGTCTCCTCCTGGACAAAGTCGCTCTCCGTAACTCTATCCCCCTGGATTCTCCTCTTGTAATGTGTGTTTGTGTGACTGAGTGTGTCCACTTGGTCATGTAATGAAGTTATAAAACATACTGGTTGATGAGCTGAACTGACAACTACAGCTCTCCCTCTCTTCAACTTCCACTCAGCACAGTGATATTTTCTTTCACTGTAATATTCCCGTGATTCAAACGACATTTGTTTTGTTTCTGAGTTTCCTCTAATCCTCTAATCCAGTAGAGTTTGCGGTTCTCTGCAGACAGACCTCAGAGGGACAGGTGTCTGCTGCAGGGCTTGGCTCACACTGACCTCTACTGGGCCACAGAGGAACTGCGCCTCTACGCTGTGAATGACATTTTGGACACAAATGTCATTTTTGTACCGTCACAGTCAGATCAAATGTGGTGCATTGCATTGTGGGACGGTGAACACAAGTTAGCGTGCAGACCATGGACGTTCAAAAAACTCATATTTTTTGTGGGGAACAAATAACCCTGAAACTGTTCCCATCCGAGCTTGAGATTGAAGATACGATAGGATAAGATAAGATATGTTTATTAATCCCACGTATGGGAAATTTCCATGTCACAGTAGCATGGAATTTGGCAAAAAAAAAAACAAACAAAAAAAAAATTATATATATACAGAAAAACAGTGACAACTTCGACAGGGAAAAAGTTACCAGAAAAACACAAATACAAAAATATTGAAAAATATATACAAAAAATATACAAGAAATAACAATACTCTGTAAAAATATAGAGAGAAAGAACTAGAAATATAAAGACATTCTGTATATACAGTGTGGTGGTGGAGTAAACTTTACAAATAAATAGTTGCTTAAACTTTGAAGAAAAAAACTATAAGTTGGTGAGGTAGTGGTTTGTGCAAAAAGGCAGTGCAAAAAAAAAAAAAAAGCAGACTCATTTGTGCAAAAGTACAGTTTTTATTGACTCAGGCTGGTGTTGTACAGCCTGATGGCAGCTGGGATGAATGACCTGCGGTAGCGTTCTTTCTTGCAGCGTGGATGCAGCAGTCTGCTGCTGAAGGAGCTGCTGAGGTCTGAAACAGTCTGATGCAGTGGGTGAGAGGGGTTGTCCATGATTGATGTCAGCTTGGCTAACATCCTCCTCTCACCCACCTCCTCGATGGAGTCCAGAGAGCAGTCCAGGACAGAGCCGGCCCGTCTGACCTGTTTGTTCAGTCTCTTCCTGTCCCTCTTTGAGCTCCCACTGCTCCAGCAAACAACTGCATACAAGATGGCAGAAGCCACCACAGAGTCATAAAAAGTCCTGAGCAGTGCCCTGCACACTCCAAAGGACCTCAGTCGTCTAAGCAGGTGGAGACGACTTTGGCCCTTCTTGTACAGGGCGTTTGTGTTGTTGTTGAAGACCACTTGCATTACACACTGACAACTAGTAGTTTGGAGGACCTGGATATTTACCAGGTAAAGAAAGTTTAACAGCGAGTTGCATTATGGGAAATGTGGGACCCAAGGTCTAGTGAGCTTACTTCAGTTTATGCAAAAGTTTACCGCACGCACATCCAAAAAGCGATAAAAACTGGGTGCTGGACAAACAAGCAAACGTCAGAAAAGAGAACAAAAAGTCCGCACACCAGAAAAATGCTCCTCAGTTCTTTTAATGGTATATCACCACGTGTAACGTTTCGGGCCCTAGCCCTTCATCAGACATGAAACATGTGGGAAGACACACCTCCATATATACATCCATCTTTGGACATGTGATCAATTATGTAAAAGTAATCAATTATGTAAAAATGGCATTATATCATAGAATATACATATACATTTACACTTATACATTATTTAGACTATATCGGTAGAAAAAGGTCAGACAAGAAAAGGTCTGCAATGTGTAAAACATCTAAGAAATTTTAGAGATGCCTCTACCACTATATATGAAGTAGTGATACTATGGAAAAAACAAAAATAAAAGTTAAGGACAAATATAAATGAGTCAACATGAATCAGAAAGAAGTCAAAATAATCAAAATAAAGACAGAAATAGTAAAGAATACCACAAAAAAAATGTGCAACACCAGTTGAGGTCAATCCACTGTAATGGAAACATGACAACAATTGTTACATAAAGTCAACAACACATAACCACAATATTTACAAAATTTACAAAGATTTACAAAGATATTACAGAAATGGCCGCAAGTCAAAGTCTTCATTCAACCCTTTTGGAGCTAAAGTGTCCAGGGTGTAGATCCAAAATGCTTCTCTTTTAAGTAGCAGGCGGTTAACATCTCCTCCACGGATGGGCTGTTTTATCAGTTCAATGCCACAATATCTAAGAGTGGATACATTATGGCCGGCTTGTGTAAAATGCACCGCTACTGGGCTTTTGGTGTCATGGTGGCGAATGTTTGATCTATGTTCTGAGATTCTTGTCTTCAGTGCTCTAGTCGTTTTTCCAACATAGCCCAGGCCGCACGGACACTTAAGCAAATAAATGACATTATTAGTGTTACAGGTGATCACACTTTTGATACCATAAGATTTTCCTGTACGTGGGTGATTGAATGTGGTAGTTTTATGTGTGAAATTGCATTGAGGGCAGTTGCCACATCTGTAATTCCCAACGGGAATAGACTGTAAAAAATGTGGGGAAGTCAGAGGTGGGAGATGAGCTCGCACCAACATATTTTTTAGATTGGGTGCTCTCTTGTACACAATGCGAGGTGGTGTGGTAAAACATTTAAGTGCTGAATCAGAGTCAATAATGTGCCAATGTCTCTTAATGATGGATTCAAACTCCCTACCAAGAGGTGAGTATTGGACAATACAATTTATTCTAGATTCAGATGTTCTGGATCTGGTGTTGCTGAGATAATCAGTTTGGGTCACATTGTCAAAGCGACTACGTGCTTGTGTAATCCATTCCTGTTTATATTGTCTCTGTTGAAAACGTTGTTCTAGGTCAGCTGCCTGGGCTTGGAAATCACCATCAGAACTACAGATCCGGCGAACTCTACTAAACTGAGACAAGGGCAAACTCTTCTTAAGTTGAATAGGGTGAAAAGATTGACCATGAAGAATAGAGTTTCTGTCAGTGCTTTTACGGTACAGGTTAGAGCCAAGTCTATTAGAGTCTCTGTACACAAGGATGTCTAAAAAGTTCATCCTGTGCATGTTATATTCCACTGTGAATTTCAAATGTTGACTGCTAGTGTTGATGAACTCATGGAATTGTTTTAGTTGAGCCTCAGAGCCTGTCCAAATGAAAAAAATATCATCAATATACCTCCTCCAGCTGGAAATCGAGGGTAGGTATGGGTTGCATAGTGGATTGAGGATGATTTCCTTTTCAAGGAGTCCGCAGTATAGAGATGCAAAACTTGGGGCCATTTTTGCTCCCATGCTGGTACCTGACACCTGGAGGTAAAAGTCAGAGCCAAAGAAAAAATAGTTAGATGTAAGAACAATTTCAATGAGCTCCACGATGCAGGAGGTACTTGGAGTGCAGCTTGGACGCTGATTTAAAAAGAATTCTACTGCCTTAAGCCCTCCTTCAAAGGGTACGTTGGTATAAAGAGACTCAATGTCCATGGTCACTAAGAAGCAGGGGTCATCTGTTAGTTGGATGGATTGAATCAATTTGATGAACTCCATAGAGTCTTTGACATAGGATGGGAGAGAGGTAACAAGTGGTTGGAGAAAATAATCCACAAATGCTGCGATTTTTTCTGTTAAGGAGCCAATGGCTGCTACAATGGGCCGTCCCGGAGGTGTATCAATGTAGATTTTATGGATTTTGGGGAGAGTGTATAGGACTGGAGTGACAGGAAAGTCTACTATCATAAAGGCGTGTTCTTATTTTGTAATGCAGGATCCCTGCAAAGAGTCTAGTTTAACCATTCATCTTTAAATATTTAAATGTACTCAAATGTTGGAAAATACTTAAATATACAAGACATTACTAAACTCTTTTAAGAAAACATCTGTACGAATGGATGTGGTGTTGAGAAAAAATGAAATGAAAATACACTGATAAATACAACAATTACGTTGTATGTGTTATGTGTTTGTAACTCCATTCAAAGAGAGCATATCTGCATTGAATTTGAACCTTTGGACTAACCTACTGAATCTGCTCTGTCCCCTGGCCCCCACTGTCAGGGCCCCCCCTCAGAAGTTTATAAAGACTGTAAACAATCTGTGCAGCTGTTGAGCGTGCAGCAGCTCCAGTCTGGGCCTATCATGCCTTTTCAAACCAAAGACTGCTAATGAACCAGAATGTGTCCATTAGTCTATATTTAATCGCTCTTTTGTCTTCTTCTCTGCCTTCCTCTTTTTGAAGGCTCGCTGTCCCATATCAAGAGCTTCATTAGCGACTATTTGATAAAGAAATGAAAGAACGAGAACAGACAGATGAGTGCAAAGGTTTCACTCAGCGCCCATGTCCCACTGAACAGTTTCATCTGTGTAACAAAGCTACAGTGCCAAGCTGTGTTTAACAGAACACACGATAATGTGGCAGAAGGCCTCTGAAGCAATACCTTTCATTTAAACTAACACACTGAATACTGAACGACAGGATATTAATGCTGAGCCTGCAGTAGACGCAGCCTGCTCTAATGAATCTCCACTTGTGCAGAGGCTGCAGATTTAAAGTTCAGAACACCATGGATCCAGGATCCTAAGCTGCCTTGTATCAACAATCCAGGATGGTTGTGGTGTTGTAATGGTGTGAGGAATGTATTGTTGGACACTGTGGGCTCATTAGTACTAATCAGTCATGGCATCTTCATTCTAATCTTCAGTCAGAGTTTCATTTCACTAAATAAAACTCGTCTCCAACTGGATTCATGAACGAGAGTTCAGTGCCCTCCAGTGTCTCCCAATCTAGTTCCTGTAAACATCTTTGAGATGTGATAGAACAGGACATTAACAGCATGAATGTGAGGCTCATAAATCTGCAGAAATGATTCATGCATGTTAACCTGGAGCAGAATCTGAATGAAGTGCTTTGGGATCAATGACACTGAGAACTGAGGCTGTGCCAGAGAAAAGCTACGGGTATGCTGCTCATAATGAAGTGTGTGGTAAGTGTAGAACTCAGGGCTAAAAGGAACCTTCTACTCTTTTTTATTATAGACGGTTAATATTGGTTCATCAGTTTGAGGGAAACTTCCCAGAAAAATGTTGGCCTACGTATGGAGTAGATTTGTATTTGGTATGATTCCATAACTGTTCAGTAGGGTTCAAGTCAGATGACAAAAGCCTATGTCAACACTCCTTGGTCTTCATTGGTTCTCAAACACTTCTTCGAAGCTCTGAGGTGTACTTAGTCTCATTATGCTCCTGAAGTCCTCCTCCTGCAAGACTCAAACCAGAGGCTGTGGAATGTCTGAAGAATGGAGCACTTCTTGTCCTGGGTCAGGGTGGAGCAGGGTGGTGAAAGTGTCCAACTCAGGACACTGTCAGACTATTCCAGAAGCATGTCCCATCTCCTTACATAGACCTCTTTACCACTAACTGTAACTTTGATTTGTTTAATCAGTCACAACATTATGACCACCTTCCTAATATTGTGTAGGTCTCCCTTGTGCCTCCAAAACAGTTGTGACTCATCAGAGAATGGACATGGGCCTTCTGAGGGTGTCCTGTGGTGTCTGGTAACAGAATATTGTTAGTGGGGGTCTTTGGGCCCTATGGGTTGAGGGGAGGGGCCTCTGTGGATCATCCCACAGATACTTGATCAGTTTGGGATCTAGTGAATTTGGAGGCTAGGTCAACACCTTGTGCTGTTCTTCATGTGTTTTATTAGTTGTTCCTGTTTGTGTTTGTGTCTCTATCAGGTTGCATCCTGCTGAGTGTCATTGCTATGGGGTGGGGGTGTCTGGTCTGGTCTAGGTGGGTGCTACATGTCTAAGTAACATCCACATGGATGTCAGGTCCAAAAGTTTCCCAGGAGGACATTGTATTGTCACAAGATGTCAATGTTATTTACTTCTCCTGTCAGTGGT
Source organism: Chelon labrosus (assembly GCF_963514085.1). Taxonomy (NCBI): domain Eukaryota; kingdom Metazoa; phylum Chordata; class Actinopteri; order Mugiliformes; family Mugilidae; genus Chelon; species Chelon labrosus. The sequence continues at coordinate 2,910,659 of NC_140342.1, read as the reverse complement.
TGTAATGTTGTGGCTGATCTGTGTATAGCCAAACACACCCCTAGTGTTTGACCTTGGTCTCTTCTGAAAAGTGGTTTAGAGACACTACTCATCCTCTGAGACACAATGTTTGCTGATTGGAGGCTTGTGTTCTTTAGGAAATGATGTATCTGTAATGAAGTTTCTTCTCCACCAGAGAAGAAAGCTGATGGCTTAATCTTCTGATGGTGTCGTCACGTTTGATCCTCACCAAGCTGGTTCATTCCCCACAAATGGCTCAATCCAAGTGCGATTTGATTCTGAGAGAGCACCTCTTTGCTGAGAATAACATCCAACACTTTCACTGGTTTCTGATCTCACGTCTTCCAGTATCATAAAGTGTTTTACAAAGGAACGATCTGCTGGAATCATGACGCAGCCAGTTAATGCCTGCAAGGTGATTTTCTTGAGCAAATCTGGGATGAGTAAACCAAATGAAGCTCAGATTAATGATGAACAAGTCAAATCATATGAGCACTTGTTCAGTAGAAGGATAGAGCACAAGGAAATGTGACATAATGTATAAAGAATTTAATATGGTTACTACTTGACTGCTGAGCTCCATGTGGTGTAGGATCTGAACTATTTCTAAATCCTTATTTCCAGGTTTACACAATAATATGACATATTTCCAGTGTTGTCTCAGACTGTATGATTGTAAATTCTTTACTTTTAAATGTTTTCTTGATTAATTCTCAAAGGTCACACCTTGTAGCAAAGACACAACCAGAGTTCAGCTTCTTGTCGACTCATTCATGTCTTAGTAGAAATACAGAAAGAACAGAACAGTGGAGAGAAAGAAGTGAGAGCAGAAAGACAGAACTGAACAGAGCAAGAGAAGTTTATTACAGGGAAGATACAGATGAGAGCAGAGGCCTGAAATTGTCCAAACAATCATTAACACACAAACACACAATTTAACTTGGGCTGGTTGGTAGAAAAGACGTATTTAATTTGTGCTAATCTGAAATCTTATCACAAAGCAACTGAACTCAAGTAGAAAATTTACAACAATTCCCGAAAAGGATTAAAACTGTCCAAAAATAAACTTTGCAGTAGCGAGTAAAAACGAGAGATGAATGAAAAATAAAAACCACATTAGAGAAGACCTCAGCTGAAACAGTGACCCAGTTTTCTGTGCATCTGTGCTTGATTCTCTTGACAAACAGAGCACTGGGAAGACGAGGTTCACTTCTGCTTACAGTTATTTAACAAAATAATATGTTTTCACAGGTTTACAACACGAGGTCAGCAAAGTTAACCGATAAAATAAACCGTTTAAAGACATACGACTACAATCAGATCACAGACTAAAGGCACATGTACTTTGGTCCCAGTGGATCTCTCCAAATCAGAGACTAAGACCAGAATCACATGTTGAAACCTTGTCTAAACAGACAGCAGTAGCATGCATCCTGTGTATGTGTGTGCACCCACTCACAGCTGGTTTTCAAATGACTGGGATGAGGTTTAAACAGGAAATGACAGATGACTCTATTCTTCATGGACAGCTTAACCTTTGGATCAGTATCATATGTGTACATTCCATGTTGTGCTGTAAAGGATATTTCAGGGATATTCAACAAGCACAATCAGCTTCAAGTGATGACTCATTCCCACCAAGCCTTGAAACATCACACAGAGAGGCTACGATGAACTTACCAGTGTTAATTAAACAGGCCTCGGGTACTAACAGCTTCAAAATGATTGTTCAGCTTTGAAAATAAAAACAGGAAAGTGCACCAGGTAAGGAAAAAAGACTGCACCACAAATATTTTACTATTATGTAGAAGATTTCTGTGAGATGACGTTGTCCATATGTGTAGTGCAGCTACATTTTAAAGCTGAATTGTTTCAATGTCTCTTGCCAAGGGAATCCCTACCAAGTAACTGAAGTATAAAACTTTATAAAGTTACACCATCTAATCCTGTTTGCTTGTGGCTTCCATTTTTGGATGCATCCTGTCAGACACTGAACAGATGGACAGACATTGTCAGACAAGTTATGACAAAATGGGACATGACGGATAATAGTGAGTGGCTTTATCAACAATACAAGCTTGAGATAAAGTGAGATTTTCCTGGGAGCACAAAATAACACGTGTGTGTGGTTCAAGAAGCAACAAGGTGTACAGTAAAAATGGCAGATCAGTAATTAAAGGACCTCTAAGGAAAATCTGAGGAGAGACTACTGCCACACTGACAGGTCATCTCTGAACAGCGCAACACTAAATCAAAACTTAGCAGTGACAGAATTTAAACAAAAAACTCCATAGCTACAACTCAAAGAGTATCTTAACACGTACCAGGTTTCAAGTCTTTGTCACCTGTAACCGTACCCAACACTGAGGTCCCACAGAACTGCCAGTAAACAGAAATGCCACACTGAGCGAGCTTAGTTGCTCTTTAAGATGGTTTAATCAAAACTGCTGACTGAGGGAAGTACTGCTTCTACTGGTCAAGACAATTTACTTTGTGAAATGTTTTTTTTTTTTTTTTTCTTCAATATTTAAAGTGAAAACTATTCACAGAAAATGTAGAGAGGACTAATGGTATTGACCTCTTCCCTCATCACAGACCTGCATTTTTTATTTTTTTTTTAGGAGGTGGAGTTTTGTGTGAGGGTTAGATGGTAGACTTTGAAAAGGAAACTTTCAGATGGTGATTCCCTCCCATGTCATAGTTGTGAAGATCCATCAGAGCCTGGATGGCTTCCTCCACTGACGACATCTGGATCAAGGCCATCTTACGATCCCTGAAGGGGAGAAAGCAAAGACAAACAGCTTAATGTTAGAGAGAGTAACCACTAGATCCACAGATGGACATCATGCTTGGTACCCAGCTAACCACCACAATAGGGCATTACTGCTTCATTAACATCCACAATAATGAAGTGCCTCAAGTAGCTGCTGCTGCTCAACACTATCCTGTCGCTTGTCAACCAACTAACAGAACCGTTCCCATCCCAAGAAAGGACCAGATTAGATTCTACATGTAGACTTCAGTCAGATGTATGTACATGACAGATGTATGTTTATCTCGTTCCTCCTGCTGTTCTCTGCTCTCTTTTCGGTCTCTACCCAGTCCGCCTTACACAAGCTGGGTTGCCACCATCACATTCCTGCTTGCTCTGGGGGTTCCAGCCTGGGTTTTGTAAAGCATCTTGGGACAATTTGTATGGTTATTGATGCTTATTTATATAGCGTCAAACACAATACAAACACAATATACCTGTACTATCTTCATGATCTACCGGTTGACCACACCATTGACGTATCTGGCATGCCTGCTCAACACCAATGACTGCTGAGCCGATGCCCTCATTCTCGCTCTCCTCACTGATATCTACTCTGTTGTGGACTACTACAAAAACACTTGAACACTTCACAGAGAATGTGGAGGACATTCAGTAAAAGAGTCCTCAAAGACTAGCAGCCAGTCATAAACCCTGTTCTGACACAAACTAGGAAAGACGTAGAACCAATAAGGCTGCCAAGATAATAGTCTGCCCACGGCGAACCTTTCAGAGCGCAATTATAAGGCCATTACCTGCATTATAATTAAAATAGCACTGGACAACACACACCCACATGATTGCCACTTGACACCTTCGCCTTCTGGTACAGCACCCCGAGTTGTATGGTAGCCTGGTACCTGGAGCCATTGTAGCCATTAACAGGGGAGTTATGGCAGGGCGGTATGGACCAAAACTCTTATCTTATGATACACTAGATATATATACACTATGAAAATTTATCAGTTTATCTTAAAAACTCAATGTATCGTCCAGCCCTAGGGTGACCCAATAAAGTATGACATGTTTTGATTCCATGCTGTTATGTTGTACCTCATGCATCTCTGTTTGTCATTTTTGTCATTTTAGATTGCCCGGTACCAGTGGACAATGAAGTTGAACTAAATAAATGAGTTAGTTCAGAGTAAAACAAGCTATGCTGTGTGTGTTTTTCCTTGCCACCGTTGCCTTCAGGCTTGCTCTGGGGGTTTCAGGCCAGGTTTTTGTAAAGCGTCTTGAGACGATTTGTATTGTTATTGACGCTATATAAATAAAATTGAATTGAATTGAATTATGCATCTTTTATGTACAAAGCAGAGAAGAGATTATGAGTGCATTTTGTGAAACCATGTCCTCTTGATTCTTAAAAGGAAGACAGGGTTTCAGGATAGATACTGCAGTCATCTGCAGTGTCATAAAAGCTTCATACTGAAGTGTTTCTTACTGGAAGAACTTGAAGGCCTTGACGGTTCCTCCACTGTTAGAGAACAGGAGGCGCAGATCATCCTCTCCAACTCCATCCCTGAACATGAAAACAAATACTCTTAGTCTACTTATACAAAAGTAAGTTATGGAGTTCCTCAGGGTTCTGTGCTAGGACCAATACTCTTCACGTTATACATGTTGCCATTAGGCAAGATTATTAGAAAACATGGCATAAACTTTCATTGCTATGCAGACGACACCCAGCTATATTTATCTATGAAACCAGATGAAACTAATCAGTTGGTTAAACTCCAAGCATGCCTTAAAGACATAAAGGCTTGGATGACCTGTAATTTCCTACTCTTAAACTCAGACAAAACAGAAGTTATTGTATTCGGTCCTAAGCATCTCAGAGATTCATTATCTAATCACATGGTGTCTTTGGATGGCATTACCTTGGCCTCCAGTACTACTGTAAAAAACCTTGGTGTTATATTTGATGAGGATATGTCCTTTAAATGTCACATAAAGCAAGTGACCAGGACTGCCTTCTTTCACCTGCGTAATATCGTCAAAATTAGGAACATCCTGTCTCAGAGTGATGCTGAAAAACTAGTTCATGCATTTGTGTCGTCCAGACTGGATTATTGTAATTCATTACTGTCTGGCTGTCCAAATAGCTCTTTAAAAAGCCTCCAGTTGATTCAAAATGCCGCAGCAAGAGCATTGACAGGAATTAGCAAGAGAGATCATATTACTCCAGTTTTAGCTTCTCTTCACTGGCTCCCTTTAAAGTCTAGAATAGAATTTAAAATCCTCCTCCTTACATACAAGGCCCTTAAAGGCCTAGCTCCATCGTATCTTAAAGACCTTATTGTACCATATCATCCCAGCAGATCACTTCGGTCTGAAAGTGCAGGCCTACTTGTGGTTCCTAGAATTTCAAAAAGTAGAATGGGAGGTAGAGCTTTCAGCTATCAGGCTCCTCTCCTATGGAACCAGCTCCCAGTTTGGGTTCGGGAGGCAGACACTCTCTCTATTTTTAAGGTCAGGCTTAAGACTTTCCTTTTTGATCAGGCTTATAGTTAGGGCTGGACTAAACCATCCCTTAGTTATGCTGCTATAGGCCTAGGCTGCTGGGGGACGATGCACCAAACACATGTCCTCCTTCTTTCTTCTGTCTCCTCTCTCGCATCCTCCACTTTCTTTTCTCTGGCACAGAGCTCTTGCCCTCTAATTTCCTATATACTACTAGTCATACAATTCTGAGCTATTACTATGTAGAATGTTTACTGCTGTGTGTGTCCCACCCCCCTTCCCCCCCCTTCCCCCCCCTTCCCCCCCTCTTCTTGTGAGTATCTCTGGCCTGGAGTGGTGTGTTTCCTGTGGAGCTCTATACTACATCTGTTGTCGTGGTCTCATCAGCCTGCCCAGTCTTCATGGATTCCTGCAGTTATCCACTCCTACCTGAATGAACAATTCTCCAACCTGCCTATGATTCCTCTTACATTTTCAAACTGTCATGTAACATCATCAGTTTGTATCATAAGATTCCACATGTACACTTTAGTCAGATATGTGTATCTATGACAGATGTATGTTTATCTTGCTGTTCTCTTCTCTTCTCTCTTTGCTGTTCTCTTCTCTCTTTCTTCTGTCTGTACCCGGCTGGCCTTAGGCAGATGGGTCCCTCCATATGAGCTGGGTTCTGCTCGAGGTTTCTTCCTGTTAAAAGGGAGTTTTTCCTTGCCACCGTTGCCTTCAGGCTTGCTCTGGGGGTTTCAGGCCGGGTTTTTGTAAAGCGTCTTGAGACGATTTGTATTGTTATTGACGCTATATAAATAAAATTGAATTGAATTGAATGAAGCAAAAGTGGTTGCCATAATGCTGCACCGATGCAAAACAACATAATATGACCATGTTTAATGGTTGCACTACCGGATGTTTGAGAGGTGAAGCGTTGCCGAGGGAGGAAAGATGTTCTGGAAGTTTTTGGATCCCGGCTTCTTAAAGCGATGGAGTGGGGAGCCAGAAAAATCTGTCCAACACAAACAAAATCAATTCAGTTTATATAGTAAAGATAACATTAATGCAACAGTTTATGTTGCATTAATGAAAAAAGTATTTCTTGTTGTACATTATTGCTTCTGACAGACCTAAGCTGATTCACAGATTCATTCCTTGTAGCTGTTAAAATAAACCTAAACAAGAATGAACATATACACCGTCTTTGATCCTGTCATTTAAAATACATCAGCATTCCGTCACTGCTTCAAACAGCACAGCGGTGAAACTGAAGCCAGTTTCATTCATCCAACTATAATCAGTTCATTCAGGTCAATATCTGAAATAGATTTGAAGAAATTCCTTCAAGGCTTTTTTAAAATATCGCATTTATGTCCACAAACATGTTTTGTGAGTTCACAGTGATCTTTTTGCATTCACCAGAGTTGTGCAAAGGCACAATGGAAAAACTACAAAAAGCATCATATGGGTTCTTTGTGATATAATGACCAGCTGAATGCAGGATCCAACTATCCTCTTACCTTTAGTTAGCAGTTGGTCATCCAGTCCTTCTCTGGGCAAAGCCACAGTTTGATGTTTTGACAGTGTCACTCTCATCACTTTTCCAAAAACCTTCTGACCATTCAGGTGGCTCATGGCTACAAGTGAGAAAAATAGAAAGTATGGACAACTAAGAAATCTTAAAGAATAACCATCATACATTTTGATACAGTAACTTCTGACAAATTGATCTTAGATACATTTATTTGGAAAGTAAACAGTGGTACAGTGTGCAGTGTACTGTACATACACTTCCTGGACGCATTATTAAAAACTGGAAGGATAGTGGGGAACCATTGTCTTCGAGGAAGAAATGTGGTTGGAAAAAAATCCTGATTGATGGTGATCTGTGATCACTTAAACATTTGGTGAAATCAAATCAAAGAAAAACAACAGTAGAACTCAGGTCTATGTTTAATAGTGAAAGTAAGAGCATTTCCACACGTACAATGTGAAGGGAACTCAAGGGATTGGGACTGAACAGCTGTGTAGCCTTAAGAAAACCACTAATCAGTGAGGCTAACTGGAAAAGAAGGCTTCAATTTGCTGGGGAGCATAAAGATTGGACTCTGGAGCAATGGAAGAAGGTCATGTGGTCTGATGAGTCCAGATTTACCCTGTTCCAGAGTGATGGGGGGCATCAGGGTAAGAAGAGAGGCAGATGAAGTGATGCACCCATCATGCCTAGTGTCTACTGTACAAGCCTGTGGGGGCAGTGCTATGACCTGGGGTTGCTGCAGTTGCTCAGGTCTAGGTTCAGCAACATTATGTGTCCAAAGAATGAGGTCAGCTGACTACCTGAATATACTGAATGACCAGGTTATTCCATCAATGGATTTGTTCTTCCCTGATGGCACGGGCATATTCCAAGATGACAATGCCAGGATTCATGGGGCTCAGATTGTGAAAGAGTGGTTCAGGGAGCATGAGACATCATTTTCACACATGGATTGGCCACCACAGAGTCCAGACCTTAACCCCATTGAGAATCTTTGGGATGTGCTGGAGAAGGCTCTGTGCAGTGGTCAGACTCTCCCATCATCAATACAAGATCTTGGTGAAAAATGAATGCAACACTGGATGGAAATAAATCTGGTGACATTGAAGAAGCTTATCGAAACAATACCACAGAGAACGCGTGATGTAATCAAAGCTAAAGGCGGTCCAACAAAATATTAGAGTGTGTGACTTTTTTTTTTTTTTTTTTGGCCAGGCAGTGTATAACCTCTTCTTTTAATACTCAAAAGCACCATGTTTAAATTCATCAGCATTTTTCTGTCCAATACTTGATAACGCAAGCATACAAAACTCACCAAGCTGAGCCTGGTTGCCGTCAGACAGCTGAATCAGAGCGCTGTCCTTTTTGTTGTAAAGGATTTTCACCCTCTGGACATCACCATAGACTCCTGAAGGTAGAGAGGGAGAAGGAGAGAAAGAGAGAGAGAGAGAGAGAGCGAGAGAAAGAGCAAGAAAGAGCAGGGTGGTGGAGAAGACGAGGAGGAGGATAGAACAGACAGAGCAGGAGAGATGGAGCCGACGAAGATAAAAAAGGAGAGGTGTGAAGGATGAAAGGAAAAAAGTTAGTGCTAGAAAGACAAATGAAAAGAAAAGATGGACTCTTCCCATTTGACTTCCACTAGAAACTCCATCAAATACGTGTAACTGAATAGTTTTCTGTCGCGACAGTCAACCAGCAAGAAAACCTCAGCTGACACATAGCTGAAACTGACTGACTGGTTAATGTTTACACTGAGCAGCAGGATTCAGCAATCCAGCTTAGTTGGGTGATTAGAAATGTCAAACTATAAACGGACGTAACAATCACCTATGAGAGATGTAGGGGGAAAAAAAAAAAGACACTTTTACTGAACCAGATAATCCAAAACAGGACATGCTGCATAGAAAAAGGTAATGTCAGAAAGAAGAGGAAAACAACTAAGTTCTTATTAGGCCTTTTGTGGAGGGAAGACTTTTCAAAAGATCTATAGACACCTTGCCTAGTTTAGGTGAATGAGAGGCAGGTAATCCCAACAGCGAGCGAAGTTATGGAATAAAGAGAAAAACTTAACCATCAATGTAGTGAGAACATTAACACCTGAGGGCAATGAAAAGAAACTTGATAGCATCAGAGCCTGGAAAATCTGACTTTTAACCAACAGGGTACGTGATCCAAACCTGCTTCTAGAACTCTAAGGAACTTTAACAAAGTCCAGTGCCGTACTAATATATACCACTGCAAACTGAAGCTGCTTTATATAAAATTATTTGCATCAGCAGCATTTATTATGAATCATCTGCATGAGGCCTTAGGCAAATTTTAAACAAGCAACAGTTGTGGCTGTGGCCGTTTCACACTGCAGATTGGATAAATATGTAAAAGACAGCTTCATTACTTTTCAACGCTCAAATTAATATCAAAACATGTTCTGCTGCTCATACTTGATATATAATAATCGTGATATAATAATCCCTCACTGAAGAACTTCTGATCTTCTAATGAGGGCTGCAGTATGAACATCATGAGTGGTTTCACTGTTCATATTGGTACAATTTGTCAATACAATTGTCAGTACTGTTTTGAATTTGTGACTGATCTTTGAGTGCGAGTAAATGGAAGAATTGTGGCATGGTGTTTTAGGGGATGAGGTAAAATTGCAATATGGATAAACTTGTTAGCAAATAAATGATGCTTTCACAGATCCCAGTTTGCAGTACTAAATGTTAACAGGAGCTCCAAACAGAGAATCTCAGTGTAATGTAAATTTAAATTAAGACTTAGTTGTTGCCATGGATAGATGATTTTGGTGTCTTTGCTCTCAGCGGTAAAGTGATAAGCTGACCAAACTCACAATCTCACTACTGTTTTAATGTAGAGATAGAGGCAGATTTTAACTCTGCAGTGTACCATTTGAAAGAGGAAAGCTTTGAAATACAGAAAGATATAGAACAACAGTGTCCACGACATCACCGAAGAAAGTGAACAAAATTGGATAAACAGAGAGAGATATACAGATAGAATAGAAGAGGTTGAACATACCGAAGAGGGTAAAGAGACTTTGAGGCGTGACCATCTTTAGAGAGAGAGACCGCAGAGCAGAGGACAGGAAGAGGAGCAGAGGAGGAGGAAGAGGAGAGACGAAGGTAGAGATCAGACCGCCCAGCGTTGGACGAGGGGGGAGGTGGTGGTTTCCATGATGATGAGGGGTGGAGCAAAGATGGAGGGCATGAGGAAGGGAGGTTGAGAAGGGGGTCAAAACGGCAAAGCCAAAGTCGGGTTTAGACCGGATTAAGAAAAGTCAGGAGAGAAGAAAGGATGAAAAAAATGGGGTAACCGTACATGAGGGGGGAGGGATTTCAGAGAATTGTGTAACGTTAAAGAATGTATGGCCATAAGGAGGATCAAATGGAGAGAAAATGAAAATGTGAGGGGAGGAGCAGAGGAGGGAAGAAAGGAGGCAGGGAAGGGAGAAAGGAGGAGAGGAGGACAAAAACCAAAGCATAGGTCAGTAAACAGAGCATCAGTGGAACATCAACGGAGTCTGAATGATTGTTTCTGGAATCGAACCAGCACACACACAGAAAGTCATACGTACAATTTGTTAACTCACATTCACAACCACACGCACGCGTGTGCGCAGGATGGGAGCAAGGTAGAAAATAATGCTTAATCGAAATATGAAACAAACTGTGAATGAAAGAGTGAGCAGCAGGATAAATCCAACAAAAAGGGAGCAGCACCATGAAACCGACGGCTGGGGGTATCAGCTGCCAGAAGGACTACTGTCCATGACAGGTACATCAGACTGACTGGCAGGGGTACAGGAAGCACAGAGCAACAATTTAACTACATTCTGACCAACTTAAAACATATTTTTATTCAGCAGGATAAGCATCCCACAATAGACCAGTGTCACTGTATAATTGCACCAATTTTGATTGTGATGCTCAGTAGACCGTCTTAACAGAATGTATTGCTGACTCATGAGTCAGTTTGATATTTAATTTAAGGTCATCAAAATTAAAAGCCATAACTATCAGGACTCAGTCATTTTAAACCATTTAACTTGTAGCTGGACAGGCCTTACCACACAACACAACAATTTCCTCTTGTGTAGCGCAGTTGCATCTGTGCTGCACATAAAAAACATCCCACAGTCCATCACTGGCAGAAGTTTTAACAGCTGCCAAGATGTTTTGCTCTTCGTCAACAGGAATTCTGTTGAAAGACATTAGCCTGTGTTTGGGATTTCTATCGCTAACAGGAAACTGCATCGGTCTACTGCATTAAATTAAAACCATACATGTCTGTCTGCCCACTCAATTACACTGCTGGGAAAAAGAAAGTGACTGAAATCCATCTCCTGTATTCAACACTCATCACATATAGAACAGCCACACCACACTCAACCACTACCTAGCCACTTGACTGTACTGAGGATAGGGATGTCCCGATCGGTATCACGTTTCAGCCAAGACTGATCTTTTGTAGTTATTTGTTTTAGGTCTACGAGATCGTCACAAAAAAAAAAAATATATATATATATATATAAAAATGGAATCCAAGGAGTACACCCAGTCAAAGGCTGCACTGAACAACGACAAACACTGAATGCAGCATTAAAGAGAAAAGTTTCCTGGAGACAGCGTCAAGAACAAAAATGTTCCAGAGACGATTATGGAGTTAATGGCGCTGGATGACCATGCCCATTCTGTAGTAGAGAACACAGTTTTTTTTTTACCGTCTGGAGCTTCTGGGCCAAGGAATGAACTACCATCTCGGCACTACATCAACTTTGACAGCCCTGTTAATTGAACTCAATACAGTTGATGGTGCACAAATAATCTAGGAGATAACAAGTAAGAAAAGAAGACGTTTTATAAATCTCCAGGGAAGGAAATTTTGTTTATTTAATATAGGATCGGGACTTGGATTGGCCCATGTCAATATTAAATCATCGGATCGGGGGCAAAAAAAACTTGATCAGGACATCCCTAATAGAGCATACTCTAAAGTAAATGCAAGATCTGCTGCTCTCAATCCTATAGGTTAGCAGAGAGAACTTGATGCTGTTAAGAAACAGGCAGGATACAAGACTTCACCAGAAGGGGGCAGAAGTGTGACAACAACCACTCCAATATAGAGTCTCTTTCACCAATGATAGAAACAAAGACAGAGATAGAGAGGGAATCTGACAAATAGATGGAACACAGAAAAAGACAACAGATACTGTAGAAATAGACAACAAAGTCTGTACATTTACAGTTAGAAATTAACAGAAATTTGACAGAAATCTTAGATAAAAAAATTTAGAAATGTGTAGGTGTTCATTGTAGAGAAATCAACAAGCCTTCAAACACACAACACAACTTTTATGATCTGATAGACGGATACACTTAGGGAAATTCAGAGCAGTTGAAAACATTGTAAGACATTAAAGTTTAGGTTTAAAGTTCAGTCTGTGGTTGTAACACACCCACCCACCCACACACCCACCCACACCCACACCCACCCACACACCCACACCCACACACACACACACACACACACACACACACACACACACACACACACACAATCATTCAGCAGTGTCCAATATTTGAAAGGAGTTGCTTGAAATCAGAGCTCGGATACACTTGTTCATGATTAAGTAAGGCAAAGTTAAGCATACCTCTTCATTTAGGTTGGATGCCAACAGGACCCCTGACACTCCGGAGCCAGACAGAGCAACACGACCTGCAGCAGCTGCTGCCGCTGCTGCAGCACTTAGGGGACTAATGGCTCCTGTTAGGAAAGCACAATACAAGTAACATGTCAGAATAAAACAGGCAATACAGCAACAGGAAAGTACAGTTTAATACACTATGACGACCAATACTCTTTATACTCTAAAACCAATTATTTGCCAAAACTACTAGTCTGAATAGAGTGAATTTGATAGAATAGTGCCAGTAAAATGCAATAAACACTGCTCTCTTTGACAGTTACCCAAGTGTGTTACAGTATAAAGATGCATGCACAGAAATCAGAAAGGAAAAAGTAAGGATGGTAATGAGTTGATGCCATGGTATTATGCTATGTCATTAAAGTCAGTTAACTGTCAAGACAGACAGCTGCAGAGCTTCGCACCATCATTTTGCAACAGAACTTAAGCAAACTTAAACTGATCAATGTTTACAGGTAGGGTGTTAATGTTCTGGGATGTAAAAGGCCAAAAAGCCTACACTGTATAGATGATATACAGAATATATGATAGCTTCTGAGGAAACAATTAAACACATAGAAGCATTTAATCTGAACAGGATGCAGTTACAAGAAGAAGCTAGAGTGACATGATGGCAGTGGCCAAGCTGTCTCCAAGACATGCAGAGTGAACAGTTATTATTTTTACCAACAACTCATTCAACTCATGGAAATCATTAACACAAATTTACATTCTAATGATCTTCAATTCGAAATGTTACTTCTAAGATACATATCTGTGTGACTATTATTTCATAAAAAAAAAAACTAAATAAAACAAACAAAGCCATGCTGCATATACATCACACTCGCTAGAAGTTAACAAGGTATAACAATAATATAAAAAAGCATAAACCACAGAAAATGGCTCACGAAATGGTGATCTTATCAATAAGGCAGTACTTCAAAACACAGCAAAGCTAACCAACACCTATTTAATTGAACATTTAGCGACAATACACACAAGGTGTACTGATTTCTCCCTAAGCACATGCCCTTTTCCACTAAAATATTGAACTCTGTTAAGCTGAAGAACCACAGTCCAAACTCAGGTTGAGAATAAACAGGACAGTGAAGACCTGTACCAATAATCAAATATGAACATCTGATCAAAACTGGACATTAATTGCTGGTGTGATCCCTGCAACATTAATTCTGACTAATGACTTCCAGCAGACAAGCAGGTAAGAATGCTCAGCACACAAACAAACATGTAGCACATTCATCGCATATGGCACCCATCTGCCTAGAAAAGGATTAACAGGACCTGGTAATTACCAACCTCAAGGACAGTTTTTGCCTTTTGTACTGATTTAGCTTTATTAACCAACGCATTTTCCCACCCTGGAGCTTTCAGACAACCATAGCAGGACATGACAAGAGACATGACGACAGAAGGATACAAAGTAACAGAGAGAGTAATGGAAAAACAAAATAAAGAAAAAAGATTTATACCTCCACCCTGCGAGAGGGAGAGAGATGATGAGTAACCTCCTCCACTAGAGTAGGAAGCTAGTGCTCCAGATGGGGTACCTACAAGAAAATAACAGCTAGATTTATATGACAACATACTGATCTAACCTGACACTGAAGAATACAAAATATCCCAAAAACCTAATCCAGCCTAACAAACAATATGACACCATAATGAGTATGAATCAATCTTTATCTAAAAACAACACATGCATGAATCTTATTTTATAGCACCTGTAATAATTGAAACTAATTAAGTTAAACTGACCTATAATAGTAACATGTCAAAATGGAGACTTATTTAATCAATGAACTGTGATGAGTGTGAATGAAAGTACAACAAATCAATAGCATTAAACCATTTTTCAGTCACTGAAAGTATACAGATTTATGTTCCAACATAAGAGCTTCTAGTTGTTTTGTTTTTTTGTTGTTTGTATTGTAGGAAGCAATGCCAGACTGGCCTGTTTCGCTGAGATAAGGTGCAAACAACCCCCTCTCACTGATGACTTCAGTAAATTGCCCTTGGCCACAACTATAGCTATATTGTCCAGTTATAAGTGGAAGACTTGTGAATACTATATCAACTATTACAAAAACTAAAAAATGAATTGTCAGACATTCAGTGAACTGCAAAGTCATCAAAATGAATACAGATTGAATAAATTGGATAAACATGCAGAGTTTGCATGTGGCTGTCACTAGGTAGCATTAATATCAGGCTAGGCTACTCCAGATTTCTGGAGTTTAATTATATCATAAAGTAAAACCGTATATAAATGTATTTTCTGTGTATCTGCCCATATTATTTTGTCTTTGTCCTTAAGGCATCAAACATTTAGACCACTGCAGGAACAAAAGTCAACAAAGGAAGCTCTGGATCTCAATAAGTATTAAAATAAACAAGAAAAAACAATTAATACAAAAAAACAAAACACTGTGGCAGCTAGTGCACATTTTGCTACAGGTCTGCTGCAACTTGTGAGGGAAAAAAAAAAAGTCTGATCAGGGACAACTTTGCTAATGTATTCACCAAAATATCTTTGGTTGGCTCTTATACTTAACTGACCTAAATCAGCCACACCTGAGTAGGAGTGAATAAAGGTATGGCTGAAGAGGGCTAGGCTAATGTAAATACTGAAATAAAGTTCTTATTTTTATAACTCCATTGTCTGTCTACACTTTATGTTGTGTGTGGAGTATGGACATTATTTCAACTGAGCTAGTTAATCTCTCCTAATTTTTGTAATGTTACACAATTCTAATATATAAAAACCACTAGCCCTGAAGGACATACTGTATCGAAGTAATTCACATTGTTGCTTTAGAACAATATTAAAAAAATCCTAAATTACAAAACGGATGCTTTTTCCTTCTGTTGTCAACCAATCGGCAGCCAGTTCTCTGCAGTGATATGATGCGGTTTCCTTTAAACTATTGGCATGTCTGAGGTTTGCCAGTTCACAACAAGCTCGAGTAGTGAAGGCTGCTGAAGACTGTCTCTCTCCAAGATTGTGATGCTCGCTTCCAAACCAGCCCCGAAACTACAACATTTTATTGTGCCTTAAACTGCAAAAATTGCACATTTGTTGCAAATTTTCAGTATCCCAGTAAGGTAAAGTACCTTTTTGGCAAGAGTGCAGTAATAGCTAGCAGCATCTAGTGAGCCCTGGATTTAAATTTCTTACTGGAGATGTACACAAAGAAACGGGTTGGGAGGAAACAGACACTTTTAAAGTAAGACAGCCACAATAGCGCAATAATGCGTTTACCATTTGAGTTACTGTGTGTGTGTACGTGCGCCATCAGGTAAGAATGTGGAGACACCTAGTAGTGGGAGGTATCATAAAGGTGGTTTTGAGTGCTTTGGCAGGCATTTATGCTGTGGATCTGTCTGGATATTCATGAAAACATTTCCTCAACATGGTAGCGTCACAACCATGCAAGATAGATACACTCAACTTTAAAGTGGTGTAAATGAGATTAAAATGAAGACAGAGATCTAAGATAATGTGTCTTTCACAATCACTGTGTTAGTCCTTGACTAAGCAGCACTAGTGGCAAAAGAATGATCTTACAAAATGCATGAACGGTGTCAGGAGTGTAACAGTAAATAATCATGGATAACCTGCAGGGACTTGCTCGTTGCATGTTGAAATGGTTGTTGTGTGACTGATCAAGAGAAAGAGATGCATTTACCCAATAAAGAATGATCCTTGTTGGTTGACTCTCCGTCTCCTGTGGGAAGGTCAGGCCTGGTGTAGTCTCGACTCTTATCATTGTTGTATTTGACGTTGAGGTTGACCAGTTTACTGAAGTCTATCCGCAAAGTACAGCATGAGTTATAGATGTTCTGTCCATCCAAAGACTAGAGTAGAGGCAAAAGAAAGATACATTAAATAATAATAATAAAAATCTAAAGATATGTTGGTCGATTGCCAATAGAATCCTGGTAAGTAGGATACCCATCAGTCACAGCTTTCATGTGTGTGATCATACCAGTTTAGCTTGTTGTGCATTTACGGGGTCACTGAACTGCAGAAGAGCCTGAAATTGGTTGTTCTTGGTGAAGGTTATAATCTTCATTACGGTTCCAAACTTACTGAAGATCTGAAACAATTTTTTTTTAGAGAACACAAAAACACAATCAAACTTGATTCCAAAACAGTTCAAACTGAAATGTAAACAGCCCAAGTTCAAACTATATTGACACGTAAGCACATGAATATTATTAACCAATATGAGCTTTTGAAAGACCTCGAGCTAAATCTGAGAAGGTGGTGATCATCTATTTCATGTTCATGCATCTTTGTCTTTTTTTTGCAGGTTAAACACTGGGGAAAAGATTAAACATGACTACGAACGGGATAAGAGTTCAAGTTTTACCTGTTGTAGCACATCAAGCGTCACAGGATAAAACATGTTGTCAATGATAATTCGAAGGACGGGACTGGGGGGTGGAGCTAGGTCCAAAACACCTGGGTCAGAAGACGGAGAGCTTCCATCCTGAACTGCTGACACTGCCTGCAGCACTGCCTGGGCCCTCTGGATGGAAAAATATAAGAGGAGGAGTAAAGGCAATGCACTACTAATGCTGGGCTGTGGTGTACATTTATGTGTGTGTACCTGGTTTAGAGCAGAGTCCGTTTTCAGTTCCTTATGGTTGGAATACTGAATGAAGACAGGAGTGTTTCTGACCTAAATAGAATAAGAAACATAATACACAAGTCAGTTACTATGCCTTCCAACAATATCAGAAAATATCAAAAATAGACACAGATGTTACTCAGACCTGTGGTGTGACAGCTGTATAGTAGTTCACCATAGTAATGGCAGCTTCTTCTGTACCCAACTCCAGAAACGCCTGAAAAAAAACCCTCCCATTAAAATCACTTTTTAAACCCACAGGTTCTTTGCTTGGATGCTTAGAGTGATTTACTGGTGATTGTATAACCTAGAGGAAATGTCAATACCAGGTCTGAACAAGAGTTTCATGTTATTCCACATGTCTGTCACAGTACAGCAGGACACACTGTTGACAATTGCACTATTATTATTAGCCGATTCGTTGTTTAATATCATATAGACAGTGATGAATTTATATTTCAGGTTTCAATAGCAGGATATAATCAATAATAAATACCTACACAGGTGAAATGATCTGTCAGGCAAGTCTCATAAGAGAAGGGAAATAATAATCTGTTAAACTTATCGCTACAGTATATAACTTTTGTCTCCCTCATCTGGCTGTGGAAATAATTATACAAACACTGCTGATGTGCAATGACAGCCGGTGGCTGTCTCATCAGAAGACGTTTCTTGGATGGTTAAATTCATTCTTTCTGGCCAGAGGACACAGCCATTCAGAATTCACAGAACCGCAGCAACATTTGCCATAGGTTCCACAATACTCAAGGTATTGTAGGCAATTTTGTCTGTGTGGCTATGATTGCTCCCTTCTTCAGTTCTGCCAATCCATTGAGGGCATACTGCCACCAAACACTGGTTTTAAAACTCAATAAAGAAACAAAGAGAAATGAACCTGGTTTGCTTTATCAGTAATGTGTAAACTGACAAGGGCATGAATATAAGATATGTAAAAGTTCTTACGATTACAACACTCATCCCAGTATAAGCTAATGACACAAAGCCATCATTTACCTGGTTTTTCCCCTTCAGCATCAGTATATTGGTGACCTTCCCAAATGGCAGTCCCAGAGCAATGACTTCAGTCTCTGACACTTCACTGGGAAGTTTTCTGATGTGGAGCACTCTGGAGGGGGGCGATTCCTCCAGGCGCTGTTTCTTACTGTCACTGCCGTTCGCTGAACATGGACACAAACACAAAGAATAAATAAATTACAAATATCGTGACACCTCGCCTGTGGATCACAAAACACTCCCATAGTGCAAAATCTTTAAACGAGATCTTTTTGCAATTCTACTTATGAGCCATTTTTTTGTTTTTTGCCATAGTCTAAAGATAAAATATTTAGGTGCAATATACATTAACTGCTTTATTCTGCTCACCTCATATATGACTGTAATATTTCTAAGCTTTCTTTTCATCGGTCACTCGAAATCAGTCAGATCAGACTCCTTACTTCCTGATCAATTTTCAGCCTTGATTCAGCCTCTACATGAGGAAGGTCTCAAATGCAAATTCCATGCTAGTTAAGACTGAACTCACCCGTCATAGAGTTGGGGCTGCTACCGTACATGTTGAGCTCATCTGAGCCTCTCTGGAAGAACAAGAAAGAAACTAACAGAGTTTTATTCACATCCCAACTTTGGATTGCAATGCAGTAAAAAGTCTGGCGATCTATCTATAGATATACAGCAGATGGATAATGTCAGTGGCGGAGGGGGAAGACACAGGTGTTTGGTAAAATTAAATACCACAGCTTACCTTCACACCAACTGCAACATCACTGCAAATGGAGAGAATAGAGAAAGAAAAAAAAAATGAAATTAAATTACAGAATACAGTTAATAATTTCCGAGCAGGAACATTTTCAACCAATCACCTAAACTGGAGTTTGACCAGTATATATATATAGATATATTTGCAGTTGCCGTTTTTCATTCCATTATTTTGTGATGTTTTGTGTTCATATCTCTTTTATGGAGGCCACACTGTCAGATGCATTTAATGTTTTTAAGCTATCTGCTCTCACAGTAAACGTTCTGAACAATAAGCCGGCGGCGGATGCGGGCACATTAGCTCCAGACAAAGGACCCCTTTATCAGTTAGGATTAAGCTAGCAACACCCACTGACAGGTGCCATGTCGGCTTTAACAGTTCATTAATAACACAACTAACATTCTCTTACACTACTAACAACTGCCAATAATGGTCACCATTTATTATAAGACCGCTCAACACATGTATTTCTGTCTGGGAACGTTGCCTGTAATCGAGCTAGCTAACGTTACCATTAATTTAACGCGCTACACAGGGTGATACAATGTTGAACTGGACTACTCCCCTTGGTAAAACCTCGCTAACTATGGCATTCCTGAAGTGAGAAAACACAGGCGACATATAAAATATGCTCTGAGCCATGTCCTTCAATTCATTTACGTATCCATACAAGCAAGACCACTTTAAAGTAGCACATTTCTTGACTGGGACTCGATGCTGTTAGCTAGCTAACGTCACGTTTTTAGCTATGTTCAGTATCAAGACTTGCACTGCAGCTAACACTTAGCACATCTTAAACCGAGCAGGGCCAACGGCTCGTTATTTATATGGCACACACACAGCTGTGGGAAGTACACACGGGACATTTAGCTGTAATACAAACACATTTACCCGTCCATTGCAGCTCTTTGTCCTCTTCTGTCTGTTGATATTTCAGCGACAGTGACAGTGTGAGCAAAATGGGCGTTCTTCTTCTTCTTGTCTCCGCGTTATTGGCAACCAACCGTGACGTTAGGTGCTTTACTGCCATCTTCTGATTGGCAGGGTAGCTCGGAGAGTGGCACATTTATTAACAATGGAATAAAACAATGTTCATTTTGATCAGTTTAAATAAATCATAATCATGTCTTTGTAGAGGATATTTAGGTTAAAACAGTTCCTGCCCTTGTCATCAGTGGTCATTTGATTTAACCAACAGGGCTGTGTATGCTTGACATTGGTGTCAGTGTATGAATATTTCTTTTTGGATAAAACCCCCATCTCACACTATCTAGTGCTCATCATGTGTCTGATAATCTAATTAAGCATACATAAAGCAGACCAGGCACTCACTGATTTTATAATTTCTTTGTCACTTGTCCTATTTCAAGTACGTGACTAGCCTGGAAGCCATACCAACTTCCCTACACACAATTTTTTGGGGTACGGAAAGCTGATCTGGAGTCACTCCCTTGGAAGCTGATTATGGTCTGGCAAAGATATGCAGGGTCAGTCAGACTGTTTGAATGGGCTTTACGTGGGGATGAACGGAGGAGTAACATCGAAGTAGTCAGGTACACCAGGGCACTGTGGAGTTGAATTTGTTTACAACAACATTGCTCTGATTGGTTGAATGATTATCCAGTTGCATGAAAGGTATTTTTTCTCTGTATCTGTATTGAAGCACGCCCCATAATGTGCAAATATATAATGCCATTAGAAAATGGTATCCAGCATTTTATTGTTGTAACCAGTGGCGATGAGGCTATGCTATAAATGATTAAATGCAGTGCTTATCAATAACAATTCATCATTATTATGGTGTAAGTAATCTTAAATAGCTAGTAAGATGTAAGGTACATCAAAATTGTATTTGAATGGATGTAGTATGGATGATACACTGTCTGGCCAAAAAAACACACTAATATTTCGTTGGACCACCTTTAGCTTTAATTACGGCATGCATTCACTGAGGCATTGTTTCGACAAGCTTCTGTAGTGTCACCAGATTTATTTCCATCCAGTGTTGCATTCATTTTTCACCAAGATCTTGTCTTGATGATGGGAGAGTCTGACCACCGCACAGAGCCTTCTCCAGCACCTCCCAAAGATTCTCAATGGGGTTAAGGTCTGGACTCTGTGGTGGCCAATCCATGTGTGAAAATGATGTCTCATGCTCCCTGAACCACTCTTTCACAATTTGAGCCCCATGAATCCTGGCATTGTCATCTGGAATATGCCCGTGCCATCAGGGAAGAACAAATCCACTGATGGAATAACCTGGTCATTCAGTATTTTCAGGTAGTCAGCTGACCTCATTCTTTGGACACATAATGTTGCTGAACCTAGACCTGAGCAACTGCAGCAACCCCAGATCATAGCACTGCCCCCACAGGCATGATGGGTGCATCACTTCATCTGCCTCTCTTCTTACCCTGATGCCCCCATCACTCTGGAACAGGGTAAATCTGGACTCATCAGACCACATGACCTTCTTCCATTGCTCCAGAGTCCAATCTTTATGCTCCCTAGCAAATTGAAGCCTTTTTTCTACAATCTCCTTATATGTTTTCTCTGCTTGATGCATGCCAATGATTTGACCCTTCTCAAACAGACTATTATCCAATAGGAGGCTCGTACCTATTTGCTTAGTTAAATCCAGGTGGTAACTTTTTTATTGGCCAGGCAGTGTACAACGATGTGACACATTTTGCATTACAATTTCTTAGATTTTTAATTATTCATCTGCATTTTATTAATAATGCTTTTGTACGAGATTATTTCTAAATTGGGATAATGCTCATTTTTAATTAAGGATCTCATAATCTCACAGAGATTATGAGATGAGAGGAGCTGTCATGCTCCTTTTTGTCTGTAAGTGTGAGAGACAAATGTTTGCTGCATCAGAAAAGCTTTATTTAAATCATGAGTTGCGTCAGGAATACAGTTCTGTTTTACATAGCTTCATTTAACACTTAGTGGCCCAAAATGCTTTTTTTAATCTAAAATAAAGTTTACAAAATCCACATTCACATTCAACATCATCTGACAAATTTACATGAGGAGGCTGTCTCTCTCTCTCTCTCTCTCTCTCTCTCTCTAGTGTTATCACCGTTGCTTATATTTTCGAATCAAGATTGTGTTTCCCATAAGTGCATTTAGTCGATCACACACATATTTTGCTTTTACGAACACAATCGTACTGCACAACATTTTTTAACACTTTTGTATGACTGGGGCACATTGTTTATAGCATAGATTCTCAACCAAGGGTCCACGGACCCCTAGTGGTCTGTGGTGTAATTGCAAGGGGTCAGTGAAAATAAAATATTTTATAATGTCATAGATCCTATGACATTTATAGAAATGGCATTATTTTATTCAAATGTGGCTGAGCGCTTTATCTACCTAAACTACAGAGGGTAACATGACTTTCTTCTAATTCCATCTGTTTCACAAGTGTAATTCATTGTATTTTATTAGAGATCTTGCACCCGTTTGCATTGTTAAAGTTACTGCATAAGGCTGTTAATACAAACTTAACAGGATCTGCATTCTTTTCAAATCATGAGCCCCCTAGTGTTTCAGTGGGCATACACCATTCATTTCTTAATAATGCTTTGATTGTGTTAGTAAAACTCATTAGCTTGCAAGGTTATGTAGATGAAGAAGAAGATGATAAGCACAATTACACAAAGAAGAAGAAGAAGACGACGACGTTTCAACTTGACAACATGGATGTCAAGTTGAAAATCACTAAATAAATTGTTGAATAATAATTTTTTTTCCATATGGTCATATCACTCAAAAATATGAATCTAATTCAATTGAGGTTCGAGTCAAATAGTAAAAATATCATTTCACACACACAAATAAGGGCTAAAAATTCACGGGGAAGGGTGAAGGCAATCGGGTCGGCCAGCCCTGCCAATGAGGTGTCCCTTTTTCAGGGACTTGGCAACCCTACTTGTCAAGCCATATACAATGGCTGAGGAGCTAACTGCATGAAACCATGGCGGATAAAAAAGCCACAGATGCAGTCTGGTCAGTACCGCTGTGACACTATATGCCGCTAATCTGAATCTGTTTTGTCACATAATGTTCAGAAGATGCTGCATGAATATCCTGTTTCGCTACAGAAGCTACTGCATAAGTATGATTTTTTTGTTCTGGAAGTTGGAACTGAAAGCTCATATTTAGCTGAAAGAGTGAATAAATGCCATAATGCAATTTAAAATGCAGTTTCTGCTGTTTCTATCAAATCCCCCCCCCCCAAAAAAAATATGCAGGGATTATAGCACCTAACATGTTTTAAAATATCTCATCTGAATTATAAAAAAGTTGGAACGTTTTAGCGATTCTTTCCCTTTAGCAGACAGGACTAATAGGTACACCCCTCTTGGGCTCATATGGCGTTGAACGGTTGATCATCTTGATGCAGTCTATGATTGGACAGACGCTGAGGCACAGAGTGCAGCCCGTACAGGCGTCATTCACGAAGGGAAGGTGGGTCTCTGGGTCGAATGATATTGCCTGGGAAGACAACAGATTGGCCAAATTACAAGAGTGAGGCAGATAAAATAAATAAACAAAGGGTGTGATAAATGCTAAAGAACATAGATTACTGACAGACATTTAATGTAACAGACATACCTGGTATCCAGAATCGTTGCAGGTCATGTAACATTTACCACAGTTGATACACATCTCTTCATCAATCAGAGCCTGGACCTGAAGACATGTGCGAGGCATGTGGTTATGCTCAGTTCATATGTATTCTTTAGCAATGAGATTTTGGTTTTACAGGCACATTTATCACGATCATTATAGGAAGCCAGCTTGGGTAAAAAAAATTTGAATGCCAGAAAAAGAGTATGCACGCAGAGTCTTTGGCCTTAAGTTCATTCATGTCTCCTCAAATGACGATAAAAACCTAAGTAAAGACTGTGTACCTGCTCCATGTTGTTAAGGTCGTTATAGGCTCCAATGTGACGCAACGCTTTGGCTATCACATCCTACAGAGTCAACCCATCACCACACACACACACACACACACACACACACACACACACACACACACACACACACACACACACACACACAGGAAACACAGAAATGCATTGAGTGAAATTCATGAACTTTATGAATGATCCATCATAAGGTATAGTGAGTGTGCATCGCACCTTGACAGCAGGGACTGGTTTCTTGGGTGTTCTGTCCCTAGTGATGTTGGTTTCCGCCACACTGACTTCTCCGGCATCTTTGAGCAGTTTCTTGTACTTGGCGATGGCTTCTGTCTTCTGCTGGAGGTATGGGCCAAAGCTAGGGAGGCTCTACACACATGGTATGCACATCACACAGTAAGAGTTTAGAGATGTTTTCAGTAATAACAATATGACACTAGTGGTAGTGAGAGTAAAGAGTACAGCAGCTGTAGTCATTATGTTTGCATATCACAGCATGTTTGGTGTTAGGCAGCTGTACCTGTCCGACGAGGTCTTCCAGTCTGGGAATCGGTTTTCCTTTCTGGTGTCGCTGTGTTGGAGGAGACTGACCGTCCCAGTCCTCCAGCTCCAGGCTCTTCAGGTACAACAAGGTCTTCAGGCCTAAACACATGTAATTTCACATGATGGGTATGATTAAATAGTTTAAACATGTCAAAACAGTGCAAAATACAGATACACATTTACAGTACATACCCACACAGTAATCCTCAATCAATGTGAAGTCCTGGTTCTGAATTGCACTACACACCTGTGAGACACAGAGAGATAGACAAATGCATATGAACCACAGATTTAATCAATTCTTCAAACATTTATACTCTAGTAAAATTAGCCATCAGAGTTGATTTTGCCTATAAAGAAAAGTGCTATTCAGTTGCTCTTTTTTTTCCTCGATAAGTGCCCTGCAAGCGACACAGGAACTTAATTTCATTACAAGTCAGCGTTGGTGCCTTTTTTCCACTGGGTGTGTCTTTTAATATGCCACTAATCCTAGAGGAAAATTTGTTTTTGAGGCCCTTACACTAATGATGATGTACAGCAACAAAAATGATGAAGGATATAAAGACATTATGAAGAGTGTTATGAGCTGGTGCTACTACATCACATAACAAGATTCTGTCTTTCAAAAGTTTGCGATTTTCAGAAGTTAGAGGAATTCAGTTAGGGTGCTCATCAGTTCCACAATTTGTTATTACGACAAAACAAGTAACAGCGACTCATCACCTGTAACACTGAGGCACCAGCGTGGAGGAACTGTAGTCCACTCTCTGCCGAGTCGATGCCTCCTGTGGCCAGAATTGGGAACCCGGGAAGTGCTTTGCCGATGGCCGACACTGCTCTGAGAGCAATGGGTCTGATGGCATTGCCTGCACACATCATCAAAAAGTTAATTTATTTAAGTACTCGTCTTAAGTTCAAACTTCTGCACTTTCTTTTCATGCTACTTCATAAACTCAAAAGCTAGAGACGGAAATATTGAACATTTTCCATGCACTAAAATTTATCTGTCATAGTTGGAGAGCTTGTAAAATATGCTTTATTATAGAGCTGAAACAGAAGAACAATCGCTACTTAAAAATCCTTATTCTTGTAGAATCCCTGGATCATCTCATGGGTTTGTGGTTGGAACAGAAATTGACAAAGTCTCACCTTGTGCTGTGAGCAATTCATCAGAAAATTATCAACAGATTAACCCATAATGTCAACCACATCATGTCATAACAAAAAAAAATAAAAAAAAAACATAATGAAATAATTATAATACTAAATATAATACATAATAATTGTGAGTTGCAATCCTATATAAAATTAATTGAACAGCTACAACAATAATTACTTTTAGTACATTTTCATGATTGCCCTTACTTTTAATAAAAGTAAACGTTCAGGACTTCTACTTGTAAAGTAGAATCTCTACAGTCTGGTACTTACCAGAAACCCCTCCATAAGTTGTGAGTTTGCCCCTGCCAACATTCGGCCAGGGAGTGCCGTCAGCCTTCAGTCCCATCAAACCTGAGACTGTGTTGGTGGCTGTCACTCCATCGGCTCCGCCTATAACACAACATTTACAAGGAAAAACCGATCTGAGCGAGTGTTGTCTAGTGATTCATTTCACATTTCACATTAATTGCTCATTGAGGATTAGAATTTAGTTGTACTGTTGGAGTGTAAAATGGAAAAATGTTGGAAGAACAGAAGTGAGGAAGGTGTGGTGTAGTGGTCACCTTCATGGGCAGCCTGCGCGATGTCAGTAATGTTGGTAACGTTTGGTGTCAGTTTGGCGAAGAATGGAATGGAAACGGCTGCACGCACCCAGCGACAGATGTTACGCACCAGCACTGGGTCCTAGTGCCACAGCGAACACACAAACAATGTTAGATTAGGTTTCCACTGTAAATGTGAAGCACCCAGCACATCATATATTCATTTTTTTTGTAGTTTTATGTTCAAATCTGTTCAAATCCCTTGAAATCTGACCACTGATTCATTTTCTTTTCATAAATTTGTAAGCATCGAAGTGGGGGAGCTCCATATATAAAATCAATTTAAGAAAAATATACCTGTCCACAGGCCAGGCCCATGCCTCTCTCTCCCATCCCATGAGGACAAGACAGGTTCAGTTCCAATGCATCTGCTCCTGATTCCTAAACACACACGCATTTTTCATTGTACTGGGCACATTCTCTGAATGTTCAAAGTTACTGGCATGTAGTTTTTCCCACCTCAGCCATCTTGGCTAGCACTGTCCAGTCTTCTTTGTTGTAACCACACATAATACTAGAGATCACCACCTGACAGAGAGACAGAGAGGAGTTACATTTCAAACATTCATCAGCTTCTGGACATTACTGATGACATTCCAGACACATCTAATTACAACCTGGGTTTCACTGACAATAACACTCTCAGTTGTGAAGTGACAAGCTTACATTGTTGGGGAAGTCCTTCTTCAGCTCAGTGACTGACCGACACCAGTAGGCTGCTGTCTTCTCACTGATGAGCTCAATGTTGAGGAATGAGCCTTGACCGGGCCCATACAAATGGCCTGAGGTTGTACCACGTACAATACGAGGAGACACGTTGGTCACCAAGTCCTGCAGAGACAGATTGAGAGGCCATTTTGAGCCTTATTTTTGGGTGTGCTTGACTGAAATCAAAAGAGCTCATGTTGTCCTACACTTTCTGACACAGTTTTATCAAGAAGGCTTTCGTAAAATACTCTTTTGGGTAAAGTAACATCCTATCTTTGTATATTAGTGTATGATTGTGTATGATTGGTACCTTATCCAGTCCAAAAGTCTTTGTCAGAGCGAAGCCCCATCCTTGTTCAAAAGCTCTTCTGATCATGGCAGCGGTTGTCGTGGGAGGAGCAGAGGCCAGGCCAAACGGGTTGGGAAATTTGATTCCACAAACCTCAACACTGATGTCTACCTGGTCAATAGCACTGTAGAACAATGGCAGCTTTGGAACTGGGTCCACAGTCTGTCCATGCAGGGACTGCAAACGGAAGGGAGGTGACACTTAGATTTCAGTTACATCACTAATATGACATTTGATTGATTTAGGCCTGAGTTGAACACATTGTAATGTAATCTTGGACCTGACTGTGTCCGAAAGCCAAGCTTCAACAGCTCAATACAATAACAAATATCAGAAACACAAAGACTTTTTAAATCCAGTGAGATCAAGCATTGGGAAACAGTGTAATACATACCGTGTTAGACGTGTGCATTCATTCAGTCAGAAAATGGGGGGAAGTGTGCAGGATTTTCAAGTAAGGATATCTCAAAAACAACTATGCAATACACAGCGGAACCAGATGATGACAATGATGTGGTTAACATTTGGTTCATGTTTAAAAAGGAGGCAATCTGGGCAGATTTACCTGTATGTATCTGTGAATATGCCACGATGCTTGCTTGCCATCATTCACTGATTCAACTGTGGTGTTTGCAAGACCGGCGATGTCACCTCCTGCAAACACCCAGGGCTCGCTGGTCTGCATGGTTTCTGTGTTCACCTCTGGAGTGCCCCAGCGGGTCAGCTTCACGGGGGCCATGGCGTTGGTCACTACACACACAACATATGGATCGGGGTCATTGTTCAGTTCATATCATGCATTCACCCGCTACATTAGCCTGCAGCGACACCTATAAACCTGCAAAGGTGGAAGAAATTTAGTGATTCCTAGTTTAAATTCCAATTAAAAATTTACAGTAATAGACATAAGCCTTCACATACCCATACTACCATAGTTGCAAATTATATTAAACATTAATAAAACAACATTCTAAAAAAGAAATACACAAATATTAACAAAAAGATCCAGAAAATAAAAACAATACTATAGACCTTTCTTGATTACTTTTTAGCTATAGTTGTAGTTTTAGTTAAAGCATAAAGTCTTGCGCCTGAGCCTCAGCTGTCTGATTCATTACCTTGTGGCTCATTCAGCATAGAACCAAAAGCACTGATGATGTAATCAGCCTTTATACGGACGATCTGGTCCTCATCTTCCAGCCAACCACCTTCCTCGGTTTGCTCGGTGCGACAGAACTGTAACGCAGCAACCCGCCCGTTCTTCATGATGACCTCACGAGGAGACAGGAAGGGCAGGAATTCGCACTGCTCCTCCTTAGCCAACTCCATCTTACCAAAAAAAAAAAAAAAAAACATTTATCAAACTATCCATCTGTTTATGAGTCTGTATACTCCATCTGGTTTTCTCGTCATCCCCACCTCCTCAGGAACAGCTCTGATGTTGGTGAATCCCTTCCTGAAGCAGACGTACACTCTTTTCGCTCCACAGCGGAGAGCTGAGGTGGCGCAGTCAAATGCAGTGTCCCCGGCCCCCAAGACTATCACTACTCCCTTTAACTCAGGCAGAGAAGGCCGACACTGACACATACCTAGATGGAGAGACAAAGCAGTTTGAGATTCCTTCCAAAATAGAAGAAAAAGATACAGTGTACAGTGACCTGCACCTGTTCTTTATTGTAACATACACTATATTGCCAAAAGTGTTCGCTCATCTGCCTTTACACGCATATGAACTTAAGTGACATCCCATTATTAAAAATGTCGTTGTAATATGACACCGACCCACCCTTTGCAGCTATAACAGCTTCAACTCTTCTGAGAAGGCTTTCCACAAGGTTTAGGAATGTGTTTATGGGAATTTCCCAGAAAAGCATTTGTGAGGTCAGACACTGATGTTGGACGAGAAGGCCTGGCTCACAGTCTTCACTCTAATTCATCCCAAAGGTGTTCTAATGGGTTGAGAGATCGGGATTCTGTGCAGGCCAGTCAAATACTTCCACACCAAACTTGTTCATCCATGTCTTTATGGACCTCATGCTGGAACAAGAAGGGACAATCCTCAAACTGTTCCCACAAAGTTGAGAGCATGGAATTGTCCAGAATCTCTTGGTATGCTGAAGCATTCAGAGTTCCTTTCACTGGAACTAAGGGGCCAAGCCCAGCTCCTGAAAAACAACCCCACACCATAATCCCCCATCCACCAAACTTCACACTTGGCACGATGCAGTCAGACAAGTGCCGTTCTCCTGGCAACCACCAAACCCAGATTCGTCCATCATATTGCCAGATGGAGAAGTGTGATTCGTCACTCCAGAGAACGCGTCTCCACCGCTATAGAGTCCAGTGGTGGCTTGCTTTACACCACTGCATCCGACGCTTTGCATTGCACTTGATGATGTATGGCTTGGATGCAGCTGCTCGGCCATGGAAACCCATTCCATGAAGCTCTCTACGCACTGTTCTTGAGCTAATCTGAAGGCCACATGAAGTTTGGAGGTGTGTAGTGATTGACTCTGCAGAAAGTTGAGGACCTCTGCGCACTGTGCACTTCAGCATCCACTGACCCTGCTCTGTCATTTTACGTGGCCTGCCGCTTAGTGGCTGAGTTCCTGTCATTCCCAGTCGCTTCCACTTTGTTATAATACAGTTGACTGTGGAATATTTAGTAGTGAGGAAATTTCACGACTGGACTTGTTGCACAGGTGGCATCCCATCACAGCACCACGCTGGAATTCACTGAGCTCCTGAGAGAGACCCATTCTTTCACAAATGTTTGTAGAAGCAGTCTGCATTGATTTTATACACCTGTGGCCATGGAAGTGATTGGAACACCTAAATTCAATTATTTGGATGGGTGAGTGAGTACTTTTGGCAATGTAGTGTATGACTGATAACTGCATAAAACTTTAACATTCTGTTTACTGTTAATTCAAATTATTATTAGTTTTTGGAGAGTTGATTTATGTTTTAAAAAATGTGCAGACTGTGACTTTGCATTGACTGTACATGTGCAGTTAATAATAAATGCACTGTGCATGTATACCTGCATCAAAGAATGAATAAAGAGAGATTGGATATTTCCAAATGTCGTGTGGGATTTAGTTAGTCTGGAATTCCAATGCAAGGTGTTAATAAACCATCCAAACCCCACCATCCCCCTTAATTCTCCCAACAGTACCTTTCTTGCTGGCAGAGGCCACCATCGGCAGAAAGTCTTTGGAAGTGAAGAAGCCTTGATCCATTGTTAAATCCTGGAAGATTTTAGCTCTGTTGGCCTGGGGAAGACCTAGCGTCACATACACATACACAGATACACAATGTGTTAAGGACACAGGCACATTGTAAAATTGATTGGACTGTGGAGGGAATTCAAAAGTCCATTATAGCTATGGACATATTTACTTAACTTTGCTAAATGGCACCATGCTTGCAAAATATCATGAAAAGCACACACACATTCGAATGCTGCATGTATATCACTGATTCAAAGATGTAAAACTAAACTGTGTGACTCACCAATCCCAATGAATACAGCCTTAAATCCTTCCTCCTTCAGGGACTTCAGAGTCATTCCATTAACACCCAAACCCTTCTCACAAACCACCTGCACCAAACCACAACAAACATAGGTATTTTAATAGAACTGTAAGGACGCTGTGGCTCTTGCATCACGTGCTAAACCGTATGAACACTGCAAACAAAGTTCAAATATGTGTTGGTGTGGTATGAGATGGCACAGTTAATTACCTTGACTCCGAGGTCCTTCATCAGGTCAATTTCAAACTGGACAACCTCATGGGGAAGTCTGAACTGAGGAATTTCTGATGTGCTGTATAGAAGAACATATATTTCTGAATGACACATTCCATTTTTCTCTAATTAGATTGCTTCCTATTTTCATGTTTGACAAAATCTCATGCATCTCTATCTTGATTTGGTAAGCTTTGATGAAACTGCTCATTAAATAGATGTAACTGAAGACTCAGTGATGCAGCACAATATCATAGAATACAATGTAATCCAACGTCTCTGCAATCTTTAAAATTCTATGATATACAGTATTATGAGACTGCTATGATACCTCAGGCCTCCGGTGTACTTCTGTTTCTCAAATATGGTAATGTTATCGTATCCGAGCCGGGCAAGGAAAGAAGCACAGCTGATTGATGCAGGGCCGCAACCAATCAGAGCTATAGGGGTGTGGTAAGACTCGGGCATCTCGTTGACAGGTGGGAGCTCAGGATTCCTTATCTGAGCGATGCCCATTTTACTGAACACCTGAAAAGACACAAACTTGAAAGACGACACTTGGCAAGGCCTTTGACTGACCTCCATGCCAAAAATACTAATGTGCTCGCTAAAAATTGTGTTTTTTCTTGTCTTCCAAAAATATTAAAACATGACTTTTATAGGCAAACTTGCGATGAGGCTAACGATAAGATGGAAGTTCTACAGTAATTATAAGATCAGCTACAAAGAACACACAGAGGTTTAAAGCCACTGTTGTCTGATAATTGTACAAACCCCAATTCCACTGAAGTTAGAATGTTTTGTAAAAGATAAATAAAAACAGAATACGATGATTTGCAAATCTTCTTCAACCTATAGTCAACTGAAGACACTACAGAGACAAACTTTATAGTTTTTTGCAAATATTCGCTCATTTTTCATTTAATGCCTGCAACACATTCCAGGTCAACAAAAGACTGGAAAAGTTGAGGAACGCTCAGAAAAACACCTGTATGGAGCAGTCCACAGGTGAACAGGTTAACTGGAAACAGGTGTGTGTCATGGTTAGGTATAAAAGGATCCTCCCTGAAAGGCTCAGTCATTCACGAGCAAGGATGCGTGTGCAAATAGAACAACATTTCTGAACATAACAACTGCAAGGAATTTAGGGATTTCATCATCTACAGTCCATAATATAATAAAAATAATAATAATAATCTGAAGAAATCTCTGCACGTAAGAGGCAAGGCTGAAAACCAGCATTGAATGCCCGTGACCTTTGACCCGTCAGACGCCATTGCGTTAAAAACTTGTAAAGGATGTAACCAGGTGGGCTTAGGAACACTTCAGAAAAACGTTTTCAGTTAACACAGTTGCTACATCTAGCAAGATAAAACTCATTCATTCATCTTCTGTAGCCGCTTGTCCTGTGAAGGGCTGCGGGCGGGGGGGGGGGGGGGGGGGGGGGGCTGAAGCCTATCCCAGGTATCATCAGGCAAGGCTGTCTCCTTTCTCCTCTGCTCTGCCATAGAGCCCCTGTCATTCGCATTAAGATCGCTTCCTCTATTTCATGGTATTTCTCGTTCCGGCACTGAATTGCAAATGTCCTTGTATGCTGACGACCGTCAATTTTATCTCAGCTGAAGAGATTCGGCTCTTTCTCAGGCTATAAAGTTAATCTCCTTAAAAGAGAATGTTTCCCAATAAATTCTCTAGCCTTAACACTTAAGCAGTCTGATTTTCCTTTCAGGCTACCATTTCTTTATTCAGCCAACTTTTCCCCTCTGATTGACCGGGTTAGGGAAGACTTCCAGAGGTGGAATTCTCTTCCACTTTCATTGATAGGTAGAGTCAATGTTGTGAAAATGAACGTCTTGCCTAGATTTCTTTTTCTGTTTCAATGCATTCCTCTATTTTTGTCCAAAACCTTTTTCAAAACCTTAGACCGAATTGTAACTTCCTTTTTGTTGGCGGTTAGGCACCCTAGATTAGGGAAGTCTTTATTACAGAGGTTTTCATCTGATGGTGGCCTCGCCTTACCAGATTTTCTAGAGACTCAGTCATGTGCCTCATCTTCATTGCCTGTCAATTTCTCTAATTTTTACAATCCCATGGTGCTTTCCACACTAAAGATCAGTTCAGGCACCATTTTAAGCTCCTGTCAGTGTCCACCTTGATGCCCTTAGTGGATAATCATTTATTCCCCCCATCTCTTACCAATACCTCCTTCATGTTATGGCAAGATCGAGGCATTAAGGCTTTTAGAGACCTCTACAAAGATGGCACTTTCGTTTCTTTTTCAGATTTATGTTCAGATTTTAGTTTACCCACATCCAATCTATTTCTATACTTTCAAGTTAGACATTGTGCCGCTTCTCTTTTTCCATGCTATCCCTCCCTCCCTTTCAACCAGCCAACCAGACTTTAGATCTCCACCAGAAATCGTTAATATTTAAGTTTTATAAAAAACTTCCGGCTCTTAGTAATTACTCAGATAAGGTTGGACCCCTTCATTGCAATATTTGGAGTCTCCCGTGATCAACCCTAAATTAACGCTTTACAGTTAGGGGTGATAGCCCTTACACTTCTTCTGGCTAGATGTCCTTTTCTTCTCCTCTGGAAGTCCTCTAAACCCCCATCTATATCTCTGTGGCTTGAGGGTGTCATGTTCTTTCTCAGAGAAAATAAGTTTAACAATGAAAGCCTGTTCTAATAAATTTTTTCAAAAATGGACACCTTTCTTAAACTACTTTAATTCCTTGCCATCTTTATGTTATATTATTTTATATCCTTATATCCTTATGAGGTTTATCATATTTATTTGTGTTTAATATTTATTTTTTAGTGTTGTTGTTTATAATTAGGGCCCGAGCACGAAGTGCAAGGACCCTATTGTTTTCGTACTGTTTCTTATTATTATTATTATTTTTCAGGAACTTTAGAAAATCCTACGCATGCCTAAACATGCACGAAAAGTCCTGAAAATTGGCAGAAAGATTCGTTTGCCCGAAAATTGTAATGTATCAGGGCCTCGAGCACGGGCGTGGCAAAATGGCTCAGTAGCGCCACCTACAAAATTTCTACGGACCAGCCCCTGAAGCCCGTTGCGTCTAAAAATCTGGAAATATGTCACATATATGTAACATCCCGGGACGCACAAAAAAGTCTCTTGGAGCCATATTCTAAACCCAACAGGAAGTCTGCTATTTTGATTAAAAGTGTGAAAATTTGTGAAAATTGGACAAAAACAGCCTTTCTTAGAGATTGTAAATGAGGTATTAAATTTTATCAGATTGACTTCAAAACTATGGAATTAGGTAGTTGGAATCTCGATGAACAAAAACTAAAATAGGCGCATATACTTTTCGTCGAAGTGGCGTGGGTCTAATGGCCCCTGACAGTTTTTTTGACCCGCCATGAAACAGGAAGTTGCATTAAACGTGCTTTCAACATGCTTTAATTCAGTCCAAAGTGCATGAAACTTTACAGCATTGTTACTGGTCCCTAACTGAACACATCCATATGTCAATATTCATGCAATTATTGTAGCGCCACCTATTGTGGGCAGGAAATGTCTGATTTAAATAGGGTCTGTTGTTTGAGCTGCCATTCCTGTCGGGATGATTTTTATTGTCTTCAGATGTTATCACGACATACTTATGATCTTCATGATCACTCCCTGCGAAGATTGTGAGTTTTCGTTAAACTTTAGGGCCTTTTATGGTAGTGAAAGTGAAAAGTTGCTCTTTCTCCCTCATTTCATCATCAGTGCACACGTAGTTCGCTACTTTGTCCAGCAGATGGAGCCAAATCATTTCTCTCTGCTGGCTGAATGTCAGTGAGTGTGTGTGTGTGTTGGTTAAACTTCTAATGATTGGTGAGGCTGTTTTAACATACTTTGATGACACAGAGAGAATAAGTATACAACTGTTTGTTGATGCCACAGAGAGAATATATTCAAAAGAGTTTGGTGTTGCCGCCGCTATGGCGATGCTAGTTCCGTTAGCCTGTCTATGGTGTTTCGCATTGTACGTTAGCATTAAGCTAGCGGAGTTTATTTATCGTTGTTATAGATAGAGATAGATAGATAGATGGATGGATAGATGGATATGTAGGTAGATAGATAGATAGATATATAGATAGATAGATAGATATGTAGGTAGATAGATAGATAGGTAGATAGATAGGTAGGTTTTATTTGTCCCATGCACAGTTATACATAGTACAATGCACAGTGTAATGTATTGTTGTACCTGCAGCCAGTAGTAAAAAATATATAGTACTACAGTAAACAGTAGTTTGCACACAAGGTAAGCAATAGCCTATAAGTGTAATGTACACCGATAGAGAAATACAATAAAATAAAAATAAAAATATAGACTAAATCAGAGCCGAGACTCTCTGTGCTGCCGCTTCTGGCATGCACGTCTCCACCTGAGGGTGGCAGTGTGGCGATTGCGATTGTAGTAGTTTCAAGAGAAGAAGTCGTTTTGCAGCTAAAGTTCAGCCTTACCGATCTTTCAGGACTTAAGAGAACATACGTCTGTGAGTATTATAAATGCGAAGTCATGTGTGTTGGTGTAACAGCTGTTTTATAAGGTCGCGGTCGTTTGATGTGGCCGCCGCTATGGCGATGCTAGTTCCGTTAGCCTGTCTATGGTGTTTCCCATTGTACATTAGCATTAAGCTAGCGGAGATTATCCGTCGTTGTTATAGATAGATAGATAGGTAGATAGATAGATAGATAGATAGATAGATAGATAGATGTACAGGTAGATAGATGTACAGGTAGAATGATAGATAAATAGGTAGATAGATAGGTAGATAGATATGTAGGTAGATATGTAGGTAGATAGATAGATAGATAGATAGATAGAGATAGATATGTAGATAGATAGATAGGTAGGTTTTATTTGTCCCATGCACAGTTATACATAGTACAATGCACAGTGAAATGTATTGTTGTACCTGCAGCCAGTAGTAAAGAACATATATCAGTACTACAGTAAACAGAAGTTTGCACAAAAGGTAAGCAATATAAGTGTACTATACACCGTTACAGAAATAAAATGAAATAAAAATAAAAATATAGACTGGTAAACTTAAAAGGGGGTTAGTTGTATATGTACATAAATTTACAGTATTTGTCAGTCTTTACTAGATGTAAAGAGAAGAGATACTTTGATATATTTAAGATATATTCTTAATTTTATATTTAATCATCTTTTGTTGTATGTATTTCAGTTTCACAGTAAACTTCAATTAGGAGTGACAAAATAAATCCTTGAAGCAAGAAGACTTTGCCTGTCATTGGAGAACTGTTAGCTATCGTGCCACGGTGCACTGTTACTCCACTGTATCCCCTGAGAAATGCAGTGACCCCGTCCTTGCCGGACGCCGACAAGCGTGGATTGCGAGGGCCCGTTCAACGCTGCTTGCAGCTTTAATTAGGGCCCGAGCACGAAGTGCAAGGACCCTATTGTTTTCGTACTGTTTATTATTATTATTATTATTATTATTATTAGGGCCCGAGCAACGAAGTGCAGGGGCCCAACGGGGCCATGCAACGGAGTTGCAAGGACCCTATTGTTTTCGTACTGTTTCTTTTTAGGGCCCGAGCACGAAGTGCAAGGACCCTATTGTTTTCGTACTGTTTCTTTTTATTAGGGCCCGAGCACGAAGTGCAAGGACCCTATTGTTTTCGTACTGTTTCTTATTATTATTATTATTTTTCAGGAACTTTACAAAATCCTACGCATGCCTAAACATGCACGAAAAGTCCTGAAAATTGGCAGAAAGATTCGTTTGCCCGAAAATTGTAATGTATCAGGGCCTCGAGCACGGGCGTGGCAAAATGGCTCAGTAGCGCCACCTACAAAATTTCAACGGACCAGCCCCTGAAGCCCGTTGCGTCTAAAAATCTGGAAATATGTCACATATATGTAACATCCCGGGACGCACAAAAAAGTCTCTTGGAGCCATATTCTAAACCCAACAGGAAGTGTGCTATTTTGATTAAAAGTGTGAAAATTTGTGAAAATTGGACAAAAACAGCGTTTCTTAGAGTTTGTAAATGAGGTATTAAATCTTATCAGATTGACTTCAAAACCATGGAATTACGTAGGTGGAATCTCGATGAACAAAAACTAAAATAGGCGCATATACTTTTCGTCGAAGTGGCGTGGGTCTAATGGCCCCTGACAGTTTTTTTGACCCGCCATGAAACAGGAAGTTGCATTAAACGTGCTTTAAACGTGCTTTAATTCAGTCCAAAGTGCATGAAACTTTACAGTATTGTTACTGGTCCCTAACTGAACACATCCATATGTCAATATTCATGCAATTATTGTAGCGCCACCTATTGTGGGCAGGAAATGTCTGATTTAAATAGAATCTGTTATATGAGCTGCCATTCCTGTCGGGATGATTTTTATTGTCTTCAGATGTTATCACGACATACTTATGATCTTCATGGTCACTCCCTGCGAAGATTGTGAGTTTTCGTTAAACTTTAGGGCCTTTTATGGTAGTGAAAGTGAAAAGTTGCTCTTTCTCCCTCATTTCATCATCAGTGCACACGTAGTTCGCTGCTTTGTCCAGCAGATGGAGCCAAATCATTTCTCTCTGCTGGCTGAATGTCAGTGTGTGTGTGTGTGTGTGTTGGTTAAACTTCTAATGATTGGTGAGGCTGTTTTAACATACTTTGATGACACAGAGAGAATAATTATACAACTGTTTGTTGATGCCACGGAGAGAATACATTCAAAAGAGTTTGGTGTTGCCGCCGCTATGGCGATGCTAGTTCCGTTAGCCTGTCTATGGTGTTTCGCATTGTACGTTAGCATTAAGCTAGCGGAGTTTATTCATCGCCGTGATAGATAGAGATAGATAGATAGATGGATGGATAGATGGATATGTAGGTAGATAGATAGATAGATAGATATGTAGGTAGATAGATAGATAGGTAGATAGATAGATAGATAGATAGATAGATAGATAGATAGATAGGTAGGTTTTATTTGTCCCATGCACAGTTATACATAGTACAATGCACAGTGTAATGTATTGTTGTACCTGCAGCCAGTAGTAAAAAATATATAGTACTACGGTAAACAGTAGTTTGCACACAAGGTAAGCAATAGCCTATAAGTGTAATGTACACCGATAGAGAAATACAATAAAATAAAAATAAAAATATAGACTAAATCAGAGCCGAGACTCTCTGTGCTGCCGCTTCTGACATGCACGTCTCCACCTGAGGGTGGCAGTGTGGCGATTGCGATTGTAGTAGTTTCAAGAGAAGAAGTCGTTTTGCAGCTAAAGTTCAGCCTTAATGATCGTTCAGGAGTTAAGAGAACATTTGTCTGTGAGTATTATAAATGCGTAGTCATGTGTGTTGGTGTAACCTGCTTATATAAGGTCGCGGTCGTTTGATGTTGCCGCCGCTACGGCGATGCTAGTTCCGTTAGCCTGTCTATGGTGTTTCGCATTGTACATTAGCATTAAGCTAGCGGAGTTTATTCTTCGTTGTTATAGATAGATAGGTTTTATTTGTCCCATGCACAGTTATACATAGTACAATGCACAGTGTAATGTATTGTTGTACCTGCAGCCAGTAGTAAAAAACATATATCAGTACTACAGTAAACAGTAGTTTGCACAAAAGGTAAGCAATATAAGTGTAATGTACACCGTTACAGAAATAAAATGAAATAAAAATAAAAATATAGACTGGTAAACTTAAAAGGGGGTTAGTTGTACATAAATTTACAGTATTTGTCAGTCTTTACTAGATGGAAAGAGAAGAGATACTTTGATATATTTAAGATATATTCTTAATTTTATATTTAATCATCTTTTGTTGTATGTATTTCAGTTTCACAGTAAACTTAAATTAGGAGTGACAAAATAAATCCTTGAAGCAAGAAGACTTAGCCTCTCATTGGAGAACTGTTAGCTATCGT
Organism: Chelon labrosus; assembly: GCF_963514085.1. Classification (NCBI taxonomy): domain Eukaryota; kingdom Metazoa; phylum Chordata; class Actinopteri; order Mugiliformes; family Mugilidae; genus Chelon; species Chelon labrosus. Next base: position 2,871,721 of record NC_140342.1, on the reverse strand, counting down.
GCCACGGTGCATTGTTACTCCTCTGTTTCCCCTGAGATCTGCGGTGACCCCGTCCTTGCCGGACGCCGACTGGCGTGGATTGCGAGGGCCCGTTCAACGCTGCTTGCAGCTTTAATTATTAGGGCCCGAGCACGAAGTGCAAGGACCCTATTGTTTTCGTACTGTTTATTATTATTATTATTATTATTATTATTATTATTATTATTCTTTGGATTTTTAAAAAATCCTTTCGGTGTCTAAACATGCACGAAAAGTCCTGAAAATTTGCAGAAAGATTCGTTCGCCCGAAAACTTTAATGTATCAGGGCCTCGAGCATGGGCGTGGCAAAATGGCTCTCTAGCGCCACCTACGGATTTTCTACGGACCAGCCCCTGAAGCCCGTTGCGTCTAAAAATCTGGAAATATGTCACGTATATGTAACATCCCAGGACGCACAAAAAAGTCTTTTGGAGCCATATTCTAAACCCAACAGGAAGTCTGCTATTTTGATTAAAAGTGTGAAAATTGGACAAAAACGTGGTGTTTTTAGAGATTGTAAAAGCAGGTATTAAACCTTATCAGATTGACTTCAAAACTATGGAATTAGGTAGTTGGAGGCTAGATGAACAAAAACTAAAAAGGCGCATATACTTTTCGTCGAAGTGGCGTGGGTGTAATGGCCCCTCAAAGTTTTCTTGACGCGCCATGAAACAGGAAGTTGCATTAAATGTGCTTTAAACGTGCTTAAATTTGGTCCAAAGTGCATAAAACTTTACAGTATTGTTGCTGGTCCCAAACCGAACACATCCATATGTCAATATTCATGCAACTATTCTAGCGCCACCTATTGTGGACAGGAAATGTCCAATTTTGTCAGGTGTCTGTTGTATGAGCTGTTGTTCCTGTCGGGATGTTTTGATTGTGTCACGTCATACTAATGTCTTTAATGATCACTCCCTGCGAAAACTGGGACTTTTCGTTAAACTTTAGTGCCTTTTATTTTACTCAAAGTGAAGAGTGTCACCATCTCCCTCATTCCATAATGATTGCACGTAGTTCGCTACTTTGTCCAGCAGATGGAGCCAAAGTATTTCTCTCTGCTGGCTGAATGTCAGTGTGTGTGTGTGTGTGTGTTGTTTAAACGTGTAATGATGATTTTAGCTGTTTTAACATACTTTGATGACACAGAGAGAATAATTATACAACTGTTTGTTGATGCCACAGAGAGAATACAGTCAAAAGAGCCGAGACTCTCTGTGCTGCCGCTTCTGGCATGCACGTCTCCACCTGAGGGTGGCAGTGTGGCGATTGCAATAGTAGTAGTTTCAAGAGAAGAAGTCGTTTTGCAGATAAAGCTCAGCCTTACCTCTCGTTCAGGAGTTAAAAGAACATATATCTGTGAGTATTATAAATGCATAGCCATGTGTGTTGCTGTAAGCCCGGCTTTATAAGTTCGCCGTCGCTTGATGATGCCGCCGCTATGGCGATGCTAGTTCCGTTAGCCTGTCTATGGTGTTTTGCATTGTACGTTAGCATTAAGCTAGCGGAGTTTATTCTTCGTTGTTATAGATAGATGGATAGATGGATAGATAGACAGATAGATAGATAGATAGATAGGTTTTATTTGTCCCATGCACAGTTATACATACTACAATGCACAGTGTAATGTATTGTTGTACCTGCTGCCAGTAGTAAAAAATATATAAAATATATAAGTACTACAGTAAACAGCAGTTTGCACACAAGGTAAGCAATAGCCTATAAGTGTAATGTACACCGATAGAGAAATACAATAAAATAAAAATAAAAAATATAGACTGAATAAAAATATAACTAGTAAACTAAGAGGGAGGGTAGTTGTATATGTACATAGATAAGTACTACAGTAAACAGTAGTTTGCACACAAGGTAAGCAATACTTATAAGCATACTTATAAGTGTAATGTACACCGTTAGAGAAATAAAATGAAATAAAAATAAAAATTTAGACTGGTAAACTTAAAGGGGGGGATAGTTGTATATGTACATAAATTTACAGTATTTGTCAGTCTTTACTAGATGTAAAGGGAAGTAAGAGATACTTAGAGATACTTAAGATGTATGCTTAATTTTATATTTAATCATCTTTTGTTGTATGTATTTCAGTTTTACGGTAAACTTCAATTGGGAGTGACAAAATAAATCCTTGAAGCAAGAAGACTTTGCCTGTCATTGGAGAACTGTTAGCTATCGTGCCACGGTGCATTGTTACTCCACTGTATCCCCTGAGATCTGCGGTGACCCCGTCCTTGCCGGACGCCGACTGGCGTGGGGGGCGAGGGCCCGTTCAACGCTGCTTGCAGCTTTAATTAGGGCCCGAGCACGAAGTGCAAGGACCCTATTGTTTTCGTACTGTTTATTATTATTATTATTATTATTAGGGCCCGAGCACGAAGTGCAAGGACCCTATTGTTTTCGTACTGTTTATTATTAGGGCCCGAGCACGAAGTGCAAGGACCCTATTGTTTTCGTACTGTTTATTATTATTATTATTATTATTATTATTATTATTATTATTCTTTGGATTTTTAAAAAATCCTTTCGGTGTCTAAACATGCACGAAAAGTCCTGAAAATTTGCAGAAAGATTCGTTCGCCCGAAAACTTTAATGTATCAGGGACTCGAGCATGGGCGTGGCAAAATGGCTCTCTAGCGCCACCTACGGATTTTCTACGGACCAGCCCCTGAAGCCCGTTGCGTCTAAAAATCTGGAAATATGTCACGTATATGTTACATCCCAGGACGCACAAAAAAGTCTTTTGGAACCATATTCTAAACCCAACAGGAAGTCTGCTATTTTGATTAAAAGTGTGAAAATTGGACAAAAACGTGGTGTTTTTAGAGTTTGTAAAAGCAGGTATTAAACCTTATCAGATTGACTTCTAAACTATGGAATTAGGTAGTTGGAGGCTAGATGAACAAAAACTAAAAAGGCGCATATACTTTTCGTCGAAGTGGCGTGGGTGTAATGGCCCCTCAAAGTTTTCTTGACGCGCCATGAAACAGGAAGTTGCATTAAACGTGCTTTAAACGTGCTTTAATTCAGTCCAAAGTGCATAAAACTTTATAGTATTGTTACTGGTCCCTAACTGAACACATGTGTATGTCAATATTCATGCAATTATTGTAGCGCCACCTATTGTGTACAGAAAATGTCTGATTTTTTCAGGTGTCTGTTGTATGAGCTGCTGTTCCTGTCAGGATGTTTGGATTGTGTCAGGTCATACTTGTGTCTTTCGTGATCACTCCCTGCGAAAACTGGGACTTTTCGTTAAACTTTAGGGCCTTTTATTTTACTCAAAGTGAAAGGTGTCACCATCTCCCTCATTCCATAATGATTGCACGTAGTTCGCTACTTTGTCCAGCAGATGGAGCCAAAGTATTTTTCTCTGCTGGCTGAATGTCAGTGTGTGTGTGTGTGTTAGTTAAACGTGTAATGATGATTTTAGCTGTTTTAACATACTTTGATGACACAGAGAGAATAATTATACAACTGTTTGTTGATGCCACAGAGAGAATACAGTCAAAAGAGCCGAGACTATCTGTGCTGCCGCTTCTGGCATGCACGTCTCCACCTGAGGGTGGCAGTGTGGCGATTGCAATAGTAGTAGTTTCAAGAGAAGAAGTCGTTTTGCAGATAAAGTTCAGCCTTAATGATCGTTCAGGAGTTAAAAGAACATATATCTGTGAGTATTATAAATGTGTAGTCATGTGTGTTGCTGTAACCTCTTAGTATAAGGTCGCAGTCGTTCGATGTTACCGCCGCTATGGCGATGCTAGTTCCGTTAGCCTGTCTATGGTGTTTCTCATTGTATATTAGCATTAAGCTAGCGGAGATCATTCTTCGTTGTTATAGATGGGTAGATAGATAGGTTGCATTTGTCTCATGCACAGTTATACATAGTACAATGCACAGTGAAATGTATTGTTGTACCTGCAGCCACATACTTTGATGACACAGAGAGAATACATTCAAAAGAGTTTGGTGTTGCCGCCGCTATGGCGATGCTAGTTCCGTTAGCCTGTCTATGGTGTTTTGCATTGTACGTTAGCATTAAGCTAGCGGAGTTTATTCTTCGTTTTTATTGATACATAGATAGATAGATAGATAGGTTTTATTTGTCCCATGCACAGTTATACATAGTACAATGCACAGTGTAATATATTGTTGTACCTGCAGTCAGTACTAAAATAAATATATATAACTACTACAGTAAACAGTAGTTTGCACACAAGGTAAGCAATATAAGTGTAATGTACACCGATAGAGAAATAAAATGAAATAAAAATAAAAATATAGACTGGTAAACTTAAAGGGGGGGATAGTTGTATATGTACATAAATTTACAGTATTTGTCAGTCTTTACTAGATGTAAAGGGAAGTAAGATGCTTAATTTTATATTTAATCATCTTTTGTTGTATGTATTTCAGTTTCACAGTAAACTTAAATGAGGAGTGACAAAATAAATCCTTGAAGCAAGAAGACTTTGCCTGTCATTGGAGAACTGTTAGCTATCGTGCCACGGCGCACTGTTACTCCACTGTATCCCCTGAGAAATGCAGTGACCCCGTCCTTGCCGGACGCCGACTAGCGTGGATTGCGAGGGCCCGTTCAACGCTGCTTGCAGCTTTAATTATTATTATTATTTGGTGTCATTGTAAAATCGTTTCGGTGTCTAAACATGCACGAAAAGTCCTGAAAATTTGCAGAAAGATTCGTTCGCCCGAAAACTTTAATGTATCAGGGCCTCGAGCATGGGCGTGGCAAAATGGCTCTATAGCGCCACCTACAAAATTTCTACGGACCAGCCCCTGAAGCCCGTTGCGTCTAAAAATCTGGAAATATGTCACTTATATGTAACATCCCGGGACGCACAAAAAAGTCTCTTGGAGCCATATTCTAAACCCAACAGGAAGTGTGCTATTTTGATTAAAAGTGTGAAGATTTGTGAAAATTGGACAAAAACAGCGTTTCTTAGAGATTGTAAATGAGGTATTAAATTTTATCAGATTGACTTCAAAACTATGGAATTAGGTAGTTGGAATCTCGATGAACAAAAACTAAAATAGGCGCATATACTTTTCGTCGAAGTGGCGTGGGTCTAATGGCCCCTGACAGTTTTTTTGACCCGCCATGAAACAGGAAGTTGCATTAAACGTGCTTTAAACGTGCTTTAATTCAGTCCAAAGTGCATGAAACTTTACAGCATTGTTACTGGTCCCTAACTGAACACATCCATATGTCAATATTCATGCAATTATTGTAGCGCCACCTATTGTGGGCAGGAAATGTCTGATTTTAAATAGAGTCTGTTGTATGAGCTGCCATTCCTGTCGGGATGATTTTTATTGTTTTCAGATGTTATCAGGACATACTTATGATCTTCATGATCACTCCCTGCGAAGATTGTGAGTTTTCGTTAAACTTTAGGGCCTTTTATGGTAGTGAAAGTGAAAAGTTGCTCTTTCTCCCTCATTTCATCATCAGTGCACACGTAGTTCGCTGCTTTGTCCAGCAGATGGAGCCAAATCATTTCTCTCTGCTGGCTGAATGTCAGTGTGTGTGTGTGTTGGTTAAACTTCTAATGATTGGTGAGGCTGTTTTAACATACTTTGATGACACAGAGAGAATAATTATACAACTGTTTGTTGATGCCACAGAGAGAATACATTCAAAAGAGTTTGGTGTTGCCGCCGCTATGGCGATGCTAGTTCCGTTAGCCTGTCTATGGTGTTTCCCATTGTACATTAGCATTAAGCTAGCGGAGATTATCCGTTGTTATAGATAGATAGATAGATAGATAGATGTACAGGTAGATAGGTAGATAGGTATAGATAGATAGATATGTAGGTAGATAGATAGATGTATAGATGTATAGATAGATAGATAGATGTATAGGTAGATAGATAGATAGATAGATAGATAGATATATAGGTAGGTAGGTAGATAGGTAGGTAGATAGATAGATAGATAGATAGCTAGATAGCTAGATAGATGGATAGGTTTTATTCATCACATGCACAGTTATACATAGTACAATGCACAGTGAAATGTATTGTTGTACCTGCAGCCAGAAGTAAATAAAAAAATATATACTACTACAGTAAACAGTAGTTTGCACACAAGGTAAGCAATATAAGTGTAATGTACACAGAGAAATAAAATGAAATAAAAATAAAAATATAGACTGGTAAACTCAGAGGGGGGCTAGTTGTATATGTACATAAATTTAGTGACAAAATAAATCCTTGAAGCAAGAAGACTTTGCCTCTCATTGGAGAACTGTTAGCTATCGTGCCACGGTGCATTGTTACTCCACTGTATCCCCTGAGAGCTGCGGTGACCCCGTCCTTGCCGGACGCCGACAAGCGTGGATTGCGAGGGCCCGTTCAACGCTGCTTGCAGCTTTAATTAGGGCCCGAGCACGAAGTGCAAGGACCCTATTGTTTTCGTACTGTTTCTTATTATTATTATTATTTTTCAGGAACTTTAGAAAATCCTACGCATGCCTAAACATGCACGAAAAGTCCTGAAAATTGGCAGAAAGATTCGTTTGCCCGAAAATTGTAATGTATCAGGGCCTCGAGCACGGGCGTGGCAAAATGGCTCAGTAGCGCCACCTACAAAATTTCTACGGACCAGCCCCTGAAGCCCGTTGCGTCTAAAAATCTGGAAATATGTCACATATATGTAACATCCCGGGACGCACAAAAAAGTCTCTTGGAGCCATATTCTAAACCCAACAGGAAGTCTGCTATTTTGATTAAAAGTGTGAAAATTTGTGAAAATTGGACAAAAACAGCCTTTCTTAGAGATTGTAAATGAGGTATTAAATTTTATCAGATTGACTTCAAAACTATGGAATTAGGTAGTTGGAATCTCGATGAACAAAAACTAAAATAGGCGCATATACTTTTCGTCGAAGTGGCGTGGGTCTAATGGCCCCTGACAGTTTTTTTGACCCGCCATGAAACAGGAAGTTGCATTAAACGTGCTTTCAACATGCTTTAATTCAGTCCAAAGTGCATGAAACTTTACAGCATTGTTACTGGTCCCTAACTGAACACATCCATATGTCAATATTCATGCAATTATTGTAGCGCCACCTATTGTGGGCAGGAAATGTCTGATTTAAATAGGGTCTGTTGTTTGAGCTGCCATTCCTGTCGGGATGATTTTTATTGTCTTCAGATGTTATCACGACATACTTATGATCTTCATGATCACTCCCTGCGAAGATTGTGAGTTTTCGTTAAACTTTAGGGCCTTTTATGGTAGTGAAAGTGAAAAGTTGCTCTTTCTCCCTCATTTCATCATCAGTGCACACGTAGTTCGCTACTTTGTCCAGCAGATGGAGCCAAATCATTTCTCTCTGCTGGCTGAATGTCAGTGAGTGTGTGTGTGTGTTGGTTAAACTTCTAATGATTGGTGAGGCTGTTTTAACATACTTTGATGACACAGAGAGAATAAGTATACAACTGTTTGTTGATGCCACAGAGAGAATATATTCAAAAGAGTTTGGTGTTGCCGCCGCTATGGCGATGCTAGTTCCGTTAGCCTGTCTATGGTGTTTCGCATTGTACGTTAGCATTAAGCTAGCGGAGTTTATTTATCGTTGTTATAGATAGAGATAGATAGATAGATGGATGGATAGATGGATATGTAGGTAGATAGATAGATAGATATATAGATAGATAGATAGATATGTAGGTAGATAGATAGATAGGTAGATAGATAGGTAGGTTTTATTTGTCCCATGCACAGTTATACATAGTACAATGCACAGTGTAATGTATTGTTGTACCTGCAGCCAGTAGTAAAAAATATATAGTACTACAGTAAACAGTAGTTTGCACACAAGGTAAGCAATAGCCTATAAGTGTAATGTACACCGATAGAGAAATACAATAAAATAAAAATAAAAATATAGACTAAATCAGAGCCGAGACTCTCTGTGCTGCCGCTTCTGGCATGCACGTCTCCACCTGAGGGTGGCAGTGTGGCGATTGCGATTGTAGTAGTTTCAAGAGAAGAAGTCGTTTTGCAGCTAAAGTTCAGCCTTACCGATCTTTCAGGACTTAAGAGAACATACGTCTGTGAGTATTATAAATGCGAAGTCATGTGTGTTGGTGTAACAGCTGTTTTATAAGGTCGCGGTCGTTTGATGTGGCCGCCGCTATGGCGATGCTAGTTCCGTTAGCCTGTCTATGGTGTTTCCCATTGTACATTAGCATTAAGCTAGCGGAGATTATCCGTCGTTGTTATAGATAGATAGATAGGTAGATAGATAGATAGATAGATAGATAGATAGATAGATGTACAGGTAGATAGATGTACAGGTAGAATGATAGATAAATAGGTAGATAGATAGGTAGATAGATATGTAGGTAGATATGTAGGTAGATAGATAGATAGATAGATAGATAGAGATAGATATGTAGATAGATAGATAGGTAGGTTTTATTTGTCCCATGCACAGTTATACATAGTACAATGCACAGTGAAATGTATTGTTGTACCTGCAGCCAGTAGTAAAGAACATATATCAGTACTACAGTAAACAGAAGTTTGCACAAAAGGTAAGCAATATAAGTGTACTATACACCGTTACAGAAATAAAATGAAATAAAAATAAAAATATAGACTGGTAAACTTAAAAGGGGGTTAGTTGTATATGTACATAAATTTACAGTATTTGTCAGTCTTTACTAGATGTAAAGAGAAGAGATACTTTGATATATTTAAGATATATTCTTAATTTTATATTTAATCATCTTTTGTTGTATGTATTTCAGTTTCACAGTAAACTTCAATTAGGAGTGACAAAATAAATCCTTGAAGCAAGAAGACTTTGCCTGTCATTGGAGAACTGTTAGCTATCGTGCCACGGTGCACTGTTACTCCACTGTATCCCCTGAGAAATGCAGTGACCCCGTCCTTGCCGGACGCCGACAAGCGTGGATTGCGAGGGCCCGTTCAACGCTGCTTGCAGCTTTAATTATTATTATTATTATTCTTTTCTGGGTCTTTAAAAAATTCTCACGACCTCAAATATGCACGAAAAGTCCTGAAAATTTGCAGAAAGATTCGTTTGCCCGAAAATTGCAATGTACCAGGGCCTCGAGCATGGGCGTGGCAAAATGGCTCAGTAGCGCCACCTACGGACCTTGTACGGACCAGCCCCTGAAGCCCGTTGCGTCTAAAAATCTGGAAATATGTCACGTATATGTAACATCCCAGGACGCACAAAAAAGTCTCTTGGAGCCATATTCTAAACCCAACAGGAAGTCTGCTATTTTGATTAAAAGTGTGAAAATTGGAGAAAATTGGAGAAAATTGGAATTAATCATCATTTTTTTTTAAGGCATTAAACCTATCAGATAGACTTCAAAAACTATGGAATTAGGTAGTTGAACCCTTGATGAACATGAGCATATTTTCTTTTTGACTTTTCGTCGATGTGGCGTGGGTCTGCTGGCCCCTCAAAGTTTTTTTGACGCGCCATGAAACAGGAAGTTGCATTAAACGTGCTTAAACGTGCTGTAAACATGCTTCAATTCAGTCCAAAGTGCATGAAACTTTACAGTATTGTTACTGGTCCCTAACTGAACACATCCATATGTCAATATTCATGCAATTGTTGTAGCGCCACCTATTGTGGGCTGATTTAAATAGAGTCTGTTGTATGAGCTGCCATTCCTGTCGGGATGATTTTTATTGTCTTCAGATGTTATCACGACATACTTATGATCTTCATGATCACTCCCTGCGAAGATTGTGAGTTTTCGTTAAACTTTAGGGCCTTTTATGGTAGTGAAAGTGAAAAGTTGCTCTTTCTCCCTCATTTCATCATCAGTGCACACGTAGTTCGCTACTTTGTCCAGCAGATGGAGCCAAATCATTTCTCTCTGCTGGCTGAATGTCAGAGTGTGTGTGTGTGTGTTGGCTAAACTTCTAATGATTGGTGAGGCTGTTTTAACATACTTTGATGACACAGAGAGAATAATTATACAACTGTTTGTTAATGCCACAGAGAGAATACATTCAAAAGAGTTTGGTGTTGCCGCCGCTATGGCGATGCTAGTTCCGTTAGCCTGTCTATGGTGTTTCCCATTGTACGTTAGCATTAAGCTAGCGGAGTTTATTCATCGCTGTTATAGATAGAGATAGATAGATGGATGGATAGATGGATATGTAGGTAGATAGATAGATAGATAGATAGATAGATAGATATGTAGGTAGATTGATAGATAGGTAGATAGATAGGTAGATAGATAGGTAGATAGGTAGGTTTTATTTGTCCCATGCACAGTTATACATAGTACAATGCACAGTGTAATGTATTGTTGTACCTGCAGCCAGTAGTAAAAAATATATAGTACTACAGTAAACAGTAGTTTGCACACAAGGTAAGCAATAGCCTATAAGTGTAATGTACACCGATAGAGAAATACAATAAAATAATAATAAAAAATATAGACTGAATAAAAATATAGAATAGTAAACTAAGGGGAGGTAGTTGTATATGTACATAAATTAACAGTATTTGTCAGTCTTTACTAGATGTAAAGAGAAGTAAGAGATACTTAGAGATACTTAAGATATATTCTTAATTTTATATTTAAACATCTTCGTGTGTATTTCAGTTTCACAGTAAACTTCAATTGGGAGTGACAAAATAAATCCTTGAAGCAAGAAGACTTTGCCTGTCATTGGTGAACTGTTAGCTATCGTGCCACGGTGCATTGTTACTCCACTGTATCCCCTGAGATCTGCGGTGACCCCGTCCTTGCCGGACGCCGACAGGCGTGGATTGCGAGGGCCCGTTCAACGCTGCTTGCAGCTTTAATTATTATTATTGTTATTATTTTTTATTTATCTGTTTTCTTATTCATTAAATTTTATTTAACATGGTTTACAGTATATGACAAATTGTAATCTTCAATACAGAGACAATGTTCACTTTTCTTTTTCTGCTAAATAAAGGGATTTCATGCATTGCTTTTTATACTCTGTTGTGTTGTCTTTATGTTTTTATCCCAAAAAAAAAAAAATATATACATATAAAAGAACCCTGTTGAGCAACTAATGTTATACATCAAGCAAGAATGGGAAAGAATTCCACCTACAAAGCATTACCAATTAGTGAGTGTTGTTAAAAGGAGAGGTGATGTTCATATGCTCCTGTCCCATCTTCTTCGGAACGTGTTGCAGGCATTAAATTCAGAATGAGTGAATATTTGCAAACACAAAGTTTATCAGTTTAAACAGGCACGATATGCGTTTTCTGGAAATAACTTGACAGATACAGAGAAGACAGCTGTACCTCAACGGCGAACTGCTGTAACCCTCCGATGTTGATGGGTCCTTCTTCAGAAGCATACAGATTGCAGCCCCCAACACACAGCTCTGATGTGGGGCAAACCATCCCACAGGTCAGACCCAGAGGGTTGTCTGATAGAATGGACCGTGCTGCCCCATAGTAGTTCTGTTGTCAATGCATAAAATCACCCATCATTTTCTCTTCTTTGCTACTTTTTGTCTCCTCACTTCATTAGAGGAGAGATATTTAGTGTTATTGTGCCTGCATCCATGCAAGAAGCAGGGTGTGTACCTACCTTATTGGAGATACTTGTAATGAATGACTTGATGTCCAGGTTAGTCGGGCAGCTCTTCTGGCAGGGAGCATCGGCACATTTTAGACACCTAAACACAGGTTTGCAGTGTAACGTAGTTAGATGAAAATACTTGTAACAACAAATAGTAAGTGAATGTGAAGTCAACACGACTCAGTGATTTACAAAAACCCGACTAGAAAAGAAACTTATAAGTAGTTAATGTTTTTTTCTCAGACCAGACCAGGCAACCCCCAAAATAGTTTAGGAACAACTCAAAAAACATGCGGGATGATGCACAGAGACCCCTCCCCTCAACCCATAGGACCCACAGGCCCCCACTAACAACATTCTGTTTCCAGACACCACAGGACACCATCAGAAGGCCCATGTCCATTCTCTGATGAGTCACAACTGTTTTGGAACAAGGGAGACCTACACAATATTAGGAAGGTAGTCATAATGTTATGCCTGATTGGTGTATATGAACTGGGAAATTAGGAAATAGCTCAGGGAATCATCAGGTTTAGTGAAACTGGCCTCATCACCCGGAGATACTACCTGTGTAACATCTCATGGCAATCTGCAGTGGTAACATTCATTCCTTGCTTATGTTAAGAAGTAGCAGTAGTATCACTCCTTTTGCGTGTAGGAGCAGACATACTGTATCTTTGACTGGCAGTTCTAAACTCTTTAAGTGTTGATTTTCTTTTCTAAAGGTGGAGCAGCTACATATGTGTAGGCCTTTATTCTTGTGCTTGGCTGCAGGACAAATTTCTCATTTGGGTTCATAAAGTGACTGAAGTGACCTTTTTAAACAACTGTCTGTTAAATGTAAATGAGGATTAGTCAGTTATAGAGGGTAATATATTAAAAAAAAAAAAAAAAAAAGCAGTAGCCAAGTAATTTACTCTCACCGCAGTGCTTCTCGCAAAGCTCCTCGTTCGCTCAGTGTTGTATGCTTGATATCGTCAAAGTTGTTTTCTAACTTGACGCAGGACTGAAAGAAAGAAAAAGGATGAAGAAGTACAGAAGACGAATGGTGGAACAAGGACTAAACTGCACAAAAAAAAAAAAAAAAGGAAATCTTGTGTGTGTGCCTTACATCACAGTTCCTTTCAGGGTTTCTCTTCCAGTGTTTCTTTTCTTTCTTCTTACCCTCTGTGGACATGATCTGAGCATGACTCTTCACCCTGGGGTTCAGAGCCAGGATGCTCTGAAAAGAAAAGTGAGATGAAATATATGCAATATTAGATTCTCAAGCTTTAACAGATGAAAGTAGAATTGTCTAACATTTCTGCTTCTCCTACGGGAAATGTGCTTAGCTACACTGAAGCAGGTAACTGTGAGTTAAACTAAGCAGTTCAAGCCCTGGCTCCTTCTGTGTTAGCTAAAGTGTCCTTGGGCATGACCATAGACTGTATAAAGATGGACAGAGGAACAGCTCCTCCAAAGTGAAGCCAAGGCAAAAACAGCTCCCCCTGGTGTCTGGCTGTAGTACAGGTCATAAGCTCCACAGCATCAGTTTGGCCAGTGCAAAGAAGTGGCCAATGCAGGACGCCACAAGATAAATTAGATAACTAGAATACAAATACACTTTATGTATCACAGCAATATAGCTGTGATCCATTTTTTATTGTATAACAAAGACAGAAAATATCTTGTTTCATCAGCTGTTTGGAGGGTTAATGAATGTTAATAGTAGTGTCTGCTAAGATATGGCTTGTCTTCTCCTCATGTACAGTTTATGGGACAAATATTTTGATTTGTTTTGACGCACTTGTTTTAAAATCTGCATTTGACATTCCAACAATGTATAAAGACACGCATATCACACAATGCTGCATGCTATGTGTGTAAATTGAAAGTCTAAATTGTAACAGGTTTTACATATTGCATGGTTTCCATCTGATCACCATGATGGAGAGGAAGTTCTTGTGTTATCTGTCTTCTTAGCACACACAGACACCTGCTGATAGAATATTCCAGGAAAGGCTGGAGTTATAAAAGGAAATGGCTTCTTCGATGGTTGGGGTCAAGAAGATAAGATATGGATAGGGCCAGGTCAGTGCACTGACGTTATATGACCTGTTGACTTAACGTATAGCAACGGAAACAAAGAAATGAAATATCTCGTTTAACTCCAAATTCCTTACAGCAATTCATACAGTTTTGACTGCAGGTTTGAATTCACTTTAATCCTAACCTTAAAATGGTCAGTTGGAACTATTTCCCCATTACCCATCGTTACATGAGCACGCCTGGAGTATACGCAGTCCGGGCACACGTGCCACTTATCTGCACCTTGTACGCGCGTCTTGTTCCGTAAGATAACAAGGTCGTATTAGGACTACATAACATGGCCTTTTGACCTTTTAATCCTTGCAGCACGTTATGTTGGAAGAATAACAAGTTGTTTAAGAAATAATACGGCTTGCAACTACTGTCTGTCCCGAAAAAGTGATGATGAAAGTAAATATGTCCTGTTGCACATCTCAGCTATACTAACCTATTTGCCTTTAAAGTTACTGTCAAAATATACTCACTTTAGAAGCATCTTATTACGGTTAATTCGGAAAGAGAACCATAAAAGTGCGATGATAAATTAGCTGTGTGTCACTTTTTTGTCTTCCACTGATGTTTAAGGGTTTATCTGTGCAATAGTTCAGCTGCATCAATGTTTCACTGGTGAACGTGAATTCTACTGCCCTGTCCTTTTCACTTCATTTGTAATGTATGGTTCAAGTTTAAGGACTCTGCATCAAAATCACTCATCAGCTCCTCACTCTAGGTTCAAAACTAAAGGCGGCAGAGCTTTCAAAGTCACGGCACTAAAACTCTGGAACTGTCTCTTAAAAAAAAACATCTTTTAGAAGGCACGGGATGACCCATCTTTTCAGACTTGCGTTTGAGTCATGCCATGTTTTTATTTTTTACATGCATTTCTGGTTCATCTGGATTGTTTTATTGTGGATCACTTTGTGACAGATTTTTAAGGTTGCCGCTTACTTTTTACTTTCGTTTCGCTAGGAAGCCAAGGACACATCTGTCTGCTGTGTTCTCAGACTGCTGTTTTTTTTGTTTTTGTTTTTTGGACAACAGCCTTTTTGGTGTTGAGTGAAACTGCTGAATAAACCAGTTCAGTCTAATATTACACTTCCATGAAGGAGGGGACTAATGGGGAGGGTTAGCATTTGACTTAACTTTCGGATTCAGTTCCTAAATTTTATTCCAAAGGAACTGAATGTTTCCCAGTGAACTGAATTATTTTGAAAATTATTATTTTGATTACACATGGGTTCGACTATATTCCACTTCTTGCCGTTAAACCGAAACCAGAATTAGGGACCAGATTAATATTGGGACCGACTCAAAGTAGGCCTGTCACGTCTCAGATTAGTGGTCTTTCGAAAACGGTTGAAGGTAATCCCCAGATCCCCGTTTGTTTCTACTTGAAAATTCCCCACAAGGAGTTTATTTACTTCTGTAGCCTATTTTGAAACAGGCGTTCGTACCACAGATCAGATTAGGATTCCTTCTTTAACAAAAACCCTGTCAGAGGACACGCTTCGCCAACAAACGTCGTCGTCAGACTTTGCATGTTTTTACCTTGCGTTCAAGACGAATTATGGTTATTTTAATGAAGCCAGCGAATAAAGAATCCTGCTGAGAAAACCAGAATATTTTACCTCAATGTCTGGAAGATCTTTACTCAACATCATCCTTCCGTCCAGCTGCTGGAATAAAACCTTTTTAATGCGTGGCGAAGATCTTGTGTGCGCCCCGTTTGCTTTCCTGGATTAGAGGTCCGAAGCACTGTCCGGGACTGCTCTGTTCCGAGTGGAACTATCTGACAGCTGACCGTTTTTTTTAAGCAGTCCTGCTCCTTCCTCTAACGGAGACGTTTGACGGAAACTTGTTTAGAGCCAGCGGACAGCCCCATTTCCTCGACCAAAGAGCAGACTGAGAGGTGGAGCCCTTATCACTCTCTGGGGTGAAAGTTCTGCAGCATTGTGCAGCGTTCAGGGTTTTGCACCTCTGCTCTGGATAGATCAAACAGTGACCACCGTACTGTAATCTGTCAAGTTCAAACTCAAACTTGGAGTGAGTCCTGCATATTTTTTTTTTCTCGTCTTTTCATTTGCATAAGTGTTTAACCCTCTCCTTCCCTTCTTACTCACTGACTCCCTCCACTTTTCTTCTCCTCTTTGTTGGCTCTTTAGTCTTCTGTCCAGAGGAAGCATCAGCTACCTGAGGTCAGACACCACTATGGGCCTGAAGAGTGAGGCGAGGTATTCGGATTGATTACTGTTAGATATAAAGGAGTTATGGAAAGAAACAGAACAGGACAGGAAGAAGTGTTCTTCTTCTTTTTGTCCTGTTCAGATACGGGGTTATTTACTGCTTCGATTCAGCTTGCTCACTAGATAAGATGCACCACACTTGTAATTCACCTTGAAGATATCAGTTAGGGTCGGCCTCGGCCACACATAGAAGAACACTGATACACGAAAGGCCGCGCTCCTCCTATTGTATCCAGGTGGAGCCCAGATAGAATAAAACCTGTGTTTACACTTAGTTGGGGGGTTCTCTTAGTTGGGGGCTTCTCTTCTCACATCCTTATGGTGGTTAAGTTGAAGTCTCAGCGCTGACTCTGTACCTATTCTCTGCGTGTCAAATAAATTGTTGATTGGAGAGAAGTTGTCGGGTGGTCTATTCATAGTCGAACTAACCTTTCCAATAGGTATAAAGAACTTGGGCTGAAGGAGAGGAAAATATTCCTCCTTCGACATTACTGAACTACTTTTACCACTGAACAATAAAGCAATAAGCCCTGAACTAAAAATACACATGAACAAATTCAAAGTAGTATAATAAGTAATAGTAGCATAATAATAATCAAAATGAATACATTTTATTTTTCTGTGCGACGTGGCGATGGTGCTAAGGTTTTGTACCTGTTTAAATAAACAAACCAGCAATGCCACCCTGGGAATTTCACCCAAGCATTATTATTATTATTATTACTGAACATCAGCGTCAAAAAAGGGAGTCAGGTTTGTAATGGCAACAGGCAGGAGAAAAATGTTTTTATGTAATACAATACTCTGTGCGAGGATAAGTGTCTCATATCACTCCCGGAGAAAGAGCTCAGTAAACCACTTCCTGTTTTTATAGTAGTTCAATCTACTAACTGTATTGCTTTGTGAAAATCTTAATTTGCAAAGTAACTAAAGCCCTCATATAAATGCTGTGCTATAAAAAGTAAAATGAACTTCATTTCTAGCTAATTTTACTGAGCGTTTTCGTGGTCGTCTCAGACTTTGCCTACACTGAAAGTACTGCTGCAGTCCAAACTCCAGAAACGCACCTTCCGCCATTAGTGTCTGGTCCTCTCATTCTTCTCATTCAGTTCTTCTCCTCATATCCTACCCTTTGTATCTTTATCCATTCCCACTGCAGCTTTGTTTTTCCTAGTCTATCTGAACTCTCACTCTGCTCTACTCTATCACGTCTCCCCAGCACTTTTGCTTTGCTAATGTTGGGGATATTTCTGCATTCTATACAAGCAGACTGGTCTGCTTCACTGACCCACAGTAATCAAGATGTGAAAAAACACATCTCAGTTTTATTTTTCTAGGAGCAACTACAAGAGTTCGCAGCTGAATCAATAACCAGTATGTTCTCAAATATAACATTTGTCTGCACACAAACCGCAAGATGTTATTGACACGCTGCTTCTGAGCAACTGATTTGCCAGTACTAAAGCTTAACTTAACCCCTGACTGAAGCAATGTTTTCCTGTGCTCTCTGGTTAATGTTTTACCTCCGACCACATCCAGAATCCCTTATTGGTGCCCCTGTAACCACACCTACAGCAATGTCAGGGGGTCCTGGAGTACGCTTCTACACACTGCAGCAAGGCGAGAGGTTAAAGTTGTTCACAGGATTTTCAATGAATAAAGACTTTGTATTACTTGGATTTTAATCAAAACAAACTGGACTGGCAGGCTCCACAAGATTTGTGATCTTAATTCAGTAAACTACACAGATCTCTCCAATTAATGGACATGGACATGTGATGGAAATGGTTTGAAAAAATATGCGATACTGATCAAAAACTCCCCTGCAGCAAGCAACTGAACTTTTGACCTGTGGTATATAATGAACATGACACAGTGTCCTCCTTAACAGTTTTTCCCAAGAGGAAATTAACAACTATGGGACTTTTTTCCATAACCTTATCTCTTATTTGCAGATTTGACCAACACACACTTGACAGAAATGTTCCAAACAAATTACTTTATTCTGATGTGTTCATACGTCTCAAATGTCGTTGAGATAGAGCATCGAGGCAGCGGTGGCAAGTAGGGCGACAGCAGTAGCCATGGCAACACCTACACAACAAAGAGTGGAGGAATCAGGATGATAGTCACACAAGTATGCACGTACCTATGCATATAATACTTTTAAAAATCAGTCTTCAGCAGGTCATTTGTGCTAAATGTTTGTGTTATGCTATAGTAGATTGGGTTGGATCAAATCATACCAACCTGAGTTCAATGGAGAGGTTTGGAAAAAACATGTGCAGCATATTAAGCAAATAGCCTACTGTCGATCAATCCACTTGCTACAACAATCTAACTGTATGTGACTTTACCAATGTAGTTGTTTCTCTGGGGCTCCAGCACTTCAACAGTTTTCACTGCGGGCTCTGGAAACAAGACACAAATTCATAAAGTACAATAATATAATATATCAGAAAGTCTGACTGGTTATTGTGAAAATAAGGTAAATGACTGAAATCAAACAAAAGTTTTATCGTCAGCTTCAGTGACGTAGTTATAACCACTCTTCACTTGTTAACACATTTTTTGTAGCTTATTTAAGGAGCCTGTTTAGAGCCTGTAATAGAATTTTCCAAAAACTGAGTTTAGCTTTCAAAATTACCTTTTTCGAAAATTAGAGCTTGCTGGACTTTGGATTTAATTGTTCTAGATACAAATCCACAGATCTGTCCTTTGAATGCCCTGCACTGATAACACATCATAACAAATGTTTTCCTGTGTCTCCTGTCAGCTAAGGTTTCTCCAACAAAAACAATGTCTGTGCCCTACTTATCTCAGCCTGTGATTGAATGCAGACATGCATCACATGCAAGTTCACTTTGATTGTAGGAAGGTCCGTCCTTCAGACTTTGGACAAGGCAGACAGTCAGACTGCAGCCTTGAATTTATATGGGTCTTCATTATTTCCTATTGGTGCTTAAAGCGTTTTACAGTCACAATAACACATCTATCCACTCGTTCACACATGTACACACACCAGCTACCACCGGCACCGGGAGCCACAGTGTTTGAATAATGCATATGTATTTTTTTTTCTACCTGCTATCACATCACTCTCTGTGATTTCAGCAATCGTTTCCTGCTGGGTATCCAAGTCTTCCTCCGCTGCGCTGATGTCCAGCATCTCCTTCAGTCGGTCAGTCACCTCTGACAAATCCTCGTCACTGAACTGGTAGTCACACACACACACCGGGCCACTCACTTTTACTGGGCAAAAGATACGACGAGGAAGGCAGCATTGCTCTGGAAGAGAGAAAGATGGTGAGGTATGGTAAGATTTGGTACATACTTTAAAAATGATAATGGGACAGCTTGAACTGAAACACTTCTTGCCTAATGTTGCTGTGGTTATCATTTAAGTCACAGTTAAGAAGTGAAACTGGGGGTATTTGCATAATTTGCTCAACTGGCAGGAAAATTTGATCTACTCCAGTCACACTTCCGCTATCTTCAGATTCAGAAGGATTACTATCCCTTCCCTGAGCTACCTCCAAAGACACCCGTAGATACTCTACTAGCCAAAAAGGCAGGTCATAAGGGTGCCATCACAAGGATCTATGACACACTAACCAACACAAATCCTCAGCCCACCGCCAATATTAGGACTCTCTGGGAGGAAGATCTTGGCACACCTCTCTCTGATAATCTGTGGAAGTCAGTTTTAGAGCAAGTGCACTAATCTTCCTCGTGTAGTAGATAAGGCCTTATACAATTTAAAATTGTTCACCGTGTTCGCTTAACCAAGGCCAAACTGGCTAAGATTTACCCCAATACCGACCCTACATGTGACCGCGGCAAACAGGCACCGGCGACCGTAATGCACATGTTTTGGACATGTCCCACTCTTCGCATATTCTGCCTCGCAATATTTAACTCCTTGAGTGAGGTTTTTAGTATAGTTATTGATCCACCTCCTTTGATAGCTTTATTTGGTGTAAGACCTGGGGACTGTGACTGGCCATTAAATACACTATATTACCAAAAGTATTCGCTCACCCATTCAAATGATCAGAATCAGGTGTTCTAATCACTTGGCCTGGCCCCAGGTGTATAAATTCAAGCACTCAGGCATGCAGACTGTGAAACAAGACATTTGTGAAAGAATGGGCCGCTCTCAGGAGCTCAGTGAATTCCAGCGTGGAACTGTCATAGGATGCCACTTTTGCAACAAATCCAGTCGTGAAATTTCCTCGCTCCTAAATATTCCACAGTCAACTGTCAGCTCTATTATAACAAAATGGAAGCGTTTGGGAAAAACAGCAACTCAGCCACGAAGTGGTAGGCCACGTAAAGTGACGGAGAGGGGTCAGCGGATGCTGAAGCGCATGAGGTCGCCGACTTTCTGCACAGTCAATTGCTACAGAGCTACAAACTTCATGTGACCTTCAGATTAGCCCAAGTACAGTACGCAGAGAGCTTCATGGAATGGGTTTCCATGGCCGAGCAGCTGCAGCCAAGCCACACATCACCAAGTGCAATGCAAGGCGTCGGATGCAATGGTGTAAAGCACGCCGCCACTGGCCTCTAGAGCAGTGGAGACGCGTTCTCTGGAGTGATGAATCACGCTTTTCCATCTGGCAATCTGATGGACGAGTCTGGGTTTGGAGGTTGCCAGGAGAACGGTACATTTCAGATTGCATTGTGCCAACTGTGAAATTTGGTGGAGGAGGAATTATGGTATGGGGTTGTTTTTCAGGAGCTGGGCTTGGCCCCTTAGTTCCAGTGAAAGGAACATTGAATGCTTCAGGATACCAAAACATTTTGGACAATTCCATGCTCCCAACCTTGTGGGAACAGTTTGGAGCGGGCCCCTTCCTCTTCCAACATGACTGTGCACCAGTGCACAAAGCAAGGTCCATAAAGACGTGGATGACAGAGTCTGGTGTGGATGAACTTGACTGGCCTGCACAGAGTCCTGACCTGAACCCGATAGAACACCTTTGGGATGAATTAGAGCGGAGACTGAGAGCCAGGCCTTCTCGACCAACATCAGTGTGTGACCTCACCAATGCGCTTTTGGAAGAATGGTCAAAAATTCCTATAAACACTCTCCTCAACCTTGTGGACAGTCTTCCCAGAAGAGTTGAAGCTGTAATAGCTGCAAAAGGTGGACCGACATCATATTGAATTCTATGAGTTAGGAATGGGATGGCACTTCAGTTCATAGAATGAGTAAAGGCAGGTGAGCGAATACTTTTGGTAATATAGTGTATGTACAATGTTGTAGCCTTTACTACCTTACTTGCCCGTCGCCAAATACTGTTAAATTGGAAGAGCTCTAAACCCCCATCCCATGGTAGGTGAATCAGGGACATTATGTCTCAGATTAAGTTAGAGAAGATCAAATTCACTCTGAGAGGTAATAAGGACAAATTTAACAAGGTCTGGATGCCTTTTCTGACTTATTTCAATTACTATACTATACTACTGATGTGACAAACTGGAACTAGTAGAGGATATTTTTGCTTATTTGGGTGAAGACTGCTAACTTAATCCATTGTAGTTTTGTTTTTTCTCCTTTATTTGTTTTACTTTTATTTTTATTTTATTATCATCATTCTATTCAGCTATCTTACCTCGTTCTTTTTCTTCTTTATCACATGATTTTCTCCTTTGTATTTTCCTTTCCTTTAGAGGATCTGGGACCATGGGGGGTTGGGGGGATCTATTGTGCGCATTTATTGAATCTGTGATTTGAATACGTGTTCAACTGAAAATGCAAATAAGCAGATTGTTCAAAAAAAAAAAGGAAAAAGAAGTGAAACTACCAGAAGGTACACGTGAGCAGCAGTCGCTGTCACAGTGAATGTTCCTTGACTCAGCTGCTTTCGAACGTTTTTTTATTTAGACAGCATAGCAGAGATAGAAGGACCGCAGGGAAATAACACAAACCCTACACACAACATGCAGACCTCAACAATAAAGCCATCACACGGAGAGCACGCACCATAACCCCAGGCACCCCCTCTACCCATTCTTCACACTGCTCCCATCGGGGCACAGATGATGCTAAACTCTTGAGTAGGATGCAACCGGACTTCTTGGTTTTTGAGGACTGTCACCTCTCTTCCATACCCTTGATTCTGAACGACAGTAATAGCTCTAAAGTGCTTTTTTAAGAGGTTTCCTGTCCTGCCAGCTTTTTTGACACAGATTAATCAATTTCACCTGGAATCACACCATGGGTTTTGCTTTGCATTTATGCCGTAACTATTCAGGACTTCACAACTCCAGTTAGAGAAGAAAAGCCCAGACTGTCCTCTGGGCTCTGTAGAGCAGGTAGGTGAGCGGAGGATGTTGTCCAAACTGTCCAACATCCTGAACAACTCCTCTGACTGTATAAGACTGCTAGGACCTTGGGTAGCTCTTTCAGCCAGAGACTGTTGCACCAACAGAGCAGGAAGGAGCCCTACCAGAGGTCCTTTGTCCCTACAGCAGGCTGACTCAGACCTGCAACCCAGCCATGTCCACGACCTTTAACCTTAACTATCTAAAGCCACAAGCAAATGATTATACCTGTCTGTTGTTTGTCTCTGCTGCTGCCCTTGCTCTCCTGTTCTGATGTTAGTAGCTCCTCCAGCAGCATCTGAACCCTCGTGGTCACCGTAGAAACCACGTCTCTCTTCAGCAGCTGGCAACGAGAAAGGTTTTAATGAGAAACTTTTGGGATTCGCCTTTCAGTTTCATGTCCTTGTGTCTAATGTATTAAAGTGTTACCTTCTCTGCGTGCTTGGCTTTCGGTTTGTTGCTGTGTAGATAAGCTTTGCTGTGGATTGCTCCTCTGACTGACACACTGCCTCCACACTGCTGGACCGCATCTGTTAACCTCTGATTGTCCTAAGACACAGGAAGTCAAGGTCCTCTTTCACGGTCATGTACAAATGTCTGACAAGTTGATCTAGAAGCCTCGTTAGCTATGATCATTTCACACACACGTGTTTGTATTTCTGTGTGTTGCGTTTCTTACCAGTGAGATGAGCAGCTGAGCTGTCAATGTCTGTCGCACATTTCTCCTCTACAGAGAAACACAGTAGGTAAGAATTATACTCCTGTCTTTCCAGATCATCAGTTACTGTGTAATATCAGGAGACCGCAATCTATATTAGACAGTCTGTTAGTGCACAAAATAGCCCCACTTTATATGGTATGTATCGGTTAAATATGTATGGATAAATACCATTGCCATCGACTCCATCTTTACGGGAGAACCCTTATTCTTTATCACAATACTTGTTCTAAAAACTCCTGCTTTTAAGTAATCACACAAATGTGAGACTCCCTATAGTTTAAGTATATGGCTCAACAGTGTCTGAACATTGTTTTTTTTTTTTTTTTGTAAGGTAGTTGATCAGTGACAAGTTTTTTTTCCAAGCTTCAAGTAACTGATGTATGAGGCGGATGAGCTACTGTCCGTCTGCAGATAAAACGTTAAAGGAGCGATTATTCCCCTTGAGTAAAGCTCCAAACATATGGTTTTCCCATGCACATTTAAAAATACAAGTTTTGTACAGTAAATAGACTGTAAGCACTGTTTTCATGTTTTATACAACCTGTCCGACTGTGAGCTCCGAGTCCTCTGGCAGCTTTTTTCCATCAATCAGACAAACTCCACTCTCAATCTGGTGTGCCCACGCTTTCAGACCCTCCTGAAACAAAGACTGACTTGAGAACAGTTCCACTGAAGTTCCCAAAAAGGATTTATAAACAAGTGTGTGCGTGTGTACTAACCTTAAGACATTCATCCATGCTGTTTGTGTTGGTTCTTTTGTCTGGTAGTGGTAGCAACAAGTCCACATTTAGACAACATGACAGTGTGGCCCACGAGGAACACACACCCGACTGATACTTCCAATCCGCGGGCCTGGCCACGCTCTGGAACAGCCAAAGACATTGATACCGTATGAATAACACGCACAACACCAAGCTGGACTGACCGTGAGTCAGTTCAGACAACCTGAGTGAAGGCTTGAATACTTAATCCATGATCTAAATCATTCCCTGTCAACTGATCTAGAACAACTCAGACCAAGTTTCTGAGAAAAGCTGAAGGTATTCAAAATAATTCAGATTGTCCTTTAGGTGTTTGTGTAAAGGGGCTGAGTATTTATAAAGCAAGTCAGCCTTTGCTCAAGGCAGATCGGTGAAAAAAATGATCTCTTGAAATGAGGCTTAGACAGAATACACACTCTGATAAGGACAATCAGACAAACAATAATGTGCAAACTAACCTTGGGGTCTTTGATGTCAAAGGTTCTGCACACAGTTCTGGTGTTTGAGGTTAAAGAATATCAATACACAGTATCTGGTAGATATCTGAGCCAATGCCAAGGCTATCTCTTTATCTGGATGAAGGATACTTTCTGGTTTTGGGGTTGATGTGCAGTGTGACGCAGTCTGTGACATCATCCTCTGCAGGGTTCCACAGGTGCTCCGAGGAGATGAGGTTCTCCACTGCAAACACCAGCTACACACACATGGATCAGATCAATAGATTACACTGATGTGCATAAGGCTTTCAAGAACTTCCTCGTATGAGCAGAACCCAGCTCAGGAAGGGGGACCCATTCTCTTGAGGTCGGCCAGGTAGAACTTAATCTTGAGAATTCTTCGGAATATTACAAATACCAAAATATGGATGCCTGCTTTGGGAAATGGCTATGCTGTGCTATGACTCTCACCTGTCTGAGAGTGGTTAGTGTGTCTTTGGCATCTGTGTCTGTGATGATGAAGACTCCCAAAACGGACAGACCTCCGGGCAGCATCCTGGACACCTGGAAATCAGCAGAAGATTCTCAGGCAGCCATACTTTTTGCTCTTAATTTTTTGTTCTTAATTTACAAAATTGCAAGAAGATAAACAGGTCATCACCACAATCAGTTAAAATCCTTTGGTCATTATTTTTTTACTTCTTCTTATTAATATAAAATATATGAGTTCCCTGTATTACCAAAGCATGTTCCCATGTGTTCTAAAAACGCTCCACATTAACTGATTACACAGTAATTACCCCTTCACCTACCTGTCGAGCATGCTCAGTGACCCACTCCTTGTCCAGGGAATTTACAGTTGCTGCAGTGGACTCATCCCTTTGGGGCGTCCGAGTAGCCATGACAACAAAATCCCTCTGGGCTGAGGACTAAAATGTTTAGTCAGTGATATAAATGATTCACTCCGCACATAGCATACCTTTTCACTTCATATCATGTCATGAAATCCAGTGCTCCATCACACAGCTGCAAACTATTTCAATCACTAAATGACTGTTTCAATCGTTTTTAAAGGCTATATTGCTCATCTTAAATGTGAGACTTATCGTCTCAGACCAGTTTGGGATTATTTTAATACAGCTTGTGTTTTTGCATGGGAAGGAGGACTTTACCAATTAAAGTGAGCCATAGCAAACTTTTACATATGGTCTAATACAAGGCAGATGTTTGTGCATAATAACCTTACCTGTCCAATAAGCACTCCTGTCACCAGACCTGATTGTTGTTCACATAATTTAGACAAATATCCCTCCACAGCTTCTTCTGCTATGTAGCCACGACCCATGATGTCTAAGAATGAAACAGAGAGGTGGTACAAAATCAGAATACCTTCAGCTCTGTGTCTTCATCAGTTTATCTAATAAAAAAACAGCTTTGGTGAGATGTAAAACACTAGAGTCCAGTAAAGGCAGTGACTACAAACATACAGGCACTGACTGAATTAAAGTAGTCTGACCTCACAAACTCAAGACCAGCTTTAATTAGTATACTTAAGGAGTGTCTTCCCCTCAAACTTTAGCTAGCCGATATTTACAAGCTGGATGTAGCTACAATAATTTGTAGCTACATCCAGTTTAATAGAGCCCGCAGCTTGAATTTAAGAAGTCCCCCGTACCGTGGAGAAAAATACCGGAAAGAAGCAAAACAGTAGCTCAAATATGAATCAGAAATCAGGCAGACGGCTTTTAAATTTGACAGCTGGCAGTGGTTCGTCAGCAGAGCAAAAGACACAGTTGACCACATTGCTTTGCGCAGTGACGTATTTCCGTCGCATGTTTCTGTCGTAGAGGGGGAAATCACATTATCAAGTTAGACGAACAAGTAGAGAAACGTCACTGGTTCCTTTTCAAAATAAAACTTGTGTCAGACACAAAAAGCAACAGTTGCAGTACAAAATGTAGGCCTATGGGTCATTTTGTTGAAGATTCAAAGTTAAACACGGTCAACTTAAAAGCAATCAGTTATTGTACTGAGTAGTATTTTGGAATCAACAGACATGATAAGGACACTGAGTTTTTTACTACCCTGTAATTTGATGGCCAATGGTTCCTTTATTTTGAAAGTGGAAGTTTCGTATCCTGCTTCGTATGAGTGCGGCTTGACACTTTCTTAACTAGTTCTCAGCGGGGTTACGGACAAGGTACAATTCAAGATTGTTTTACAAGATTTTGGCGTCCACCTGCTGTTTTTTTTCCCCAAGGGGGAATAGGTGGAGATGTCGGTCGTCCTCCTGCAGGCTCTGGAGCGGACGGAGTTGAATAAACTCCCGAAAGGCGTCCAAAACAAGCTCGAGAAGTTTGTAACGGAGCTGCAGAATGCTAACGAGGCGCTCAAGACACAGCATGAGCGCTTCAAAGCAGACAGTGGTACGTAGCTACAGCCGAGTTGATATTAGTTAGCTGTTAGGTATGTGGGCTACGATATGAGTGCCATGCTCGATTCCAGTATACTAAGGCCGTCCCAGTGATTAGGCTTTAAATGTACGCTAGCAAGTGCTCGTTATCATCACTGTAGCTACAATGCAATGCTAAAGCTAACGTTGGCGGAAGAGTGACACTAACAGGGTATAAACTTGACTCTTTGTGTAAGAAGTTACTGTGTGGTGTGTTGAATTAATTCCAAAATGAACAACCCTTCTATAATAGGTTACTGGGTAAATGTCTGACTTTTATATGTTTTGTAAGATGCATTTTGTAAAATTACAAGATGAAGATGAATGAAAATAGGAGTGGAGTTAATTTAATACAATTCACTTAAATTACACCACACTTCCATTTTGGATTTCTTCCCATTTGCTGCCTAGGTAGCAAAATATACACAGCAACGTACATGAAATAAAAGTGAGCATACCTTGCACACTGAGATGCCGTTTTCCCAAAACTGAGTAGCTACTGTGGTGCAGTGATTGTGCCTTTTTTTTTTTTTTTTTATAAATATGATAGGTGTGTTGTGTATTCATGCATTCCTGTTGGATGTTGTACTCCCACAGAGCAGCAGTACTTTGACATTGAGAAGAGACTGGCGGAAGGTCAGGAACAGATCCTGTCTGCCACCCGAGATCTGCAGACCCTCAAGGAGGAAAATAAAAAACTCAGTGAGTCTTCCCACGTTTTTCCTGCTACGACGTGTGTCTTCATGTTTCTTGCCGTCTAGAATGAAATATGTAGCTCTGTATTTGCTGGATCTGCTTTGCAACATAATGATGTACTTTATGTTTACACAATAAGGCTGAACTTGTGTATAGTCTGCACAGAAGACAAGTATCATGTTGAAATCTTTCAGAAAGATCAGTGAAAGACAAATGAGTTACAGAAATCAGAGTTTGGTCATCAGAGTCATTACCAGTGTTCTATGACTGAAATGTGTGAAGATTAAGTTTTAATGTAAAGAAACCTTTCTTTTTCTCTCTGTTCTCTCTGTGCAGATGAAGAGCTGAGCACTCTGAAGGGAATAGAGGGAGAGACCACTGAAGATAAACCAGCGCAGCAGGTTAACTAGTCACTTCATTATGACACAAATCTCTTTTCTCTGCAGAAATGGGTTTTAGTCTGTCATCACATGATTGTGGAACATCTTTGAAGTGACCTCTCTGAAATGAGACCTCCTATTCTACATGAACAAATCTCTAAAATTACATATGTAGCCTGTACAAATCCATTGATAGATCTGCTACTATTGACAGCCTACTATGGGTTCAGACGACCATAGTAGTTCCATTTTCTACGAACACTTCCTGCGTAATGATGTGTATATATGTTTATATGGTTGCAGCAAACCAAGGCCAAATATGAGATTGAGGCAGAGAAGAGGGAGCTGGCGAGGCTGCTGGAGAAGAGAACACAGGAAGTGGAGAACCTTACAGGTAAAAGGTTGAGTCCAAAGACAGAATGTTGATACACTGTGCATTAATAAGTAAGTTAGGTTTCCATGGTTGTCAGTCACTTTTAATTATTTGCTTATAGGGGTAACGGAAAGTCCCTTCTTTATCTGGTTTACGATTGTTAATTTTGGGTATTTCCAGAGGATGTAAAGCGCCTGAATGAGAAGCTCACAGACACCAACAAAGTAAAGATGGAGCTGCAGTTAAAACTGGATGATATACAGTCGTCTGCAGCGTCTGTACAGGTACTGCGCGCCAGATTTTACAGAGACCACCACAGCTCAGTGGTACAGCTGATGCTGATGATTCTTTTCTCTTGAAAACCGTTGTGACAAAATTAGTTTTGCTACTGTTGTGTGTTGTAGCACCGTGAGAAACGCATGGAGCAGGAGAAAGAGCTACTGGAGAAAAAAATCGAGTGGTTATCTGCAGAACTGAAGACCAAAACTGAAGAACTGCTGAACACCAACAGAGAGAAAGGCAAAGAGATACTGGAGCTGCAGGGCAGCTTGAAGAGCAGCAAGGAACAGGTAACACACAAATACGTACACAGAGGATAAGGGTACGAAGAAAGCTGCCTATATAATAGATCCACAAATATAGCAGTGATTTCCCTATTGACTTTATTCTTCTGTATTACAGGTGGTTGAGGAATACAATGAGGTGTTAAGTAGTTGTTCAAATTACAGTCCTAATGTATTTTGTAATAACTTGGTTTTCAACAGGTGACCAGACTGGAAAGTCAGCTCACTTCTCTGAAGGAAACCAGTGAAAGCCAGAATAAAAGAGCTGAAGACCTCAACAATAAACTGAAACAGGTAATTTAGACATGCCCTCGGCTAATAATGTTATTAACAAGTTTAGTTACACAGGAGCAGTCTTTTCTTTATTATTGTTCTATGCTTTAGAACAAACCTAAAGAGCGTTTAAGGAAGTATGCTGCAAGCAAAAAAAAAAGCAAAATATGGTAATAATATGTGAGACGTTTGGTTCGGCCTCTGTGACTTTGTGAAATGCAGTGAAGGTGAATGGACGGTATTCCAGATGACAACTTCATGAACATTCACACACATTAATTTGCTTTGTTTGCACTTGTTTATCCCTCTGTGCCATTAAAAGCTGTGGTCAGGGGCGTTATGTTTTGGGGCCTGTCTGTCCCATTTACGTGAACATAATATCTCTGAAAGGCCTTTAGGGAATCTGTTCAAAATTGGTCCATTTGGACTCAAGGATGAGGTGATAAGA
The DNA here is from genome assembly GCF_963514085.1 of Chelon labrosus. NCBI lineage: Eukaryota > Metazoa > Chordata > Actinopteri > Mugiliformes > Mugilidae > Chelon > Chelon labrosus. The sequence continues at coordinate 2,842,344 of NC_140342.1, read as the reverse complement.
ACTTGGTTATCAGGGTTACTGTGACCTCATCAAAACTCATTCAGTACGATTGTTGTGACAAAGTGTTACACACATGTGTGACAGGATTCCATATTTTTACCTTCCTCCTCTGGCTAATAACGAATGTCCAGCCAGGTAGAGACAGAAAAAGAGAGAAGAGAGCAGCAAGAGGAACGAGAGGGAAAGGGTGGTGGAGATGGCGAAAGAGAGAGAGCGGGACACACCGCTATTAACATGCTATACAGTAGTAGCGCACAATATATGAGTAGTAATAGATAAGAAATTAGAGGACAGGAGCTCAGTGTGAGAGAGAAGAAAGTAGAGGACGGGTGCTCAGTGCATCATCCTCCAGCAGCCTAGGCCTATAGCAGCATAACTAAGGGATGCCCTAACTATAACCTTTATCAAAAAGGCCCAACTTTAAAAGTAGAGAGGAGTCTGATATAGCTGACGGCCCTACCTCCCATTCTACTTTTTAAAACTAGGAACCACAAGTAAGCCTACACTTTGAGATCAAAGTGGTCTGTTGGGATGATATGGTACGATGAGGTCTTTCAGATATGATGGAGCTAGGCCTTTAAGGGCCTTGTATGTAAGGAGGATTTAAAATTGTATTCTAGATTTTACAGGGAGCCAATGAAGAGAAGCTAAAACTGGAGAAATACGATCTCTCTTGCTAATTCCTGTCGGTGCTCTCACTGCAGCATTTTGAATCAACTGAAGGTGATTGTTGTAGCCATATAATGATGGTCTCTCTCTGCTCTCTGGGCTGCCTGAGAAATAACCTCTAAGTGAATACACTCACTGGAAATGGTTCATTGAAATCACATACTTCGTATATTGATAACTGCCACTTTGCCGAAAGATACATGAAATTCTTTTACTGGGGTTGTCAATAAAGTATGTAATTGTGATTAATTGCTCAATTTCCTTAGTAAATGCGCAGTAAACAAAAATTAATGCCACATTTTTTAATCTGTTCTAAATGGACCTCCAAAGAGATTTATTTTTCAAGTTTTTACTACTCTTAAACATGGGCTTTTCTTTAAGCATCTGTTACAATTTTTATAAATGAAAAATCAAAGTTTAGCATCAGTGGTAATTAATGATAGGACAAAACCTTGGACAGTTCATTCATCGTATGACTAATTTGACTAGAAAGAAATCTGCCCTGGGCCCATAGCCATATCCACATATATCTGCATGTGTTCCCAGGCCAAAGATGAGCAGACTGCCATGGAGGAGAAATACCGCAATGAGCTCAACGCTCACGTCAAGTTGTCTTCTCTCTATAAGGTGAGAATCACCATGAAGCACTGAGAATAAATGCTGCTTTATATTTTTTCAATGTGAGACATCTTCTTTATGTCGTAGTGTAATGTAAAGGCCTCTCTTTTGTTATTATTTAACACATTGTTCCATCCTGTAGGGTGCAGCCTCAGATATGGAGACTAAGAACCAAGAACTGAGCAGAGCAGTAGAAGAGCTCAGCAAGTTGGTTAAAGAGACCGGGGAAGGTATGACTCCACTTTATAATTGTCTTGAATGTATATACCAATAAACCCTATTTAATATAATTTAGTGGCGATTGCTCCCTACCGTTTGAAGCACTGATAAGACAATATTTACTGTTTATATAATCTCTATATATTGAACAAGGCATTTGATGCCACTTGTGAAGTGTGGGCTTCCATGTGCTTAGTGTCGTTGATGGTCTGTGTGTGATTAAATTGATTGTCTTTGTAGCTAACAAGGCTCTAGAGAAGAAGGTGTCAGAGGGTGAAGAGCTAAAGACGCGGCTGGAGGCGGAGCTAAGAGAGAAGGTCAAAAAAATGGAGAAGGAGCTGGAAAATGCCACGATGAAGGCTGCAGGCAGACAGTGCTGTAAGAACATGCACACACATTAGAGATATTATATGTCTAACTTTCTTATTTGTGTCGGTCCTCTACAAAGAATTATATAGTTATATCTTAATAAAACTCTGTCATCGTTATTTACGCATGTGTGTGTTTTCCCCTCCAGGTGTGCCATCTCTGACTGAGGAGCAGTTGGACTCCATGTGTCCCTCAGCAGCTGCCATTGCTGCAATTGTCAAGCCAGGCATGAAGTTTTTTGATGTGAGTTTAAAGGGGTTTACCAGAGCTGGGTAACAGTGTTGAACTCATGTCAGAAGGAACAAGATTGGGACATTCCTACTTTTTGTTGCTGTACTTTCATGCTGTTTGTTTAGCAAGTAAAAGTTCTTTCTCTGCTGTCTCTCTGTTTAGCTGTACAACGCCTATGCTGAGTGTCAGACACAGCTGCAGCTTGAGAAGCAGGAGAGCAGGAGAGTAAGCAGGGTGCTGGATGAGATTGTCCAGGAGGTGGAGTCCAAAGCACCTGTCCTCAAACGCCAGCGAGAGGAGTACGAGAGCATGCAGAGGTCCATGGCCTCTCTGTGCACCAAACTGGAACAGGCTCGAACGGTGTGTCTGTTGTTTTAAGAATACATTGATTCAGTTGTGGGATCTAGATAATGACTTGTTTTGTTATGACAAAACTTTTTTTGCCATCAGGAAATCTACAGTTTGCAGAAGGAAAAAGACGAGGCCAAGCAGCACTCTGATGCTACGGAGAGAGACAAACTGAGGACTGAGAGACAGCTTGAGGATACATCTGCACAGGTATATCAATACATTAGGAGGAATGAATACTACAGTGTAATTCATTTGTAATTTTATCTGGAAGATATATGTAGCCTACATCATGTGAAGAAAGGACTGATGGTAAATGTTTGGAAGCATTTTGCAAATGAAGTGAAATGATGGTGCTGATGCTTCCACTGATTAATTTGCCCTGGTCCAGCTGTGTGCTCTGCTGGTGGAGCTGGAGGAAGCCAGAGGTAATCAGGTTACCAAGGACGACGACCGCTCTGCCGACATTTCCAGCACCTCTGAGGTCATCAGCCCTCGCCAGCTGTCCTTCCGTAGTGTGGAGGAGCTCCAGAGGCAGAACCAAAGCTTGATGGGAAGGCTGAGGGAGCTGGAGGATGAGAAAGACAGACAACAGAGCCATGCAGCATCAGCACGGTAAGAAGGGCCTTCACCAGTGGCGGTTCTACATTGAATTGCGCCCCGGGCGAGACCACCTCCTCTGCAGCTGCAGGGGGCGCCAATTTGCCAATTCCCTACACAGATATGACAGATAATAGAAAACCATGTAGCGGCGCAGATTTATTTGTTTATTTTATTTCTTTCCAAGTGCTCGTGCCGCCCCCCTTGTGTCATGAAAAAATGCCGCCCCGGGCGGCTGCCCGGTTCGCCCGTGCCTAAAACCGCTACTGGCCTTCACTGACTAAATTAATTTCAGCTTTGCACTGGGAGAAAGGGAACATCAGCACAAAACTTTCTTACCTATCTTCAAGACCTTGCATTAGATTTTCTACAGTGACTTGAGGATAAAAAATACTAGATAGATGGAAACTAGGAAGCGTCCAAGAAGAGCCCCTGATGCTACAAAAAAAACTCCATTTGTGTTGTCTTATGTCAATGCAGAATGAGTGTAGAATGGATGAACTGTAGAAATACATCAGACGTGTAGTGTTTGGGTAATTACTTTCACTGGCAAAAGGGGGAGACAAAAGCTACACAATGACCTTATTTTTCAGACGTCAGTTTTTAACAGATGTCTGTAAACTGACATTAGCAGCAACCACCAGGTACATTTTAAAAGAGGATCAAGCAACATGCCAGCTGACAGTTTGTTGTATTTAACCAGGCATACTGTAATTAATCAGGTAAAATAAATCTAAAGTGAAACAAGAAAAGCAGGGTGCAGATTAGCAAATTATCTGTGTGCACTCATGCAATGTAAAGATCAGCTCTGAATGTCTGGTTCCCTGCAGCATATCAGAGTTGGAGTCCAGTGTGGATAAACTTCAGAAGGAGGTTGAGCAGCTGAAAGAGCAGAGGAACCAGCAGAAACAGCTGGCGGACTCCAGTGCTAGGCAGAGAGACATGTACAAGGCACTGCTAACACAGAGCACAGGCTTCAACTTGCCCCCTGAAGGTGACCCAAAAATACATATATATATGGATCTTTGTGATGACCTTTGGTCAACAGAATAAGACTAAGTATTTGTGTGTGTCTGCAGGTCCAGACTCTCCTTCCCAACCCCCAAATGTTCGTCCTTCTGTCCCAGCTACACGTTCTATGCCTCAGAGAGCTGCTGCTGCAGAGTCAGCACAGACTGCTCAGACAAAAGCTGCTTTAAAACAGGTTTGTACAAACCTACTGTATGTATATGCTGCATTTCCCCTCATCTTCACATGTATAGCGGGGCATACAGTGCATTTCTAAGTTATCCTGTGCATTTCTAGCTCAACGATGCCTTCGCATTGTATAAGAAGGAGAAGGCAGAGAATGACAGGATGCTTAATGAAACAAACGACCGGCTGCAGAAGCAACTGACAGAACTCCGCTCCAGTCAGGCCAAGATGACTTCTCAACTGGAGTTCAGCAACAAGAGGTGTGTTAGTAAAAAAGCAGTAATGATGGATCCACATTTGTTTGATGAACGGCCTTTTTGCTCTCTTTTAAAATAACTGTCTGTATCCAGATCTGAGCTCTGTGTGCATCTGCTTTATTGGTTCCTGTGTACATCAGGTATGAGATTCTCCAGGAGACTGCATCAGCCTACCGTAGAGAGATCTCTGCCCTACAGGAGAGGAACCAAAAAATGGCTCTAACAGCCCAACGACACGAGCACGTCATCCACACATTGAGCCAGGATCTGAGACAGGCTACTGAAAAACTGGCCCTGGAAGAGGTAAGGTGGAGTCGTGACAGCTAGACAAATACCTGGATGTTATGCATGTTGTAAAACAGAACACATCATTTTTGGAAAACCCTTTTTCTGCTCTTCCAGTACTAACAAATTTATTGTGGAGCTTGGGACACAAGGAATTTTACTTATTTTTGAGTTAACTTATGGCCAATCTGTGGATTGTAAGTTCATCAGAATCAATCAGAATCAGAATACTTTATTAAACCTTCAGGGAATTTGTTTAAAAGGTGGGGTTTAAAAGAAAGGTAATTAGAGTTATTGATTGCTGCAAGCATTCCTCCTGTTTATACTGGCCCTTCCTGACATTTTTCCTGTGGAAATTGGATCTAAAATCCTGGAACAGTGCAAAATGCTGTGGATTCCAAATTTTATCTAGCCATCTGATATTGAGGCTCCAGCTGTCTTTTAATCAAATCAACTGTCACATTCTTTCTGACTTTCCCATAAGACCAAGTTAATTTTCAAATAATAAATAATTTGTTCAGTAATGTAATACATATATATAACATAGGCTGTTTGGTTTGCACATAGCTCCTTCAAACTAATTGACTATGTTTTCTAGGGGTGTAACAAATTACCGATATGAATCGGAAATCGGTTTTGATTTAAAAGATGTGAGTGCATCGATACACAAGCCCCTGGACCGATCTAAATGTACCACGAACCGGTCGATGGCCCGATTACAAAGTTATGAATCGGGTTATTACCGTAATTTCCAGACTACGTATAAGGCGCACCTGAATATAAGCCGCACCAGCTAAATTTTGGGGAAACTACAGATTGTTCCATGAGCCGCACCCGACTATAAGCCGCACCCAAGCCGCTAGTGTTTTAATGTTTAATTACCGTAAGGGTTTCTTCTACCACGGAGGGGATCGTCGGGACAGAAATGACTGTTTGGAAACGCAAAGCGTCCCATTTATTTACATTTGACAAACACAATAAATCTTTTAATCAATCAATCGATCAAACTTTCACATCTTTGACATTACAAACAGCATTCGTGCAGTGCACAAATAATACAACGGTGCGCTCCTAGCGTACTTCCTGCAGTACCGTAGTAGTGCAGTATAACAAAAAACAAAGCTTACAAAGCTTGACGAGGCAATAACGTTAAATGGCTAAATTTAATTCGTTTTGGCAGCAAAAGTGCAGTAACCCGGCTGCTCAACAAAATAACCAGCATCTTTTTCGAAAACAGCCAACACAGCAGTAAAGGTGCAGTAACACGGCCGTTTACTGTATCAAAATAACCAGCCTACTATACCAGAAAAGTCAGCCAGATCGATCGCCTTTAACTTAAAAGCAGCTCTCGTACTGCATTTGGACTCACTTGGTTTGTTTTGCTCTCGTTACCTGCGCAAACTGTCTGTCTCGCTCCTGCGCTTCCATGATAGTGCGCCCCTGGTGACCGTTAGCTGTAAAAATCCATAATTCGTTGTATAAGCCGCAGGGTCCAAAGCAAGTGACAAAAGTAGCGGCTTATAGTCCGGAATTTACGGTATATCAGCAATACAGCTGGAAGCCCCGCTTGCTTATTCTCTTTCTCTCTCTCTTTCCCGCAAAAATCTCGCGAGACTCTATTAAACTTATCACTATGAAGGTAAACAATATCACATTTTTAGGATTGATTTAGGAACATTCATAATGTAAAATGTCTACTTTAAACAAGGAACTATATCGGATTACTCTCTAGGCAATTGAATCAGGTCAACTGGACTTGGTTTTTGTCTGTGTCTGCGGGCTAGTCAGACTTGCCTGCTAGTCTCTCGAACTGATGAAGCCACTTGGATAAGGAGCGAAACGTCTTCACAGACAAAAACCAAGTCCAGTTGACCTGATTCAATTGCCTAGAGATGCCTTTGACCTGGACAAATGAGAATTTGCACAGACTCATCGGATTACATCATATTGCACTGAATCGTACCGAATCGTACCGAATCGGATCGGATCGGATCAAATCCTACCGAATCGAATCGAATCGGTTGTTTTTAAAATGTATCCTTCCTGAATCGTTTCGTACCCCATGTATCTAGATACGTATCGAATCGTCTTATATTGGAGAGATGCACACCCCTAATGTTTTCATAGCTTTGTGAACAGACATTTCTCTCTTTGCTCTTAAGTCTCTTAAGAAATACTTAAAATTTATCTCTCTTGGAGATCTACCAAAAATACACACAAAACTTTGACCTTCCTTCACAGTTATCGTACGTTTCTGTTTATTTCTCAATTAATACTTGTTTTAATTTTTTTACATTGTAATCTGTAGGTGCGCGTGGAGAACCTGTCTAAAGAGAGAGAGATATTAAGGCAAGCAGAGAGCCGACTCTGCCGAGAGAAGGAAGCCATTCTGGCAGAGCAGCGGAACCAGAACCTGCTGCTGACCAACCTCAAGGCTATACAGGTACAACATAATACCAACATGGTTTTAAATGCTTCTTCTCTGTCATGTATAAATTGTTGGGACAAATCTATGTTGGTCAAAGGTTCAGTGTTTTAGGTGAACGTATGTTAAAAATGCTCCCTAATAGTCGAAATCTTGAGTCTGTTCTGAACTCCTTGTTTGCAATGTTACCCTTTCTACTTGACCTCCAGTCATGCACCCATAAGGTTGTTCAGTGCTTGTTGCTGTTGTCCACTCAGATGTTTTGGATCTGATTTTGGGTACTGATGTATAAATTTTGGAACATTTTTAGTCAAATATAAATGACATTCAACTACCATTATTATGGTGCGTTCTATTTGTCTTGTAAGCGCGACTTGCAACTCGGGAGTGACGTCACATCCGTGTCGGAAAACAAGTTACAGCGGGTTTTTGCGTTCTGTTTTGTACACAACACGACAGGTCGGAGAAAAGATGTTTATAGTGTTTATCTCGTTTACAGTGCAACCACGGCGGATTTCACATGTTCACTACATATTACACAAACATATTTCACAGTTTGATATCTGAATATTCCGTTTTGATTAACGTTAACGATAGGCTACTGCTCCGCTTTCTGCTCAAGACTCGGCATTGTTGTCATAGCAACATGGAGCGTCTCTAGCCAATTTAAACTGCACAAGCTACAAAATAACTTATTAAGTGGTATTTAGCTGTAGCGACATGCCTATTAGGTAACCGTATACACTGCTATGTGTACGACTTCTACATTTGGTTACAACAAAGACAAAAGTGCTTAAAATAGTAGAAAACCACAATGTTTACTACGTGTGGCGCTCGTGGTAGCCATCTTGGAAACTGAACTCGGGGTCCTCTGAGCCTCGACGAGTTGACGACCTGTATATACGACCTCGGGGGCGTTGTATTTGCAACTTCCGGTTCGTAACTCGGGAAAACGACTCGGAAAACGAGTTCGGTGGACAAATAGAACGCCCCATTAGTATTTGATGCCTGTGGATCTGGTGTTACACGGGTTGAACTGTGGTTCTTCATAATGGGCCACAAAAGGATAAATACGGGTCATGCATGTTCAGTGTATGTCAGTAGTAAAACTTATTAGTTGCATTAAGCAAAATATGCCCTGCTGAGTCCTACTGAAATGCATTGGCATGATGAAGTTTTGTCCATGTTGGTAGTCAAACAGGAGCTTAACATTCACTTTCATATAGTTTCACAACCTTTCAGCTTCTTTTTTTAGCAACAGCTTTTCTTTGATCAATCACTCCATGTGTAAACTGGATTCCTTTTCTCTCTCTGTCTCTCATTTTGTCTCCTATTTCTGCCATATTTGCACAGTTGACTATGGACCGCACAGAGACTGACACTCGTCAGCGTCTGAACAACAAAATTGAACAACTGGAGACAGAATTGGCTGCGATGAAGACCAGGTTGGACCAGGAAGTTGCGCAGAGACATGCCCTAGGGCGCACTATGGATGTACGTGAAGTAGTAGTGTGTTTATTTACTTTGAATAATTAAGTATTGTTAGACTGTTTACTATAATTCATCTATGGAGGGATTAGACTGAAAGTATCATTTTGTCAGTAACATTCAAGGTCCAGTAATCTGGTCTTCTTTCTCTCTTACCTCTCCCTTCTCTGCAGGCTCAGCTGTTAGAAGCTAAGAAGCAGTTGGAGACCCAGAACACCCTGCAGCAGAAGACCAGGGAGCTGCTGCGTAGCTCTGAACAGCAGGTAGCTGCACTGAAAATGCAGTTGGCGTCTGCTTCCTCCTCTGAGTCTGTTAATACCTCCAGCAACACAACCACACCAGCTACCAGAGCTGCAGGCCTGCGAGCACCTCTGAGAGGTAATCAGTGCTTCTGCTGATAGACACAGACATTATAACAATTTCATGCACAAATGTTACTATTTGTCTATATAAGAATGTAGCATATCATGTACTTTTAAATGTCTCGTTAGGGCACCACCTCCTTTTAATGTAGGAAGAACACGGGTTTAAATCAATTTATCAAACTCAAATGCATTTCATAACCAAAGGGATGAATTCTTTAACACATTTTAAACCATTAATTCTCTGCTGTAAAATAACGTCACAGACAACTTCTCAAGTGTGAATGAATATTTATTTACTGAAGTGGCAGCTATGAATATATGCACGTGTACAATCAAATAGAATGGATATAATGAGACCTGAAATAACAAGTTAGGAGTGTTTGCGGAGCAATGGTGAAGGATGGAGATGTGTTATAGCGTTAAACTAATGGGAGTAGGTTAACCCTATGGTAACTTATCTGACCAAACTTCTCTGAAAGATAATGGGGAGTTTCAAAGCTAGAATGACACCAACTCTTGATCTCAAGCGGGTAACAGCAGGAAAGATTCAGCCTACTTTTCGTAGAGTTTTCCCAGCAGAGTACATGGTGATGATGAGGAGTCAGCGTGTCCCGGTATGACCCGGTGATGACGAATCAGCACCACAGCTTGATGCGTGGTCTGCAGCTTCAGTCACCCAGCGAGGTCGTTTTGCTTGAGAGCATTGTAGGTGTACAACCGAGGATAGTAGACCGCATGTTGTTATGGTGATGATCTGGTTCTTGGTCCGTGGAAGAGAGAGGGTCGCTTCTGTGAAGTACCCAGCTAAATTCACTAAGTTATAAAAACGAAGATTGTTAACTGAGGTTTGCTTCAAACTTCAAAATAAAGTTTGCTACAAAATGTGCGTCGGTAAAAAGAGTCAGACGAGACACTAACAGAGCTTGGGAAAAACGCTGCAGACGAATTCACAAGTTGTTGGCAAAGACCACAAAACTTAGAGAGCGGTCAAAACTTACAATGTATAAAAAGAGCGAATAAAACGTGCAAAGTGCTTGACAAAAGAAACGAAGAAGGTCAAAGAAGAGCAAAGGAAAGCGCGAAGAAGTGTGAAGAAGAGCAAAGAACGAAGCGTACAGGGTGTGTTTTGGGTCGGTTGTCCAGCTTTAGTCTTTGTCTGAAGATTTTCTGTTACCTGATTTTCTTAAATTATTTTATATTAACTAAGTTAATCCTTCCATTCTGACATGGTTCCTTAGCAGTCCTTAGCAGTAACATTCAACATTGTTCAACATTATAAGATAACATGTCTGAATGACAAAATCAATAACTTCAAAGCATCAGTGAATTAATAACATCAGGTTGTTCCTTATGGAAGATATGTTACTGATAAATGAAAAGTTATGGTGTCTGTGATAACAGTTTCAATAGTTATAACTAGCAAAGATCAACAGTGTTTCCAGTGATAAACATGAGGTTAAAACAAAGTAATAACATAAATGCAAATGAGCAATATACCATCTGTGCTCTAATCAGTATCACTACACTGTTAACAAAGTACTTCATGAGCATTATTAGTTTTGCTATTATTAATTTAAGAACATTCATAAAGTTCAGCGATAGTTTAATTCCAACAAGGTTTAAAAGAATAAAAATGTTTTAAGGATAGTCACTTGAGGGCACTGTTTGTCCATCTTACTGTAGAACAATTATTTGCATTTGAGCTAGCTACTCAGTTTTTATTGTACAAAAACCAGAATTGTCTCACTGTGATCTAGCACACTTCCTGACAAACAATATATGGCTTACTAGGTGATTACAATTTTGATAAACGTAGTATCAAACTTTGGCTTATGCAGAGAAGAAAATTCCAGGATTTTATTCTGGGCCGGTAAAGGAATTTATGACCCTTATCTGGGTTTGACCCCAGGGTTACTCTGGTGAGAGAAAGAAGGAGGGATTCAGCATGTTTGCATGTGTGCATCACTGAAAGGGAAAATTAATGAATCACAGCTTTAAAATGTTATGGAATATAACATTAAGGTTTTTAGATTCTGTCCATATGAATCGGAGAGGTAACTCCTTTTATCTGTCCTTAAGCTCCTGTGATCCTCTTGATGCTCTTTCAATTCAAGACCAATTGGAAGAAAGTGTGAAATTCCACCACATTGTAAATCTCTGTCCTTTTGACTCAGTTGAGGTCCTCAGAGTTCAGAGAGGCCCTTAGCATGGGCCTGTACAGCATCAGAGACTGGCACCTTAACTGCTAAGGTGTAGATTGGTTGATAAGTGGGGTTCAGGGCAACCTCTTAAATTTACATTCCAGAAAGGGTGGAGAAATGAATAGGACAACAGGGTCTCCTATAAGAGAAAATCACTAAAGCTTATACTATAACGGGTTTTTTTCTTTTGTCTCTCACAGTGCGCTCTCCAGTACCAGCAGCCTCCCAGCAGCCCAGCCAATCAGAGCAGGAACTCTCAGACTTGAAAGGTCTCCTGCGTAGTGCTGAGGAACAGAACAGTGAACTAGCAGAGCAGCTGAAGAATGCTAATGCTACTGTAGAACAATACAGAGCTGTGGTACTGACTCTAGAAGACAGCCTGAAGAAAGAAAAGGAGGTATAATTCCTTCTCTGTTCCACTATGGTACCAACACATCTTCACAACCATGCTTAATTACTGTTCTCCGTCATTTAGTCACGGTTCCCTCTGGAGGTCCAGCTGAAGGAGTCAGAGGAGGTGCAGAAGCAGCTGGAGAAGAGGATTGTAGAATTGGAGAAAATTAATCAGCAGGGACAAGAGGAGAGGAGGAAAGCTGTGGACGCAGTGGAGAAAGAAGTAAGCCTGTTACACAGTTTGAGTCCTCATACATTTATTACTAGCTACTAAATGATAAATTATCCTTACATGAGAATCCATTTCATGAATGTTTGTACACTGATCTTTACTAATGAATCAATTTTCTCAGTACTGCAGTGTACAGCTGTAACTGTCACAAAGATAGTTATATGCCCAAGGTGGTCTCCAGCAGTCAGTTGACTAAGACATTTGTTAGTCTTTTATCTGAGTAAATCTGTGTTGATACATTAAACTCATTTTGTAAAATAATCTTTGGCCACTCAATTTTACCATTTTTATTTTAAGTTATTTAATGAATTATATATATTATCCATTCTCAGGTTCCAACTTCTCACATAGGATGATTTTGTCGATTAGTTAATGTTGATAAATTTCATTTTATTCTTTAGACTTATGGTTGGACTAAACAATAGGGCTGTTGCTACTGCTTTTCTGAATTTATTTAATTAAAGGCCTGATGCGATTTGATTCAGATCAAAATCAATTCATTTATTCTTCAACTATTTTACTTGGTTATGAAAGAGATGTTTTATTTTCATAATGTAACCTCTAGGTTACTTCATCCAAATGCTGTAGTCATTTTCCGTCCTTTATTTGTCAGGTGTCTGAGCTGCAACGTAATCTGAAGGCCAGCCAGGTAGAGCAGCAGGAGGCGCTTGAGAGAGCTGCTGCTGCTGTAACAATGGAGCAGAAAGCCATACAGGACAGCCTGCTGCAGGTTATTTGCACACACTCACATTTAATATACCATTTTTTAATATTTAGTGCTTCACCTCAAGTCGGAACTTAATTCTCCATACTTCTCTCCCTCAGACTAAGCTAGCCGGAGAGGCACAGGCAAAGTATGAGAGGGAGCTAATGCTTCATGCTGCTGATGTGGAGGCTCTGCAAGAGCTGAAGAAAAGATCCCAACAAGAAGCAGCACGGAAGAGGGAGTTAGAGGAGGAACTGAGGAAGACGTCCTCCCTCCTCCAGGAAAAAACTGCAGCCTGGAACACAGTAGAGAAACAGCTGAAGGTAGTACATGACAGCTTAAAGTACTTGTTTCCGTAGAATATCCAGACTACTTTGTTTTGGCTTTGTCTTTTCTTTGGATGATTGAGAATTTTCACATATAGTCAAACAATAAAACTGCCCACTTTAAATGTTCTTCATCTTCACAAGTTATGCGTATTAAACACATTTCACATAAATGTTACACCTGTTTAACTATTTTTACTTCGACTGTACCTCAGGAGAACCTGTTGGCTCAGAGCCGTCGCTGTGAGGAACTGGGGAAGCAGAATGGTCTCCTGCATCAACAGATGGATGATATGGCCTCCAGGAGTCGGCAGCTGCAACAAGAACACCAACAGCAGCAGCAGCTTGACCTGTCATTCAGCGAGGAAGGGAAGACCACTGAACAGATACTAGAAATTCTCAGGTAATAGTTCTACAACAGACAGAGTTGTGTGTTTGCATAAATACTTGTGAGAGGGGGTTAAAAATGTCAAGTAATGGAATCATTACAGTTCTCATCCAACAACCTAATCCCTCAGACGTATCCATTTAGAAATGAGTTTAAATCATGTGTTTGTGGCATAGGTTTGTACGACGGGAGAAGGAGATTGCTATGGCCCAATGTGAGGCATCTGATGGAGAAGCTCTCCGCTACAAACAGCGAGTGGAACACCAAGACAGAGAACTGAAGGAGTTACAGGAAACTTTAAATGCAGAGAGGGAGAAGATGCAGGTATGATAAACCACCACTCTCCCTAGAGTGTTAACTAAAACAAGCAAAAGTGGCACGAGGGACTACAGTTTCATTATAATAAGTTGTTTGGCCTCTTCTGTTCTCTCAGGCTACAGCAAAGACTCTGGCCCAGCAGGAGGAACAGCTGAAGAAGATGGAGAGTATCAATGCTCTTCAAGAAACCAACAGGATGCTGAAAATAGACAGAGATAAACTTGAGCAGGAGCTGCAGCAAGCTCAGGCTAAGGTATAGTGTCAAAAGAAGAGGATGTTCCTCCTCATGACGTAATCCCATACATATTAACATCACACTGCACCTACCTTGTCTCTACCAGGTGACAAAGCTCCAGTCAGACATCAGTCCTCTGCATCACTCTCTGTCTCAGCTGTCAGAGAAAAATGGCTCCTTGCAGGCTGATAAGAGGTTACTGGAGGAAGACCTCAAACGGTGGAAGGCCAGAGCACAGGTAACTGTACTGCATTACAAAAGTGTGATCACCTCCATATATGTAAATGATTATGATATTGGTGTCTCCTTATACTCTTTCTTGCAGTTTTTACATAATGTTGTAGTCCTTTGTCATCATGTCATTCCAATTGTCTTCCTTCACAGCAACTGGTTAGCCAACAGAAAGAAGGCGATGTTGAGGAGAAACAAAAACTCACCATGGAGAGAGAGACTCAGCAGAAACGCATCACACAGCTAGCTGAAGAGACAGCCAAGCTGAAAACTGAACTCACCAGGTAGAACACCCATTAACACACATGGATACATCATGGCGAATAAGCTCTTCCAACAACTAGTATGCTCATTAGGATTTTGATCAGTGCATCCTAAAACAGTGTTTTATGTGTGAATCAGATCTAATGCCAGCAGTAACTCGGCTCAGTCTCAACTGCAAGCCCTTAGAGATTCTGTGGTCCGACTGACTTCTGAAAGAGACGTTCTGAAAAAAGACATGGAAACAAAAAACAATGACATTCTGGAGAAGAACAAGACCATCACCCAGGTGAAGAAGATTGGACGACGCTACAAGACCCAGTATGAGGAGCTCAAAGCTCAGCACGACAAGGTGTGAGCATGATTGTGCAAACAGTTTGAACCTAATGAGCATGAATGAAAACTGCAGTGAGAGTTTGTCCGTGTCTTCCAGCTGGTCAGTGAAACGGCCGCCAAAGCAGGAAGTGAGGCGGCTACGAGCCAGGACGCGCAGCAGGAGCTGAACAAAGCCCAAGAGGAGCTCAGCAAGACCCGGGAGGAGCTGAACACACTGAGAGAGGAGGTGCAGAAAAAACAGGAGGAGGTGAACAGAAAGACTTTTTGATATTTATTACGGTGGCATGCAATAAGGCTGCCCCTCCACTTTATGAATTCCTTATTAAATAACTTTATAAATTGTTTTTTAAACTAGTGGTCAAAGGTCAAAATCCACTGTATGTATTGTGCAAAAACATTGTGCACACAAAATTCCTTCAAAGTCTTATTCTCTGTGTAGACATACCGTGGATGTATACTGCAACTTGACTGAGGCAAGGCAGCAGTTCTCATTCAAGCTGGCTCAGGTTACTGACATGATTTGATTTATGTTTTATTTACTCCACCAGGCCCAGAAGTCCCAACAAGAGTTAGAGGCTGCCCAGAAGGAAACTCAACAGACCAAGGAAAAGTTCCAGGAGGTCCAAAACCAGCTAACACAGGTACAGCACAGTGAAGCTAACTCAAAGCTAACAAGGATGTCTGTATTGGAACATGAAAGGAGAAAAGCAAGGATATGCAGCTCTCCATACCGACCACACATCAGAAAGGCAGGAATCCCTTCTACATTGTCACCTCTTTGCCTCTACAGGTCCAGTCCCAGTTGTCCCAGTCCCAGACCCAACTGCAGCAGAATCAGAACCAGCTGACGCAGAGTCAGAAAGAGCTTCAACAAGCCAAGAATCACACGCAGCAGGTAAGAAATCTCCTGAGACTGACACAAGACTTGGACCATTCGTTCAACATTTGATTTAAGGTTCACATTTTGATCATTTGTAACGCTCATCCTGATGGGTGTGCGTGTCCTGCAACTTGAGAACCAAAAGAAATTTACCCAGCACTTGACAAAAAAATCAAACAAAAGTCCCACAATAACCAGACTAACTGCCTCATTTTTAATATGATATATAGGTACAGAACCAGTTAAAGTCAGCTCAGTCTCAAACTCAAGCTCGTCAGAACCAGATTCAGCAGATCCAGAGGGAGCTCCAGCAGGCTAAAGAGGCTCTGCAGCAGAACCTCACCAATCAGAAAAAACTACAGCAGACTCAACAAAGCAGCCAACAGAGCAGCAACCAGGAAATCAACAACCTCAAAACTGCTCTGAGCCAGGCAGAGAGCAAGGTGAAGTACATTCTTTACTATTTATTTGGCTTGGTTTGATTTTGGTTTTATACATGTTCTACATAAAAACATTTGTAGTAGCTTTTGCAGTTCTGTCTCAGAGTCAAGGACCAATAGATGTAGGCTTAAATCTAGTTTTACATGTTATGTAAAGGTTGTCCCCAGCTGTTTACTACAGACTATTAACAGCTGGGAATTAGTTTTTCTCCTACAACTCAAACATCTTCAAATATGCCAGAAGATGCTGGTTACCCTAATGCATTTATTAACTGCTTGATTAAGTCATACCCATATGTGTGTCTGTGCTTGTGCTCCTCTGGTATCAGAGCACAGAACTTACTGTTGTATTTAAACAATTTTTGTCATATGTACAAGTAATAGATTGTGTTTGTATCTTTGCTTACTCTCCTAACAGGTGACTGAGCTTCAAGGCCAGCTGGACAGCCTGCAGAAGGTCAGAGAAAAGCTCTTAACTATTTTTTTTACCTATGTATTTTTAAATCAATACCAGAGGGTTTAAAATCTTTGAATATGAGCAACAAAGATTTATTTTCTTTGTGGATGTCCGTGTGGAGAAGCTGAGTTTAACATTGCGTTTTAGCTTCGAGAAACTGGAAAATACATTTGTATACGGCACGCCCATTTATTTATTTATTTTTAATCTTTTCCTTATAATTATGTCACTTTATTTCTCTGTAAATGTATCTCTCACTTCTTTGTCAGACGGTTGCTGAGCGCGAAACAGACATCAAGACCCTGCAGCAGCAGTTAACTGAAGCTAGCCAGGCTAATGATGCTAGCCAAGCCACACAGGCCACTCAGAACCAGAGTTCTCAGTCTATCCAGGCCAGTGATTCTAATGCTGCAAATGATGCTAACCAGACACTACAAGAGGAGCTGGCAAAACTCAGGCAGGAGGTACCTCCAAATACTGTTTTTTCTAAACCATGCAATAATCAACCTGGAGTGTGCATTTGCATTCCGTTAAAAACCACATTCCAAAACAATCATCGGATAATGATGAACGTTGTTTTCCTACAGCTGTCTGAGTCCAAGAGTAGAGAGGAGCAGCTCAAACAACAGATGGCTGAAAAAGATGAGAAGACTAAGAAGGTCTTTATGGGAGCCAAGACCAAAATCAGCCAGCTAAACAGTACGTTTATACAAACCCTGTCAAGGGAAGCCATGGTGACAAAATACAAGTAAACAAACTAACCTGCTACAATATTTACATTTATTAACCTAACTTTACCTGCAGATGCTAAAGAGCAGCTCAGTCAGGAGATAGAAGAACTGAAACAGAGTAAGGAGGAACTGGAGGTGAGAATGAATGCCCTCAAGTCTCAGTACGAAGGACGACTTCTTCGCCTGGACAGAGAGTTGAGAGAACTGAGAGAGACACAAACACACTCTGACCCCAGAGAGGAGCCACAGGACCAAAGTGGAGCCAAGGTACATGAATCATTTTAAGTGTGGATCTGATGGATCATAGTTTGAAGCCATGGAGGATTGACTTCCTCATCAAAATAGACCAAATGAGACGGCTTTTTCCAGTGGATCCATATGTTTAAGATATATGAGATTTTAACGCAGTGTCATACAGTATAGGCAGCAATGACATGCATGTCCAATATTTAAACGTTTTCTACATAATTTGCTCAAAGCAACCTAACTTATTGAAATATTACCAGCACTCTGTGTTACAGTTTCTTCTCTAACACTTGTTTCTGTCATGTGATTGCAAAAGGTGGGTGATCAGGCCAGATCTGCTGACCAGAGACAGATTTCTTTGAAGAGTCCTGCTCAAGACAGGGGAAGGTAACTAGTGAAGACATACACATGCATGCTTAAACACCAGAGACTGTGAAGAATGAATAAAAAAGGAAACGTTCTATGGGAAGTGCTTTAAAAAAATCCAGTTTACATACAGTGGATGTAATCTGATTGCAGCATAGAAAACTTCTGCAGAACCAGACCAGACTCTGTATGAGTTACAAAAGCTCAGAATAGTTAACAGTAGCATAGAACAAACACAACACACTGCTTGCAAAAAAGTAACGATAGTAATAACTTCTCACTGGTTCTCCATTAGCTCCAGCTTGTCTGAGCCTCCCACTGCCAACATCCGGCCCACCACAAGTACACCATCTCCTAGCAATAAGCCGAGCCCCTCCCCTGGTAGCAAGGCCACGCCTCGTGCCAGCATCCGGCCTATGGTTACCCCGGCAACTGTCCCCACCCCAACGCCTACAGCCACTGTAATGCCGACCACACAGGCTGACAGTCAAGAGGGTAAGAGCAGCAAGAAAATAAAAAGTTGATCTCTTGCCATTCAAATCTATACTGTATGCTTTATTGGTAAAGGTTAAATCACACGTGTGAATTATCAATGGATTATGCTTCTATGTGCAGTGTTGATGAGTGCAGGAGCTCCTGTACACTCGACCAGCTCCAGTCTGGGGAACGCCCCCACCTCCATAACTCAGCCAACCAGCAGCCAGGCCACAGCTTTTGTACAGCCTACTCAGCAGCAGGCTTCCAGTCAGAGCTCAGGCTCTAGCACAGAGGCAGAGAGGCCATCTACATCCTCCTCCCTGATTGGAACAGGTGAGATGGGCCGTGCCCAAAACCAGCTGTCAACCCATAAAACATTTACAAAAGAAGCAAATTACTGTAGTGAAAGTGTTTAATTATTAAGAAATAGACTGACCTGTGTCTTCTCTGATACAACACTAGAGAGTTTTTTACATTTGTTGTTTTTTTCCAGCTCACTGTTCATGCCTGACTAGATATAGCTAAATGGTTTTAATTGATATCCTGGTATGTGCGTCTGACAGCAGGTTCAAAGCGTGTCAGAGAGGATGAGGAGGAGGAGGAGGAGAGCAGACCAGAGAGTACACATACACCTCCGATCACTAAAAAACTACGACTAAAACCAACAATAGCATTGCAGGTAAACACAAACACAAAACACCCAGAGACTGGGCTGACCTGAACTGAAGTGCGCATAGATAGACTGCCTGGCCAAAAAAAAGTCACCACCAGAAAAATGTAAATGTCCTTCCAGTTTTTAATAATGTGTTGGACAGTTCTTAACCCAGTTTTAGTAGTTTCTTCAATCTTCTTAGATTTTTTTCTCTGCTTGATGCATGCCAATGATTTGACCCTTTTCAAACAGACTAACATCTTTTTCACGACCACGGGATGTGTCTTTAGACATGGTTGTTTGAGAAATGAGAAGCTACTCATTGCATCAGTTGGGGTTAAATAACTTTGCCAGCTGAAAGATAATCCTCCATGCAGTAATTATCCAATAGGAGGCTCATACCTATCATGCCTATTGTCTACAGGATGATTATCATGCAGTATTTCAAAGCTGAAAAGCTTCAGAAAGTTGAAACTATACTACCTTTCTTCAAGAATAAATGTATATTTTGTCCCTAAAACCTCAAAAGAAAGCAGAAAGTACCACGCGTTGTTTTCATTTTAATGTGTAACTGCAGCGGCCTATGTGTTGTGTTTCAGATGGAAGCTGAGGAGGAGATGGAAGGAGAGCTGAGGGATGAGGTGGAGCGACAGGATTCACCAGATGACAGTCAGGTGAGTTATCAGTTAAACCAAACTGGCTCAAGATAGATCGTTTCCTTATTAATCCCAAACTGAGAAATTTCACTCAAAGAAAGAAAGATCAAGAAAATGAGCAAAAGGAACATACTTTGAATGTAGGCTTTGACAGTTTTTCTGTGAATGCAGCTAATCTTCATGATTTTACTACCGTTAAGCAGCTCCCCTGGGATAATGTGCTTATGAAACATTTCAACAAATGAGGCTTTTCATTAGGTTTTCCAATTTTTCCTGTTATATATTTTCTTCTGAATTAACTGTACTGTTCATACCATCATGATAAGATATACCAATAGAATGCCAGAAATAGCAGCAGATCTGTAAATGTGTATGATATGAGTCCTTTAAAATACTTTTCTGTTTGCGTTGCAGGCCCTCCCAGAAGCGGTTTTCCCACTTTTAGCTGAAGATGATGAGGACAACGAGGATGAGGGTGTGTCACAGTCGGTCCCTTCTGATCAGATGTCCTCCCTGGGCTCAGCTACAGTTCGGGACGTGATTGTAATCGACACAGACAGCGAGAGCCGCGAGAGCAAAGAGGGGGAAAAGCAAGAGGGAGAAGATGAAGAGGAAGAGGAGGAGGAAGAAGAAGAAGAAGAAGAGGACGAGGTACTGCTTATTTAAGAACTTGTCCAAGTGTTTTGAGCTTTGTCTGTTGTCACTCAGATGTTAACTTCCTAGTTCTTGCTTCAGTATAAGGAGGAAGAGGATGAAGATGAAGATGACGATGATGCTGCCGACAGCGGGATGAGGGAAGGCGACGAGAGTAATGAGGAAAGCAGGGAGGCTGGAGAAGAGGAAGAAGACGAAGAGCCGTCAGAAGCCACTAATGCTGAGGAGAATGTGAGTGGAGCGTCTTCAGGCTCCCAGCGTCCCTCCGAGCCGACACACAGCGGTGAGCACATCACAATTAAAGGACTGATTCGATGCATCCTCCTCTTGAAAACAACTAATATGACTCAATCGTCTCTTCCAGGTGAAAGCAGCAGCGGTGCAACATCAGAGTCCAACCCCTCCAGAGACCCTGTACACCTCCCTCCAACTTCCTCTTGTGTACCCTCCACTTCATCATCACTCACACCCCGCCTGCCCCATACACGTAGGCCCCCACACGCCCTCCCACCACGGCTCTACATCCAGCCTCCAGCTGCTGAGCTGGGACCCCCACACACACAGGTAGTAAACACTTCTTACTATTGATTTCAGCTTTTTTAAAAACAATATTTAGAATTTAGTCTGAGCCTAGTCATAACCTAGTAACCTAGTAACCTAGTAGTAAAATGCCCAGGAGGTATGTTGGTGAAAATAACACACAGACCTCCTGAACTCATAAAGAACCAAGTAACGTTGAACAACATAAAGACTGAAAAGATAATTGTTAAACTCAAAGTTATTATATGGCAAATACCCAAAATGGTTTCTTGAATCTGACAGTAGTGATTTGTGCCTGTTAATCAGAGACAGTCCTCTCAGCTACGACGACCATCAGCAGGACGTGGACCTCAACTAACCCCAGGAATAGGCAGTATGGTAAGAGAAGTGTGTTCATGCATGTATATTTAGTTCCAGTGGTGGAGGCATGAATTGTATTGTTGGTCTCAACAGTGTTGCGTGCATGTGCCTAGCATATGACGGAAATGTTTCAGCTAACGCGGCGTGTTTGCGTATTACAGCAGCCTTTCTTTGATGATGATGACAGAATGGTTCCCAGTACTCCCACTCTGGTAGTACCACACCGCAACGATGGCTTCGCTGAGGCTATACAGTAAGATCCATACACACTAGGATGTTTCTGTTAAATGGTCTGCACTTATCTAATCCTTGCAGAACAAAGCGCTTTGAAAATGTTTCACCTTCACATGAACACACTCCTACCCTACAATAGCACCAGATGCATTTTTCACACAGTTTTTGCTACTTTTGTTGTATTTCACATATTTACAATGGATGAAAAGAATGAATGCTTTGTCTCACAGTCTGATTACTTTTTTTTTCTTTGTTAAAGAGAATCTTTTAAAATAAAAGAAAAAAACTAAGCCTTGTTTCCTTGGCAAAGACTGCAAGAATAAACAAATGCAAAATGGTGTTACCAGCACTTTACAGTTGCGTCACAGAAGTGATTCACTCTCTCTCGTTGATTTCCTCAGCTCTCCTCAGGTAGCAGGTCTGTCCACCAGGTTCAGGTTTGGGCCTCCAGAAGAGTTGCTGCCTCAGACATCATCCTCGCACTCTGACCTGGGACAGTTGGCCTCTCAAGGAGGTACCAAACTGACACAATTACACTTGATTGTGACACATGGCATTTGTATATGTAAATAATCATATCAATAGTAACAGACTCTATATTTTTAACACCTGACCTTTTGTGTTTTTAGGTTTAGGTATGTATGAGTCTCCTCTGTTCCTGGCTGCTCACGATGAAGATGGAGGAGGAAGGAGTGTCCCCACCACGCCTTTACAAGTGGCTGCACCAGGTAATAAAATAAAATAATTCACACACACACTCTGTCACATTTAAACAGTTGTAGTCATACGGTCTGTTTCTCCGTCAGTGACAGTCTTTACTGAGTCCCTGCCCTCAGATGCTGGTGACAACATGGCCTCCCAGTCGGTTCCCATGGTAACTGCCTCCACTGGAATGGCTGGTGCTGCTGATGATGGTGATGAGGTCTTCATGGAGCAGGAAGGGGATGGGTGAGAAACACAGTCATGGGCTCTGGGTTTATATCACAGTCTGTAGATAAAATGGACGACATCTCCACTTCCTCCCACTGACCAAACTGACGCTAGTATCGCAGGGATATGGGCGGCGCCATGTTGCAAGTTTGAAGGCAGAGGCTGAGCAGTACTGTCTGAGAGTGGAGCCATGTTATCAATGACCTGCCCATACTTCCGCTAGATGGATAGAATACTGTGCGCTCCTCTACCTCTACCACTTGGATTATTCACTGCATTTGTTTTTTTTCCAGTCCTATGGGACTGCTTCACGTAGCTGTAGCCGTCAGTTGCAAATGTCAATCATCATGATGTCACACTGTCAAATAACTAACTAAAACAAAACTTCTCTGAAAAATGGACACTTGCACATACATCGGCATTATATTTATTCCCTAAAAGGACAGAAACCATCCTGGAAAAAAAATATATATTAGAAGTGTACTTGAAGTGTTTTAGTTTGGCCCTAGTCCGTCCACTAACATAGAGGGGGTAGAGTTTATGACCTGTACTGCAGCCGGTCAACGAGGGGAGCTCCACATGCTTTGGCTTCACTTTTGAGAAGCTGTCATGGCATCCATTTTTGTGACAGTCTATGGTTAAATGTATTGCATACACATTCATTGATCTGATTCTTCTCAGCAAGCTGCCAGTTAACTAAAGGTCAAGTACAGCTCTATATGTAAGCCCAGATGATGTGTATATTATGTGTATAAGCTACATAGGAACATGTCTTCTTCTTTTCATCGTGACTTTTAGGTGTTTTATTTTGAGCCAGAAAAATCTAATCCATCCTCCTTTGTGTATTTGTGTGTTTCCAGGCCTGGTATTGAATCTTCCTTGGAGAGTCAGACAGACATTGAGTCAGCAGGACAGCAAAGTGATGACGCATCCCTGCCGTCTACCAGCCAAGATCCTGGTAATATACTAGTTTACTAACTGACATTCCAATCATAATAGCAGGATTTTCATTTAAACCCAGGATAAGCATTTCAGATACACATGCAGACCACATGACTGAAATTTCCTGGATTATGTTGTTTTTTTCCCTGATATGGTTGTGGCTCTTTTGGTTGTCTTATTCCATTCCGTGGAAAGAGGTAGCCCAAACATTGTGCACAGAGAAGCCCGTCTGACGCAAGTTCCCAGAAGTTCTGCACTTGAGTTTCTTGTGAAGTATAAATGACCTGTCCAGAATGAATTTTGTTCTTGTTCTTGCCACCTTGAGAAGAAGAACACATTTCTCTGTTCTTGCAGAGTATGTTACTGCCTTCAGTCCCTGGACTTTTAAAAACGTCCCATATTAAGTTCTTTCACCTGAGGAAGTTTCCATTTGAAGTGACTCCCATTGACTCATGAAGGAATTCTTTTCGGTTTTTGCTGCACATCTTCATATGACAAAGACAACTAAAAATCACAACCTGTCGGAGTTGTTTTTTGGTTGAACCCCTTTTTGATAGCCCAGCTGAAAGTGGTTTATATGTGCAATAGGTACTGCCTCTGTCTCCTCTGAAACTTCTCTTGCTTTGCTCATAGACACGAGCAGTGTTCCTCAGCGCCGCACAATGACCAGTCAGCTTCTGATGAGGGGAGGAAGTAGAGGAGGAAGGGGGGAGGCCAGGACATTACTCAGCCGTAGAGGTAAGAAACTCAAATCGTTCCACAGACGAGGCTAGATAACAGGGCTGGCTTAGTAATCACCACCAATGTAGTGCACACTTTGAGAACACCAGTAACTTCACGAGTAATCACAATGAATGATGAAGCAGTTTATTGAAGCGCAGTATGCAGGGAATAGCACTGAATATCAACACCATGAACAGTGACATTTATCTCAGTCATTAATGCTAAATGGCCTCATGTTTCTCCATATATTTCAGGAACTTTCTCTCGAGGAGGCAGAGGAGGAGCCATGGGCAGAGGGGGCATGGCCTAATTTTGACCTCACCAGTAGTGACTCTGTCCTCTTTCTCATCCAAGAATGGTGGCAATGCTCAGATTCCAAAATCAGTTTATCCGTAAATCTTAATTCTAGTCAAAATCATTTATCACGCCATTACCAGAGATGTATGGTAGCTGTGTGTGAGTCTCTGTTTGAGATATGATAGGCCACACTGACATCCAGTGATTTTCTTTTTTTAGTTGTTTTGTAGTTTTTTGTTTTACATGCATTCATTGCGAGCCCTGCTTTGCTCTGTTTGTGAGCTGTCAATACATGTGTTTTAATAATAAAGTGGCATATTGAGTAACATCAGTGTCATGTGGTGTGTTCTAATAATGTGGTGGGCAATGTTGCAGCCTAAATATGAAGAATGTGCCTTTTGTTAAGGATTGATATACGTTATTGAATGAATAAACTCTATCCACTACAACCACAAGGCATGAACCTTTAAAAATGCCTTTACTCCAGTAAAAGTACTACATAAGTGTATCATAGAGTATGCTGCACAACTGGAGGGTTTAACGTGTGTTAAAAAATAAGTGGATGTCGGGGCTGTTACAATCTCTTAGGATGCATTTAGTTGGAAGGTTGCATGTTCAGGAATAGCTATGAATGTATTAAGACAAACAGTGAATTTTTCTCAGCAGACACACTGACACAGAAAATACAAAAGAACGTCAGTCGTCTCTTCAGGACGTTACTGGGGACAGCGGAGCCAAACTCTGATGGAGTTGGGCGGCTGGGGGGGCTTGGCGTTCTGAGCCATCATGTTAGCAGAGTTGGTTGCCATGGCGGCCGGGCCGAGGATGGGTAGGGGTGCCAGGGCTGCAGATGGGTCGGGTTTGGCTAGCGCTGGCAGGTCACCTGATATTTGCACACTGAAGAAGAGGGCTGCGGAGAGATCAGAGCGTAATAATTTAGTAACACACCAATGATCTGAACTCACAGGTCAGCAGAACACATCATCACATTACCTTCACTTTGAAATCAAACATTGCCTATTACTTTTAGTTTTTTGGTTTGTACCAACTCCTCTGAGAAATCTCAGATCTCAAATCTCTTCAACTTCTAAATACTCAACTATGTCTGCTGTTTGGTGCTGAGCAGGTAGTGTACAGTGGATTTTTAGATCTTTGTTGCTGAAAACAGTGCTATTAGGTGACGTTTTATTCAAAACAGACGGCACAGCCACATTAGCATTGGTTTGGAATTCGGTTTGCATATCTACTTGGATAGATACTTTATCCCTTTTTACAAGTTTAATATTCTCTCTTTCTTTAGCTCCATTTGGGTCTTCCTTAACTCATGAGAATAACAGACCGCAATGATCTGGCTTGTCAGCTGTTAAGTCCACTGCTAAGTTCACCAGTTAGTTGCTCATTTTTCCAGTGGGTTTACCCCACTTCTTTCTTTAAAATAAGGCTAATGAGAGTGAAACGAAAACAGTCAAAGGTTGTTCTTACGCCCAGAGAAGACGTAGTGGAGGTATTTGCCAGGAGCCTGAGGACTGGGCATGGACAGAGCCGAGGTGACCGGAGTAGGGAATCCCTTCAGGGACAATTTGATATTGATCTCTCCGCTTAGAAGAACTTCTAAAAGTGAGGGGGAAAAAACACAATTGAGAGTACATTTAAAAAGTCCACTAGTAGTTATTTGGTTAATTTAATCTAATGAGTTTATGATCAAATGTGAGCCTGAAGCTAGCAGTGTGTTAGTTTCTCTTTGACCAATTTCTTTTAAAGGAACAGTCTAACATTTTTTGGGGAAAAAAATGCTTTGATGATGCCACGAACCGGCCTGGCGAACAAAACGTTGATTCGGGGAGCTCCTTGCTTTCTTGTTGCAGGAAGGAGTGTTTCCTGGTGGGAAGGAGAACTTCTGCATGATGTCTCCTAGAGGACAAACCAGCACAGCAACCATTAATCATGACACACTGAATATACATGCAGTAGTTTTTTTTGTTAATTTGTGGACAAAACGACTTGTAGTCATACATATGCTCAATCTGATCACAGGATCACAGGGACGACGGAACGGTGGAATGTACAGAGCATAGGTAGACTGGTCTTCATTATGACTTTGCCTTCTCCTGTTCAATGGTTTCTTTGGTTTAAGCTTTCAAGATGATGTGTAGTCACATTGATCAAAGCTGCTGACCCACATTTTTGACTATCTAAAAGAACCCACTTGTACCATATGACCTGAAAGCGAAGGGTCATCCCTCCTTTCAAAATAAAAGCTTGGTCTTTTTCTTAATAAAAGGATGGGAAGAAGAGCAGTATTTGTAGTCTGTTTCAAATTTCAAAATGCATACATTGAATGCTGTATCTTTTTGTTTTGGTCTCTACCAACTGCAAAAAAATGTGTCCTGAATGTTATGTACTGTTCAACAGTGTTTCGCTGGAGGATTTTTAATCATCAGAGCCACAAAGATCACACTTGGGTATGTGTTTGGTGTCAGTGTGGAAGATTAATGTTAATAAAATAGCTGGCTAGCCATGTTAGCTACCTCCTAATTGATGGTCAGAACCATGACAATATAAATCATTTTATATTATTATTAGAAATGATTAAATGCATCATCAGAAGGACATGAACGGGGCTCGTTGTCATTTCTGAGTTCTAGATTCAGATTTGGGTCTGATCAAATGGTTTGAATAAATGATGAAAGTACATTATAAAGAGTTACAGCATTTTTAGAACAGGCATGTCCAAATAATAAACCGGGAGCTGCTCCTTAGATTCAGCCTTTTGTACTTAGGTACAAGCTCTACTGGGCTATGTATGCTTAAAAATACACTGACATAAAGACTGAAGTAGCTTTAAGGTTGATAAAATTGTCTTATTCTTCATTGTCTAACAAAGTGCATCATTTTATACAAATTTGACCAACATTCAATCTGCCATATTTGAATTTTTTGGAGAGTTTTTGATCTGCACTTGAATTAGTTGACTTTTTCTGTGCTTCTCCGTCAGTTCATTTGTTTCTGTCTGTCATCCTCACCGTTTTTAAAGAAGTATACGGTCTCTGGTGTGCTCCTGGTGGCTGGCACTGGCAGTGCAGCATTGATGCTTCCTGTCAGACCTGGGAACTCAGAGGCCAGGGGTTTGGGGTAGCCTGGCTCCATCACCATGTTCCCATCCAGACGCCAGTACTGGTCTCCCTAGAGACAAAAGTGGATGACTGATCACTCCAGGCTGACCAAAACCATCACAGAGTGAGCTTTCTGATTTAACATTGTGATGCTGCTTTGTTGTATTCACATTGAACATTTTAGCAGAAAATGATTCTTCTATTTATTTTGAAGATCAAAATTTAATAATAATAGCAGCAAAATTTTCACGTTGGTTAGCAGTGGTTAGTAGCTGTGGAGCTGTAACAGGTTATAGTAAAATATATACCTTAATGAGGTAGGTGTTTCCATGGCAGTTGCAGCGTGTGAAAACAGAGTCGATGGGAGACGGGACACCCAGAGTGTCTGTGATACTCTGAGGACGACCCACTGAGCGAGTGACAGGGTCAACTGACCAGAAGAAATCACCTGCAACACACATCACACAACATTATCAAATTGCACTGTAGACATTACTGTATATGTGCTGACCTGAACCATCAGTCCATATGTTAGATTAATATGAATGTCATAGAAGACATTTGTTAAATGAATTTGAACATCTGTGACCTTTAAATATCAGTATGGTCCCATTGCTGAGAGCTGTCAGTCCGTTGATGGGTGAATCACTGCATAGGTTGACATCAGCAAGGTGGCCTAGACAGACAAACATATTTGTTAGAATTATTAGAAACTTTCAAAAGTCATCAAGCACACACATATCCACAGGACGACTTGTCCTACCAGTGCCTGTGTCAGATCCTCCTCCCTCCACAGCGAGCCCTAAGGCCTGCGCTACATCCTGCAGAGTGCTGGGTCTGGGTCCGGAACCTGCTGCACCACTGAGACCTGTGAACAGAAATGCTACTATTTACTGCAGTAAGCAATGAGTTGCTTATGGCAGCTTTTCAAAACTTTCAAAGTGAAGCTAATTTTCAAAAAAATATATTATAATATATATATATTATGTGTGTGTGTGTGTGTGTGTTAAGTAAGCATGTTACAATAATATATATTCAAAATCAAATTCATACAGAAACTGAAACAATCTCTGTCAAACGAACCTTGACTTTGTCCAAGTGGAGGGACTCCCACGGGGGACAACACCAGCTGGACATTCAGTTTACCCCCAGCACCTCCAGGAGCAGAGGTGCTCACAGGAGCATTGCTCCCCAGAGGGAAAGCACCGTGGCTGGGCAGAGACAAGCCAGATCCTGGGGAATATTGAGCCCCATCATACGAGGAAGGGTTGGACATGGGCAGCAGACCAAGAGGACCATTACTCACACCTACAGAAAGAAGTAGGGAGGAACAAAGAAAGTATTCTATCTATTCTGAGTAAAGATTTTACAGTGATAATGCATACTTAAATAATGCAAACCTTGTTGTAGCCGATTTGCTGGTAGAGCAGGAAGGATGGGCCCAGAGGAGCCAGCAGTCCGTGTGTTTAGGAGGTCTGATTGACCTTGACACAGATTTAACAGCATTTGTCATGATAATGCATTTGAATAAGTGGGCAGACACACATAATGCTACAGCTTTGTTTGGTACTATCTATCAAAAATTATTACTGGCTTTAGTGGTGCTGCTAGGTAGATTGGACAGAGCCAGACGTCCTTTTCCATTTCTAGTTTTGTGCAAAGCTAGGCTGAACAACCTGGCTTTATAGTAATCACTGTGCAAAAATGGCATTAGTGTCAGTCTTCTCATCTAACTTCCTGCAAGAAAGAGAACAAACTTCCTTCCTTTCTTTTGACATTACATTATCATGCTATCATTACACTATCACGCTATCAAAAAAGGCCACATATGCTACATAATGTGCTGATATTGTACTTTGTGCTTATCCAACAAATATAAATGATTCAAAATGTTGAAGAAGCGTTTGAACTATATCCTACCTGTGTACATTTCCTCACTCTCACTGTTGGACCCTTTCTTGCTCTTCTTTGATTTGCGATTTCCTGAGAATGATGGAATTATGCAGAAAAGAAGAGGATAATAGGAACATGAAAAGTTTAGAAACACAATGTGTTAAGCTTAGCTGATGTCTTTTTTTCAAAATATCTGCATTTACTTGCAAATTGACCATATCAAGAAACTGATTCATTGAATGGAAGGCTACAGGTTAGTATGCCAGCTGGTAGATATTGCTGCTTACCTGTAGCTGGAGCCTTCAGAGACTGGAAACTGCCTTGACGTGAGATGGCTGCACTGGCATCTGTGGACAGAAAGCAGTGTGAGAACAGTGTCTCCAAAGCAGTCTTTTGGTCCTTCATGTTCTACAAGTTTAGATGTGCTGTTATGGTACATTGTCACTGGGGGCATGTTTGCTGGCCCTTACCACACTGCAGCTGGTAGTCGCGACAACAGGTATTGTAGCGGATGCATTGTGAATCACACTCACACAGCTGACCTCTCTTAAACGTCTCACCACAGCGACCCTGACAGGACTGAGCTGGGGACAACAAACCAACAGAATAACACAGTAAAGCACACACTGCACTCAAGAGGCCGACATATCCTAAATCAATCCTGGCTTCAAAAGGACAGAGCTCAGAAGCGAACCATGAAAAATCAAGGCCTTGGAACAGTTACCTATTCACACATCTGAGAGTTTTTAGTCCTGAGAAAAATGTATGTCTGAGCCAAATGCTCTGTCATGTTCACCAGCTAAATGCTCGAATGTTTTATAAATTCTGGAATAACCACCTGAAATTAGACTAAAGATGAATGAAACAAAGGAAGATAAATAAAAGAAGATTATAAAAAAGACACAAAGAGACCAACACTAAAGGGAGAATATATCAGCAACATCAACAAAACAATTTCCTTGAAGGATTAATAAAGTATTCTGATTCTGATTCTGATAGAACTAAAAACTAAAAAACTAAAAAACTAAAAGAGGTTAAAAAGTTTCATAAAAGCTAAAACAACATGAAGAACCTAAATAATTAAAGGAAGAAACAAATGAGATAAAAACAATAAAAAGGGGTTTTAAAAGGTGAAATGAGGTCAACAATTCTGTAGGAACTAAAACAAGTGATGGAAAGAAGGACCAAGCCATGCAGAATATCCCCTTTCACACCTTAAAAAAAAATACTATAGCTTCGATGCAAAGTGGTCAAGCATTTGTTACATTTCCTTTCTCTATATTTAATGTAAGATAATTAATATGACAGATTTATATCTTGAATGTCTAATGAGCCTTCCTGCTTTTGTGGATAACAATACATGTAGGTTCTTTTCAGTTTCCTATATTAGCCACAGTTTAGTAATTCCTATACTATGACAAGTCAAAATATCTGATGTAAAGGAGAACTACCAAATGAATTGAATGAATGAATTTATCTTATTCTGAGCATCTTACCGATGGTACAAGTAGCCTCAAAGTCCGGGCAGCACTCATTATGCTGACGGCAGTTAAGGTCGCAGGTACACTGCTGGCCTCTGGTGAAAACCTCACCGCAACGACCCAAGCAGCTGCCTGAAGATGGGAGATTTGACTCTGAAGCAATACTTGAATTTATATCCTTCAGAAGTTATTATGAGTAAACTATTAATAATTAGGTATTAGTACAGTATTGCTAAATTACTAGACATTTCAAATAGGGTAGATGTGTTATAAGCTTGTATAATTAATTGACATGTAAGAATTTATATATTCAGTATGAGACATTTTAAGATTATAACAGAACAAAGGTACATTTAAGAAATCAGTATTAGGGTATTGTAAGTACAGTGTAAATGTATTTATAGGTGTATATTTAAACATTAGATTACATCTTAGTTGGATTAGTATATGCATTATCAGATATTAAAGGTGTAACTCTAGGTATCACAAGTTATGATAGATGGCAGTGTAACAAATGATATGCACACAGCAAATATACATGTCAATATAAATGCCATCTTACATGTTAAATACATACAGTATATGTCAATGCATACCTGGTCCAGCAGCAGTAGAGGTCAGAACAAGGCCAAGAGACAGGAGCAGCAGGGATAATTTCACCATCATCGTCATCTTCAGTGTTCAGCGTAAACCAAATGTGATCTGAACGTTGTTAATGAAATACGGAGGGAGAATGTGTGTTTGTGAGAGAGAGAGACACTGCCACAGTGACAGGAAGAAAGCAAGAGAATCAACAGTTACCTCTTCGGTGTGTCACCTCTCCTCTTCTTTCCTCAAACAACCAGTCGGTCGGTCTTATATAGGAGAAAGGACTCATTTAATTAGCACCACACACACAATTACTCACTCACACTACGCCCACACACTAATTAAAAACTGCTAAGACATACATAAACGTCCTACACTGTCAGTAAACTGACTCCTACGACAGTAACCTCTTTCAAGACGTTAAACAGAAAGTAACTTATTACAAGTTACCCCAGTCACTGTACCGGTTATTTGTGTATTGGCACAATAGAGCCTGGATGTTTTGGGAGGAAGTGTAATCATTTAACAATTTAGCAATAAAAATAATAATGAATTGGAAGTCACTCTTAAATTATTGGTTAATTATCCACAAGTATTATAGTATTCATATACAGTACAGTAGTTCAGTGCTGTTGTTTTTTTTCGCTTGTGAGGTCTGTGGTTCTGTCTGTTACCACTCCTACCTGTTGCCTTTTGGCCACATTTTCCCTACCAGTCAACTTAAGGAATGAGGTTCTTGGGCCAAAACTGATGTCATGTGGTTTTGACCATTTTTGCGGCAGAGTTTTAATTGTGCAGCTTGGTCTGTGGGTCATTAAAAGTGTCTACATGTGGGTGACTTCCACAAGAAGGAGATGAGGGAACAGACCCAAAGAAAGGAATGAATGAAAGGGGTCAGTTTAGTAAGGGAGGCATTGGCATTTAGTTTTATGTGGATAGACTGCCTTTCAACGTTAAGACAGTAGAAATGATAAGGAAAGAAATCAATTGAGAGGCTGGCCAGCACAAAAGGTTTATTTGGCCATAGACACAAATGCTGTTAAGGGAAAAAATGATATTGTTTCTGCAAATAATAATAATAAAGGACACTAAAAAAGATTTCACTTTGCAATGAGACTAATGTTTTGTCTCAATGAGTTGTCCCAATGCTATTTTACATAATAAAGTAGAGACATCTAATCAAAGAGTCTTACAACAATTAATTTGTTCGCCCCTCCCATTACCACCCATAGGATCACGACTTCTGTGGAAGACAGATTGTTAATAACTGTTTAAAAATGATAGGATGTGATCACGCTGTGCTAAAGGTTTGGTTAGGCTGGGGCCTAACTAAAGATTTATTTTTGTTTTTGTTAAAATAATTACCTTCCTAAGGTTTAAAGGGCTTAATTGCCACGGTTACGGAATGGAAAAGGTCTATTCGAATAGGTACATTTTCTTTTTTGTTTTGAAATGGGTAATAAACAGCAGTCTTCTGTGACTGTTCCAACAGTAGTGTTCCGTCCACCCATCCCTCCACCTCAACCTCTTCCTCCCGTCATAATTACTACTAGATATCACTAGAGGATGCTGTCAGTTGAGCAGCCAACAACAAAACATAACTATGGGTCCTCATGAGTAAACTACATGGATATATCTCTCCCACTGTACGATAGTAAAGTCATTTGCCACAGCAGTCTGTGCACTGCTTCAATTCTAGCTAGTAGGCTAGCTGGCTAGCTAGCTACAACACACAATTAACTTTGCCACAAAACTACATGGTGATATACATGGTTCTAAATCTGCACACTTATGGGGTATGTTTTTTAGCAGGGAGCATTCTCTTTAAGATTCCTTTCAGCTTAAGGATTAGCCTGATAATTAGACGATATTGCTGTTTCAACTGAGAATGGAATGAAAGCAACACACCATGCAAACTTTAAACATCAAAATTAAAAACCCTACATACAATGACTTTAATAAAAACTGAAATTTGATAGAAAGTATTGCAAAAGCAGGTAAAGCTTTGTTTGACATCCGTTAGAAAGCAGCTTGTTGACGCTCCAACACACCATGTGATAATACAACGTCAATGAGTCACTGCAACAGACCAAACACATCGTCAACACACCCACTCTGTTCCCATTCACCTGCTGGTCTTTACTGACTGTATGTGTGAGTGTTTTCTCCGCTCTGCTTTTCTCATATGCCTCACTTCTAACAGTCAATTATGTGTGATTGGCAGCCCTCTAATGAGACCTCGAGGAGGCGTGCAGTCAAACGCAATGTGTTGTGATAGGTCAGACGGTCAGATTAAAGCAGCTCGTAAACTTTATTGCCACCCCATATTGTGACCATGTACAGACTGTGGTACACAAGGCGGCAAGTTGAGAAGGTGCTGAGAAACAGGAGACCAGACAGACATCACAAAAAGTAGCTATTTAAAGAGGTTCTGGCAACCAATATAACAAACAGAAGAATAGAGATTCATTGAACCAGCACATAGTTGTCACTGCTTTAATATAAAGTTAGACATTTCACTTAAGAAATGTTCTGTTTCTCTCTATCGCTGGAGTTAACATGATACCCAATGATCCAGATTCCCTTTATTCTTTGGGATTGTAGGATGCTGACCAGTGTCTGCAAACATTACCTCAGCCTCCTGGTATCTTCCTCTCACTGTTCTCACTTGTTCCTACTCATTATTTCAGCTTTACGCCTAAACTAATTTAATGGGTTTATTTTGCTAGAGGGGAAAGAATGTTGTGTTTTGTTGAGGCAGTGTGTGTTCAGTGCAGTCTAACCTTCAGCCCTCAAGCATCTCAACAGATACCTAATATTGCTCCCAAAATGGTCCATACAGAAATCGGAATGCAGTCCATCAATGCAGCGGAATGTGTTACGTCTCTCGATCTAAAAGATGACAACACCAAGAGTTACTTCTATGCAGTGGATAATTCATTAGAGTTCACATTTCAGCCCATATAAATGCTTCACAGAGTTCAAGTGATAGCCACATCTCAATGTCAGTTGTTCAGAAGCAGACCTTCACTGTTGAATTGCTGCAAACGAAGCCATAACTAAGGAAGAACATTGACAAGAAGTGTCAGTATAAGACCAGTATAAGTCAGTATAAGACCAGTGGAAACCTATACTTTGGTCTGATGAAATGCGGGATTTTTACGTCCACCTGCCATATTTTTGTGAGACGTGCACAAGAATTGAGCGGATGGTCTCTACATGTATGGTTCCCATTGTGAAGCATGGAGTAGGAGGTGTGATGATGTGGGGTCATTTGGTGGTGACACTGTTTGTGATTTATTCAAAGTTCAAGGTACACTTAACCAGCATGTCTACCAGAGCAGCATGCCATCCTATACGGTTTGCATTTAGTGGGACCATCATTTGTTTTTCAACTGGACAATGACCCCAAACACACCTCCAGGCTGTGTAAGGGCTATTTGACAAAGACAAGAAGTGACAGAGTGCTGCATCAGATCACCTGGCCTCCACAGTCACCAGATCTAAACCCAGTTCAGATGGTTTGGGATTAGCTGAACTACAGAGTGAAGTCAAAGAAGCCAACATGTACTCAACACCTCAAGACTGTTGGAAAACCATTCCAGGTGACTACATCTTGAAGCTGATTGAAAGAATGCACTGAGTGAGCAAAGTTGTCGACAAACCAAAAGGCAGCTACTTTGATGAATCTAAACTGTAAAGCATAGGTAACACCTTGTAATAACTGTAATAATTAATAAACCATTAGTAGACTTAATTCATCATTTATAAAGCATGGGTTCTGCATTAACAGAAATGCAGAACCCATTTATAAATGTAATAGCTTATAGTTTAAATGCTTTATTCCCAGTTCGTAAGCATCTCTATAACATGTTTAATAATTGTATTTTCATACTTTCCAAATGATCAGTTTATCATTTAAAAATTAAATATTAAAGTATTTACAGACTACTAAAGAGTTCTCAATAGTTCATCAAGATCATTAAAGTGTAAATAAACGATTAATGAACTATTATGATGTACATTTATACAACATATTATTCACACATGTACTAATTGTTACAAAGTGTGTTATAATAAGTAAATTATAAACACGTATCGGCGCTAATAAAATAGTAACCCTAACCCTAACCTTGACATCAGTGGCAGAGGCAAGGACTTTGAACAAACTCCGGTCCATTATGAACAATGTCCACCACCCTCTACACGACACCATAGTCTGGCAGAGAAGCTCGTTTAGGGACAGGCTGCTGTCTCTGTCCTGCTCCACGGACAGGTTGTCCACGTACCATACAGGTTGAAGAGGTTGTTTGTCCGTCAGGCCGTAGGTCTCTACAATGCCTTCCTGTGAGGAAACGACTGGATTGATATTTTTTACACAGTATTATATATATCTATTATTAAACACATTACAAAAATGCATATGAGTTAGGAACAAATATATATATATTATGGTATATATATATATATATATATATATATATATATATATATATATATATATATATATATACTGTTTACCACTGTTTACCAATGTGTATTAATGTTGGACTCATGCTTTATAAATAATGCATTAAGTATTTGATAATGGTTTACTAATGCTTCACAGTGTGTAGTTATTATAAAGTGTTACCAAAACATATTTTGGTTTGTTTAACGGTTTTCTGTTTACTACATAATACCATGTGTTAATTCATAGTTTTGATGTCTTCAATGTAGAAAACAGTAAAAATAAAGAAAGAAACATGTATGAGAAGAAACAAATGTATCCAGCAGTATCCGGAACTATAGAGTTCGTGTCTATGTTTCCGACCGGATAGACGCACTGACAAACCAAACACCTTTCTATGCTGTTAACGCACGTTCACATTTGTTATTCAATAGTTTATCATTTTTTATTTAAGTCTATCTATCT
This sequence comes from Chelon labrosus, assembly GCF_963514085.1. Classification (NCBI taxonomy): domain Eukaryota; kingdom Metazoa; phylum Chordata; class Actinopteri; order Mugiliformes; family Mugilidae; genus Chelon; species Chelon labrosus. The sequence continues at coordinate 2,806,074 of NC_140342.1, read as the reverse complement.
AACTATTGCTTTTCGTTCTACTTGTTGACTGTAAAACCCGGGTGCGCGCTTAAAGCGATTAGCAACAACAGCAACGAAGTTTCACCGGAAGAGCAACAGAAACTGAGAGACGAGGTGAGGTACCAGTCTATCTTGGGTCTGTCGAGCTGTCAACATGGGTACATGTGACAGTTAAAGCTCAGAAATACACAACTGTTTTCTTAAATCATTTATTACTCGCTGCAAGTTAGAAAGGTTCATAGTTACGAAACACGTCACTCTTAATCTTTGCTAATTAGTCATTTGTTTTGCTTTTTTAATGCTAATAATAAACACTTTTGAAAATAAACCACATTTCCCTACGAAATAAAGGGATAAAATGTACACTAAAGTAATGAGGAACATTTTTGAAACATTTCCTCAGTTTTTATGTATTGTTTTTTTTTATTTCCTCAAACCAATAAATAAAGTCAAAGTCCTTCAAAGTGGCGTGGTGGTTAGCACTGATGCCTCACAGCAAGAAGGTTCCGGGTTTGAATCCATGGGCCGACTGGGCCTTTCTGTGTGGAGTTTGCGTGTTCTCCCTGTGTCTGCGTGGGTTCACTCCAGGTACTCCAGCTTCCTCCCACTGTCCAAAGACATGCTGGTTAGGTTCATTGGTGATTCTAAATTGGCCGTAGGTGTGCATGTGAGTGTGAATAGTTGTCTGTCTCTCTGTGTGTTAGCCCTGTGATAGACTGGAGATCTATCCAGGTTGTACCCCGCCTCTCGCCTGATGACAGCTGGGATAGGCTCCAGCACCTCCGCAGACAAGCGGTTACAGAAGATGAATGAATGAATGAATAATAATTTTAATGGAATGATTAATTTACTGTCTTCTGAATGTACTGTAATACTTGAACTTGTTTTACACATTAAGACATTAGTTTCATTCTGTGTCTCTCTCTGCAGTCATGCTCCTGGTGGACCGCGGCCTGTTCATCGGCACTGCCGCCGACCTCAACGACCCCGAGGCACTGGCAGATGCGGCTGTCACTCACATCCTATCTGTGGACTCCGTAGACCCCGGCACGCTGCTTCCCGTAAATGCAGCCTTTTGCAGGAAGTGGGTCAATGTTTTAGATGAAGCGACGTCTGACCTTCTGAGTCACATGGACGACTGTTTCCTATTCATTCAGGAGGCTGTGGAGGCAGGCCGGGCTGCACTTGTCCACTGGTAAGATGTCATCTCTCTTATTTCATTGTTTACTATTCACTAATGTTTTTCTTACTCATTTGTAATTCAATTTCAGTTATATATTTGTATGGATCTGTCAGCTCTATGGTAGTTTGACAGTAAAATGCCTGCAGCCTTTATAGCTTCTCAAACTCTACTCAACTATCTGTGTGCATGATGTTAGGTAGTGGGAGACAGTCATTCATAAAACTGAATAAACTCAAAGTATTACTCTGCCTGCATGTGTGTCAGCCAGGCTGGTCGGAGTCGCAGTGGCACCATTGTGACTGCTTATTTAATGAAGAGGTACCAGCTGGCCTTCACTGAGGCTTACCACCGACTGAGGAGTGTTAAACAGGACGTCCAGTAAGTGATTCATCCAGTTACTCCACCTTGATTTACTTCTGTATGATTGCAGATAACTGAAAAGACGAGCTGACCTGTAGGCTTTGTGTTTTAGGGTCAACAGTGGTTTTGAAGAGCAGCTGTGTCTGTATGAGGCCATGAAATGTGAAGTGGACACCTCCAGTCCTCTGTACAAACAATACAGACTGACCAAGCTCACAGAGAAATACCCAGGTAACCATACACACAGATGAGCCTTTTTGCGCACTTTATATGGCCATTATTATATTTTTCTAATTTCATTTTCCCTGCTGTGTGTGTGAACAGAGTTGCAGCAGGTTCCCAGGGAGTTGTTTGCTGTTGACCCTGCCCTCTCCAGCTCTTCTGAAGTGTCCTATCGATGCAGAAAGTGCAGGTGAAAGCTGGAGAAGTTACTATAGAGGCAGAATGCTCCAGAGTATAGTACACGTGTCTTTAGTAAGGAGGCAAATGCCATACAGTCATGAATGTGAAGCAAAATTCTACAACATAAACCGATCAGGCATAACATTATGACCTAATATTGTGTAGGTCTCCCTTGTGCCTCCAAAACAGTTGTGACTCATCAGAGAATGGACATGGGCCTTCTGAGGGTGTCCTGTGGTGTCTGGTAACACAATGTTGTTAGTTGGGGCCTTTGGGTCCTATGGGTTGAGGGGAGGGGCCTCTGTGGATCATCCCACAGATACTTGATCAGTTTGGGATCTAGTGAATTTGGAGGCCAGGTCAACACCTTGTGCTGTTCTTCATGTTTTATGAGTTGTTCTTAAACCGTTTTTGTGTGTGTGTCTGTGTCAGGCTGCATCCTGCTGGGGATGGCTGCTGCCGTCAAGGAGTGTCATTGCTATGGGGTGGGGGTGCCTGGTCTGGTCTAGGTGGGTGCTACATGTCTAAGTAACATCCACTTGAATGCCAGGTCCAAAAGTTTCCCAGCAGAACATTGTATTGTCACAAGATGGTCAATGTTTTTTACTTCTCCTAGCAGTGGTCATAATGTTGTGGCTGAGCAGTGCATGCAGCCCGGTGGCGGTGAAATAATGTAACCCATAGTTAGTTTCTGGTGATCTATGTGTATAAAGTGTGTGGAAGACGTCAACATTATGAACGCTAACGTGTTCACAATGTCATGTAAATTTAGTTGATTTGGCTCCTCTCGGTGGTCATAATGTTATGTCTGATCGCTGTCTGTTTTTCACAGACAATGATCCACAGCGGACTTTAAAATCCACCATGAACAACAAACACAAGTTTTTGGAGCTTTTGAGTTAGACTTGACCTGAATGTCCCTGAAAATCTTAAACATACTGTGCATGCAAGACAATTGCAAGAGAATGAAATACTTTAATACACTGGTAGTGAGCACAGAAGGATGAGAGGGAACCTAAAATGTTTTGCAATGGAATCTGAACTAATGGTAATATTTTGTGAATGTAGTTATATTCAGTGATGCATTTGCTTCTCAGGGAAGTTGGGATGTATAAACATGAAACTCTGCAAGAGTTTCTCAGCCAGAGTTCCAGTTCAAGTTCTGAACCTCCACCCTCTCCTCTGCAGACGGACTCTGTTCCGCGACTCCAGTATTCTCAGTCACCCAGTAGGAGAAGGAGCGTCAGCCTTTAGTCACAAGAAGTCCAGTAACCTCACTGGTAAGAAGATTTGTAGATCTTCAAAGTATTTCCCTTCATGTGGTCTTCAGAGCTGAGGTTCATTGATGTTGAGTTTTGAAAAATGATCAGTTTTTCATTGGCAGCAGACTCGTAGTCATGTAGACATCACAGTCTCAGTAAACATGTGCATCTATGTCTCAGTCTGATGGCTTGTTGTGTTGACATTTCTGATGTTATGAAATATGTTGTTGTTCAGGAGAAGTCCAGTGTACATCATACTTCATTGAGCCAGTGCAGTGGATGGAACAGGCCTTACTTGGAGTGATGGATGGACAGGTAAAACACACCTCCACTGATGCACACAAACCAGGAAGTGGTACCATAGTACCACTTCCTGGTTTGAACCATCACTTTTCTGCTGTAGCCACCTAAGGATTTTAGTTGATTTTGTGTTGGACCATTGTAATGTTAGTAAATGGGCAGCACTTACTGTATATAGTGCTTATCTTCCTTAGCGGTATCCAAATGTTTCTCTTTCACACATGCAATGTTGTGTTCAATGCCAAAGGACACTTTATCATGTCAAACTGCCAACCCTGTGATCGGGGGAAAACCCACTGTACTGCACATACTTCCTTTGACCCTAAATAAATGTTTTTTGTATGATTAAAAAAAATGTCAATATTACACCCATAATCTGATGAGCAGAATAGTATTGGACCATATATCGATAATCAATTATAGATGATGGATGAATTGTCATGTAACAGCCAGTCCTAAGGTGTCCATTGAGATTATTGTCACAAATTGTGAACAATCTTGATGAGTTACAAACAAAGATGTGCAAATATTTTGATCCAAAGTGATACTTTTCTTTTTGTTAACTCCTCCTCTCTGTCTTCTGTGTGTGTGTATAGCTTCTGTGCCCTAAGTGTAGATCTAAGCTGGGCTCATTCAACTGGTGCGGGGATCAGTGTTCGTGCGGCCGCTGGGTGACTCCTGCCTTCCAGCTGCACCGCAACAGAGTGGACGAGATCCGGCAACTGAACATACAGAAATAACACACACAGATAAAGGATTACAATCCATGCAGGCAAAAAAAAGAGATAACACAGAGCCGGCCAACACACATTCATATTGTGTTTTCAGACATTCAAGATGTTTAAGACCCTGATTTTGTCTGTAATCCATTGATCCATGTCAGAATGAATTAGGTCATATCCTAAATGTTGAAATATGTTTCTGTAATTCACACATAAAACTGTAAATAAAAGCAGATCTGTAAATGTCAAATCGAAAATCTGCACTGATCTGTGAATTATTTGATTAGGCTTGAGCAATATTTCCTATTTGAGCAGTAATAGAGAGGGAGTGTATGTGGGATGCATATCAGCACAAATAAGAATCTCCTATATCATCATCCAAAATCTCTTGGAGCAACCATTGTTTGTGTTCCAGACAAATCACTGGTCATTTTTCGTCATTCATGTCTAAATTCTTCCTTCTGCCTTTAATGCACATCCAACAGAAACCTGGTTCCTCCAGCTGTGGGTGTCATTTGATTCCCATCCAGACCAATGGATCCAACTCAAAGATCACTCTGCAATGAAGTTTGCAAGGTTTATTTGTTCTGGAATCCAGTTTCTGTCAGGCAGATGTTGAAAGCATCAGTCATAATTCAAATGATATCATACTTTCTTAAACTGCAGCCCAGAAGCTCACTGGAACATGTCAGAGTGATCAATGGGAAACGAAATTTTCCTCACACGACCTCCATTAATTTCCTTTTTTTCTGATGTTGTGTCTGTCATATATCCTCAAGTACACAGTGATTCATTGCTCTGAGGGGTAAAAATGCAGTACATAAGTACTTTAAAGCCAGTGTGCAGAACTTTTGTCTCCCGTCTCTGGCAATTACACAAAATCCCCGGTAGACACGTTCTAATGAATGTCTGCCAGCTCTGGAAAGACCCAGGCTCATGTTCAAAAATAGTTAGCAGAGTACAGAGAAATCAAAAGCAGACAGGAAAAGTGATATGTGTGTCTGCCTTAAGTCCTTTCTCTTCTGCACTACAACTAGGAAAAGCTGCATCAGTGTCCTCGTTGTCATTCATTTTATGTAATCTCTAAATGTCAGCTTTATGTCAATATTTCTTTTAGCTGTATGTCTAATTAACATTAGTGGATACACAAATGCCTCAACTTTGGAACAGATTTTGTTGAGAGCTGTCCTGCAGGAGGTAGTGCTCAAAGAAAGTAAACTATCTATCAGAGATACGGAACATGCTTTGTTTTGTAAAATCAGCTGGGTTGATTCTGACAAAGCAGGTTCTTGATGGAAAACTAGAACGTGGCAAACAAGCCTGGTGAAGAAAAGTCTCCTTATGATTTACAGCAGGTCAAGAATGCTTTCAATATGTGGAGCATGAAAACATGTTTCCTTGTTTGGTGAGTACAACCTGGCCAGACTACAGTTTACAAACACTATCAAGAGTTGGATGTTGGACTGATTAAGGAAAATCTACATCAGCTCATGGTTGGAGAAACAGCTTTGGGACCATAAGGTCACAGGTTTTCATCTTCTCATGTCCATGACTGAGGTACCTTGAGCAAGCACCTAACACCTAAACTGCCCCCCAAGGGCTGCTCTGAGTGTACACACTGCTGTTTGAATGAATGGATGGGTTAAATGCAGAGAAAGAATTTCACCATGAGGGATCCACGGAGGAAAAATAAGAATTATTACTATGAACCAAATCACCATATCAGACAAATGCATGAAATGTGATCATTCAGGATCCTGAACATCCGTCCAGAGCTTACTAAACTGACCTGATGTGACACTTTCCTGAATCCTGTTTTGGATTTTCCTCCAAGTAGAGTCTCTCTCTGAATGTTGAGAGAGAAAAACAAATTATTACCTTCATTAAACTCCTCTTCAGTGATTACCACTAATTCACATCAATAAGCCCGATGAGCAGCAGAGATGGGAAATGTTATTGCAAATAGTATATTTTAAGTGCCTATTAAGAATTTTTTATCCTTACAACGCTGAAAATACTATTTAGTTGCTTTGATAGATATTATGCAACATATCTGCAAAGGTTTAAGCTTGAGGACAAATCTGAAAACCATAATTATGTTAAACTGGTTGTCAGAGTGTTTCTGACAGTGTATTTTGTCTGTTCAGTGGCTCATTTCCTAAAATGTCTTAAAATGATTTAAATCTTGGTACAATGCAACACATTAATGTGGGTTAACCTTAACAAAACTGAAAGCACATAGGGTTCAGGTGTTATGGTGGTGATTTCAAATATATATTCATTAATAAAACAAAACTAAGCTGTTGCCCAGGCAGCCTTTATTCTGTAGTAATGATAAACAGCCACAAGATGGCAGATCTGCATGGGCTTCTCATAATTTGTAGTACAAATCTAAAGTAATCTTCTTTATATCGATTTCAGCTGCCCAGTTTTAGATGCATTAAAGCAGCCACAAGCATTTTATTAAGAACACTGGTACACCAGTGTTCATGTAATTATCCTCCAAATAGCTACACTGCATAAACTCCTCAGTTAATGTTTGCGTCTTCTCCCAGGATGTTTATCACTACGGTTAAACTAAATTTGGTATCAGCAGCATGAATCCATGGACCTAACTAGCCTTGTATTAGCAGCAAGGCCGCTGCAGGTGGTGTAATGATGTGGGGTACGTTTTCTTGGCACACTTTGTGGTGCCAGTAATTCTTGATTTGAATGCCACAGAAGAGCTATCTGAGTATTATTGCTGACCCTCTGGATCTCTTCACGACCACAGTTTACTATCTTCTGACAGCTGCTTCCTGCAGGATAATACACCATGTCCCAAAGCAAAAGTCGTCTTCAGTGGCCAGATTGGATTCTAGTAGAATTTCCGGTTGTGGTATAACCAAAAGAAGGAGGTTGGCAGAATGAATGTGCTGCTGGTAAATCAGCAAAGGAAGGCTGAACCCGACTTTAGCATGGTGACTGGTGATGGAAACAAGTGCAATGAATAATATTGTATTTGGAAGGTGTATAAAGTTATGTTTGAGAATTTACATTGTTTTACATTGCATGATCACATATGCTGACAGAACATCATATTTGTTTTTAGTACATACATTTCCCTCCACCCTGTCTACCTCTGAGTCTTGTGTCAGATTTGAATGCAGATTGCTGTCAGTCTGATGCATTTTCATCAAATGTGACAGTGCTTAGTGCACAGCATCCTTGGTCATGGTGTGCAATACTGAACTATAATGTCACTGAGACCAGTTCTGTGCAGACCTCAAAGTACAGTATGTGGATTCTTACAGTGAGTGGCTGTTCCACCAGCACTGGACTGTAACTCTGCCCTGTCCAACAGACGCCTGGAAAACTGGAGCACACATCCAGGAAACTTGGTGCGGAGGAGAGGGAGGAGGAGTGAGAACGGTGGCCGCCAACAAAAAGAGAGCGTTACGTAAAAGAAGGTGGAAATTAAATAAGGTGAAGTGAAAATGTGTGAAAATGACAAGAGAAGAACGGAAAAAGAGACGGGGAAGTGGTCAGAATTTTCCATGCTCTCATAAGTGCTGGGATCAGGAATCAATCACCGGGGACTTCCAGCTTCAAACATTTCTATGTGTGAGACATGATACCAGAGGTATCCAGAACACTGCACATGCTCACTTTTTTCTCCATCAGTTGGCGGTCTGAAAAGAGAATTACGGAAAGAGCCTAGCTCCACTAAATGAGACAGTCTGCCAACACAACGGTATAAATTTATCAAGTTCATATATACTATTCGTTACACGACCTAGCATTGCTTCACTTTTACTGCATGTCCCCAAGTGAAATCCCATGGAGTACGAGCATCATCATCATCACTTGTCCTTATTTGTTTCAACATAAAGGTGGATGTGTCTTGACTAAGTAGGAGAGAGTTGAGTGATGTCAATCAAACTTTTCAAATCTGGAAACTGAGATGTTTCAAAAAATGATAAATGTGATATTTTTGTACACAAGAACCTACCTGCAGGCACCTTTATAGACAGTCAGTGCTGCAGTCCCCATTAACACTGCTGGGCTGTGGGGCAGCTTTGCTGTAAAATAGCACATCATCCTGTAATAAACTCCACAAAAACCACACTGAATATATTCAATATACTATATTCAATAGTTGGAAAAAGAGTCCTAAAAAGGAGTGAATACATGGTTTTGATTGTTACAAACCTGTGTGATATGAGTTATTTTCTGAATTTGATCCATTCAGGCCAATAATATTCACAAGTCAGCAGAACCTTTGAATCAATGAGCACCTTGTAATCCAGTATGCAGTTCTTGTTAATAAACCCATGTTACATACAACAAAACACTGGACATGGGAGGGTGTTGTTTATTTCACACCACTGTTCATTTGTGTTTTGGTGCAAACAGATGGTCCATGTAATTTTTATAACTACCATCGCAACCTAGTATGTGGGCCCAACTAGGAGCCTTTAATGCCAAGAAGCATATTATTTATTTATTTTTTCCACTGAGCAACTTTCATGTGAATGAATGAGCCACAGTTTTATAATTCCCTGTCCAGTTCAGCCTAATTCATCCATAGTATTGTGTAAATGTGTTTAGAACTAAAAAGATGGATTTTTGTTAAAAATGTTAATGTTAAAAACATGTTGATCGTTTCAACACTGACTCCAAAAACCGAGGTAAAGACAAACTCTATTGTCATACTCACAGCTTCCTGAGGCTGTGTGAGCTACTTGTAAAAGCTGTGTGCTCTCAGTGTCATGGCAATCTTTGGTAGAGAATATCTTTTTCTGTCTCTACCCAGCTGGAACATATGAGCTGGGTTCTGCACAATGTGTCTTCTTGTTTTTTTCTTGCCACTGTTGCCTTAGTGCTTGCTCTGGGGGTCTCAGGCTCTGGTTTCTGTAAAGTGTCCTGAGACAATTTGAATTGTTATTGATGCTATATAATTATAACTGAATTGAATGTGGTGGTACAGAAGGAAAGCTCAAAGGGACACTTAATTTAGTTGGTAGAGTGTCTAAAATATTTTAGTCTGGACAAAAAGTGGTGCACTGAACTACTGCACTCCATCAGAGCCATCCCATGCTCATCCACAAACATGAGTAGTTTTGTTATATACAGTACATAAAAAAAGAACTAACCCCACTTGTGCCATTTTATGACTATTATTAATAATGACATATATATGATAAAGCACATTTCTAATGACAATGAATAAAAAATGAATGATTACATACTGTTCTGTGGGACCCACTGAACTCTTGCAGAGCAGACAGCTGCTCATTTGAAAGCCCCAACTTTGTTTTTCCTACACCTCGTTCAGCTGACCCTAACCTGTCTGCTTCTTTAACTTTATGGTCTGTTAGTGCACAAAATAAAGTGCCGTATTTAACAAATCTTTTTTTATGTGCTTTGAACAAACCTTCATTAATGTAGTCGTTCTATTTGCTGTTACGGATCTTGTGAGGAGTGATGTGTTTGTTGGAGTCTCAGGACAGACCGTGCAGTTCAGTTCAGCTCAGCTTAATGCTCCTGAATGCCTGCAGCAGTGTGTCTGCTAGTAAAACTGACATTGAATTATTGCTGTATTAAACACAAGCATATTGATGCGGACACCAGATGTTGCTGGAAACATAGAAAACGTTCAGTTATTTCTTTTTTTGCTGTCACAAGAGTTGCCTGAATGCCTGAACATTTCCTTTATTGGCCATACTGAGAGTTCGCCCGATAAATGCAGTGACAAGAAGCTGGTAATAGTCATCAAAGCATTTCTTTTCTCTTCTTCAGTTGGCAGATTTCACAGCTACAATCCTGAAATGTATTTTCAGCTGACACAATGTGTTGAAACTATTCTTTATCAAAGTGATTTACTCTTGGAAAAGTTCACACTTTTTATTGCTAGTTAAAGATGCCTTATAAACGTTACTGAGCAAGTCATTTTTTAGTGCTGTGTGTGTCTGGGACATTGAAAATATTTGGAGAATTTGGGGATTTTAGTACCACTGTGAATAACATTAAAGATTAGTAAGATTATAAATTTTGGAGGCCATTACATCTGAAGCTCACCTCATAAAGTTGAAGTGATTATGTTTTATTGCTGGTTACACACATTGATCAGAAATTGTACTTTTTCAAACCTCATCCCACAGTCAACACAACAGCAACCTTTTTATTGTCTGGACCCAAGATTAATTTCATGGAATCAGCTTGTAGACCTAAGCTGCTTGGGACTTCCCATGATGCACTGAGCACTGTACCTTTACTATATGTATACTGTTGTATATCACTGACATTGTGACATTGAATTTTCCCTTCCCACTCTCACCGTTAAAAGTGGAAAGTGCCCTGACATGACATGCAGTATTATCACAAACTGTGGTGCTGTGTCAAATTGAATTTAATTGAACTGAATGTCTCATTTCAAACTTCTTAAGTGAGTCAGAGTTTACATCCACATCTCTTCTGACTCAAGACTTTGACGTGATTTAACGAAGTGATTCGTTTTTTACTTTTAAGCAAAGGACTTGACATGAGTGCGTGTTCATAATTTCCAGCAAAAAACAGATTGTTTTTACAGATGAGAGAAGAGGACTTATATAGAGCTTGGCCACATGTTGCAAAGACAGTCACGTGAAGCTTCATATCAGCAAAACAAGTCTAATCAACAAGCTTGAGAAAGCAAGTGAAAAACGTATGGATTCCTAGGCATTTGTGTGCAATTTTGTGATAATGATTGCGGTATGGACGAAAATGTGTTTTTTGAGGCCACAGTAACTTTTGAGTATCCAAAAACAAAGCTGGAACAAAGGCAACTGCAGGTCTTGTTTCATTGTTTATCTATTCTCTGCATATGAGTGACCTGAGTCAGTTCATTTAGGTTATTTGATTCTTCTTCTTATTACGTTGAATGAGTGAAAATATGACACTGTAATTTGATTCACTCTTTTCCAATTAACTGCTTCCAACTACAAGATGATTCATGTAGCCTGATCCCCTGAAGAGTTCCAGGAATGAAAGAGGGAGAAAAAGAAGAGTGGAGGAGTGACATGATGGAGGATGTGAGTCACGTTTTAAGCCCGACCCTGTGACTCTGCGGTTTCTTGATCTGGGCTCATGGGAAAACCGGGCAGGGGTTGTACTTAAAAAGCCCTCAAAGGGATTCTGAACTGATTTACAGGAAAGGTGATTTTCTCAAGCTGAAATGCTGGGAGTCTTACAGAAGTGCCATATTTGCAGGTTCATGCAAGAACTCCTTTTCAGCTGCCCACAATGAGCTATTTCTGTCCTCCTGTTCCTTTTGCACTTTACAAATTGTGGCTACAGAGAGACATGGCGAGCAACTTTATTTTCCTTTGTGTGCAATTGAAGTGTGATTTAAGGTCGTCCGGCTTCCAGCTATTTGGTAATTTCACCCTATTCTTTACAGATTTGTATCTCAGTAAGCTACATAAGCTGCTTGTGATTGTTGTGTTATCTCCTTTTCCACACCACAACCACAACGACGTTATTTCTGTCAGTACTTTGGCTGTATTTCTTTCTGTGTCTGTCTGTGAGGCTCAGAGTAACAAACCAGATGTTGAAATCTAATGTCTGGGGAACACATTAGCTCCCTCTCCCCTGTCTCCTCCTCCTCCTCTCATTCATCTCTTTTCTTCTTTGTTTCTTCTGCCCTCTATTATTTTCCACTATTTTTCCTCTCTCTTCACCCCCACTCGCTCTGTTCACATTATCCCCTTCTTCTCTGCTTTCCTTGTCTCCTCTCTATTAGTCTAAAAGTCTGTCTAGAAGCTGAAATTTAGTTAGAAATAAAACTTTGATTTGGGCTATAGATCTTGTGGTGAAACTCAGTTGTTCAGCTACACTCAGATATTCTCTGTAGCCTTATGTATTTTTGAGGAGGACTGTATATTCTGATGCCCATCATTTCTACTAAAATTACCTTAAGTAGAGAGCACTTATAGGCTTTCCCATGTAAATCTGATATGAAAATGTATCTAGATAACGTATCTATTATTAACAACACCGTCAGAACAAGAGGATGTGGCATAATGGCCATAAAGCACAATTCAATTCAATTCAATTTTATTTATATAGCGTCAATAACAATACAAATCGTCTCAAGACGCTTTACAAAAACCCGGCCTGAAACCCCCAGAGCAAGCCTGAAGGCGACAGTGGCAAGGAAAAACTCCCTATTAACAGGAAGAAACCTCGAGCAGAACCCAGCTCATATGGAGGGACCCATCTGCCTAAGGCCAGCCGGGTACAGACAGAAGAAAGAGAGAAGAGAACAGCAAGATAAACATACATCTGTCATAGATATACATATCTGACTAAAGCGTACATGTGGAATCTTATGATACAAACTGATGATGTTACATGACAGTTTGAAAATGTAAGAGGAATCATACTACAACAGTGTAGTATGTCACCATGACCCCAAAGCTGCATCTGTCTCATTGAGTACCAGTTCTACCTTCTCACGTGACCATCCAGAAAGCTTCTGTAACTTTGACCTGAAGTAGCCCAAAATGCTCTTTCATCCACATCTTGGAAGTGAAATACAATAAATATGGGGCAGCTGTGGGCCAGTGGTTGGAAGAGTCAGTTTCAGATGTTAAGGCCGCTAGTTTGAACCACCTTTATGTCCATGGCTGAGGAACCTTGAGGAAGCACCTAAACCCACAAACCACTAACCGGGCACCATGCACGAATGCATTAAATGCAGAGTAAGAATTTTCTTATGAGGGATCAATGAAGGAAATAAAAACAAAAATATGAATATAACCAAAGGGACAGACCCATACATTCTTACTTTTAGAAGTCAGACCTTGGCATCTCCATTACTATGACATTATGCAAATTTTGCAAAACAAAAAGTTGAAATTGGTTAGGGACCAATGTGTAGTCTGCCATGTCTCTCTGCTAATGGTGTATTACATCTGAACTAGTCAAATTTCCCAGGAGGTAATTTCACGTCCAATCTCAAAATCCAAGGTGGCTGCTTCATGCATCAATAGTCGTGAGAGCTGTTGTAATAAACTGTTTGTTGGCACTTTTGTCTTCTTTGCTCTGTATGGTCCATCTTCTGTCAGTGGACGTGTTGCTATGGTGTTTGTATGCATAAAATACTTTGTAATGGATTATTTAATGGCATTGCTAATAGTGGCTCACAGTGTCTGGTGAGTACAACAATAGATTTGGTTTTTGGTTTTCTGACTTGCTGGAACACAGTTAATGGTTTAACGTAGTTCTTGGCTCCAACTCCTGACGTCCAAAGTAAATGGAATACAGCCTAAGTCACAGCAAGAATTTATGAGTCGGTAACCTGATCTGACATAGTGACCCTGTGTTCCAACAAAAATATTGTGTAGTTTCAACCCAGGGTAATATGCAATGTTAAGTCCTGCACATGCAGGACTAAATGCACTCATATCAGCTGCAACTGACGTAAAACATACAAATCTATGACTGAATTCTTGCTGCTCAGGTTTGGCGTCACTGGATTTTGAAAGGTTGAAGAAAGCATGGAATAAAAATAATGTTATCTTTTATTCTGCATCAATCATTGATGATGGAAAAAAAAACAACGTTAATGTCCCGTTACTGTATGATTAGTCATTATTTCCTGGTCACTGATTACTGTGTGCTGTTTGCTTGGGTGCTTGTGGTCGTGTAGTCTTGACTTACAAAATGGAGCATCTGGCACTAACTGTAGTATGATGACATTTGTAAATTGCCAGAGGAGACACAAATATGCAAATAAGTGAACCGAGTGATAAGTGATCGTCCAGTGTGCAGCTCTATGGGCATCGTTGAGGAGCAATTCTGGCACACAGACAAAGATTTGCAAACAGGAAAAGTTAATCACTACCTGCTATTGTGCCCAGGCAGAAACCCACTGCTGGAGTACCTGGAGAGAACCCACGCAGACACAGTGAGAACATGCAAACTCCACACAGAAAGGCCCAGTTGGCCCATGGATTTAAACCCGGAACCTTCTCGCTGTGAGGCATCAGTGCTAACCACCACGCCACTGTGCCGCCTGTTGAATTGGTGTTTTATTCCAAAATCAACATATCCCATGACATGGCAACAAAAGAAAAACCCGAGCCAACAATGAATGTTTTGTGACTATATTCAAAGCCTGATATACTTTCATTTATTCCTCGTAGAGAGATCAAAAACAGTGAGCACAGCACGCTGAATGATGTGTTCTTTCTTCTAAACAAACGCTGTAGTTTACATTGAATAGATCCCACTAGAGCACCAAATGTGTATTTACTCTGCACCAAAAATAGCCCCTCTGTATGATGTACTGCTTCCTCCTACTAAAAACGACTACAGTCTTTTTTGAAAATAAAGTTTATAGTGTAACTTTAAGGATTTATCCTGAGTTGGAACCAGTGAACCTGCGGTTGTGTGTCAGAGACAGAGGTTTCAGTCTTGTCATATCATCGATCTTTGAACTCACTGACTGTAGAGAATGCATGCTTCACTGCAATCTGACTGCTGAGGCGTCAACTACAAACCAGCTTGTAGTCATGGTTTATGAAAGAAAACTACATGTGTCATCTGGCAGTCAAATAACATAAGATTTCATTTTTAGAAGATCTCTGTCCACAAAAAAATTCAATGTTCTATGACAGGGATGTCCTAAATGATGTAGGGGGCCACAATTTTTCATCGACACTACCTGAGGGCCACATAGGACTGCGCACTTAACCAGATATGATAAAACTGCCATTTTAAATATGTTTGTGTGTACATATATATATGTGTGTGCGTGTTTATTGAAGCAAACAAAAAATAAGCACTTACTGTGATTTTTTTATTTTATTTTTTTTTTAATTAATTTGTGCATTTTTACACTAAGAAAGAGTTCAACATTTTCCCTGTATACCCACTCTACCTCACCACTATCAGCAGCGGGCACTGGTAAAAAGCCACAGTTGTTTGCGAACTTTTGATTTAAGGTCCGCTAGGATAGCAGCCCTTGCAGCGTCAGAATACTCATATTTAGCTTTGTGCAACGTGTTGTAGCTGCGACTTAAATTGAAATCTTTCATGGCAGATAACGTCTCTAAGCAGACTAAGCTCATAGGTTTGCCTTTACATTCTGTGAACAGATAACCTTCTTTCACCTGAAAGACACGATTTTCTCGATCAACTTTTCTCGTTCCTCCGCTCTTGGCCACGGCTCAACGTCTCCGCTGGAAGCGTGCGCGAGGTGTTGTCTGCATTAGAGGCGCTATCTAGTGGTCAACTGTGTCATTAACTGATTCAGTGCCGCAGAGGATACAGATTTATAATTTTCAAAAATGAATCTAAGGGCCACTTCGAGTGAGGTCGCGGGCCGCCAGTTGCCCATCCCTGTTCTATGATACTGTTTGTTCTTCATTCCTCCACCTTTCCTGTGACATCTGACCTTTAACCTGTCATTCACCCTTATTTTCTCCAGGTCTCTTTAAGTGCTGTTTTTCTTCCTCTGTTTTTTCTTCCTTTCTTTTTCTAAATCAAGTATATTTTTACTCAGTCTTTTCTGTAGTTAAATATAAATGAGCTCTGAAGTAGTGCAGTTATGAAACAAAGATCTTGATTTCTCTCTTATCCTCATCTACAACTTTCTTTTCTAGCTTTGTTCAGAGTTTTAGCTCAGTAGCAGTCAGGAATGTGTATTTAGATACCGCTGCTATCTTTAAACTGCATATTATGTGAGTGTGTGTGTTTGTGTGTGTGTGCGTGTCTGTTGTTCTCTGTGAACTTGGAAAGATAGCATCCTTGGCGTGTGTGACTATTCCCCTATCTGACATTTAGAGCAAGTAGTTCAAAGACTGACTGTTGAACCGAAAACACACACCCGCACACACCCGCACACACACACACACTCTGCTTGGTGGGTCTTTTTGAGTGTGCAGTGGAAGTGAATGGGCGTCTTTCTTCTGCATCCTGCTAGGTGGTCACTTACCACACACACACCACCGCCACATAAATGTGATGGTTATATAACTTTTGATGTCATCTCCGGGGGACCAAGAAACCTTGAGTGGAACATTCCTTCTGTAATTCATGCATTTGTAATTAATATGTCGTTCATTCATGAACTTGTTATTTTGTATGAAACTGTTATTTTGCACTTAGTTTGTGCATGTGTGTGTGCTTGTGTGTGAGAGACTTCTCTGGAGAGTCCATTAGCAACCATGTGTCACAAGCTGCAAAGAGCCCATAAAATAGTCCGTGAAGCAGATATGAACTTCCCTTTGTTCTCGTCCGCTTTGATAATAGTTTATTGTTATAAATCACTTAGATTTCACTCTGGTTTGATTTGACACGGTCTAATGTAATATGAAAATAACTGAGGTGAGCTGAACCAAGCCGTTCTGGAAAGACATGCAAGGTCTCTGTCTTATCATACAGCTGTCCATCACCCTATTTGGATCTATGTGAGGCTCCCTAACATGTAGACAGTCTGGTCTGTGTCCTGATCATGCCCAGTCAGAGGTTCACCAACATCTGGTCTGGGGCTTATTTTCCACTCTGGGATCCTTCCAGTGGATCGGCTGCTTCCAGGAAAACTAAATCAGACCCCATAAATAATGTCCACAACAGGCTGGAACGTGACATGGACACACAGACCAAGAAGAAAGAGAAAAGAAAAGACTGGAACATTATTCACTTTCATCTTTTCAAGAGTTTTATTATAAATTAATAAAATAAAAGCTAACTTTTGTTTGTGCAGTCAAAAAAAAACATTGTCTTGGGATTTTTTTTTTTTACACTAAGCTTGGTACTATGGAACGTGCACTAGTGTTCTAAATGAATGAACTTACCACCTGTATCAAAGGTTTATGATAGAAAGTACACTTAGCAGACATACAGTAAACAATATACAGTACAGGCTGGGACCATAAAAAAAATATGGATGGTTTATTACAAAATCTAAATAAAGGATTTAATACTGATATTAGATGCTACACTTAAGGAATATAATGTATACTTAATGTATACTAGAAACAAGTCTGGTTTCACTTGTCATTATATTTCTTACCGTAGCATAATGAATTTTTTAGATGCATTAGCCATTGGCCCATATGATCTGAAATTGTCCATGTTCTTTCACAGACACTCTGCAGAAACATTGGTAATACCATTCATAATGTTAGGGGATTTACAAGAGTTAAAATTGATGCAGTTTGGGCAAGTTGTTTTTTTAGCCGTTTCACTAAACCACTGTGGCTCCATCTGGACTTCATTGTGGCCATGTTTGAAACAATACAGAGAAAATAATAACTCTGGACACAATTGGATAGTCTTACCCTAACCCAAATTCAACTCCATGGCACTTAGATGACATGTATGACTATGCCGCTGCTACTTTTCTGTCCATTGTCACATAAAGCCCACCCAAGCCCTGGCCCAGGAGATCTTTGCCGAACCATAATCAGATCCCAACAGAGGGGGTTCCGGACCAAGTTTCCGCCACAAAATAAATCGTGGGCAGGGAAGCTGTTCTGGCTTCCAGGCTAATTTTTCACATTATTTCTTTATATCCCATAAATTTCTTGAAGCAGAGACAGTAACCCTAAAAAAATAAAGATCATTGGATGATGTACAAAAGTACTCCAGAGCAGAAGATTTTATAAAATGGTTTTAGTGCTCCCCATGATTGGCAATGTGCTAGGAAGTGGTTATAGTGTTGAGACAGATTAAAACGTGTGCACCTACAGTTTATCTACATTCTTTCATATAGCCCATGGGGTTTTGGACTTTTCTGTCTGCTTATTTTTTTCAGATTTCTCTTGTAAGCTCTTGTCCTGCTGGTTAATGTGACTTTGGTGTGTGTTTTAGAGCAGCAGCACACTGAACAAAGAAAACACTGAATGTGACTGATCCACAGTCATTTCTTCTGTCCTCCATTTTGGATGTGCTAATAAGCGAAGATGACATTGTACATCATCTGATGTCCATTATCCCATGCATACAGTTTCTTGTCCAGCGGGCAGTAAGCCAGCTGGGAGGTGTGTGAGTGCATGTTCGTGAACGCCAGGCTCGGCACGGTGTGTGTGAATGTGTGCGTGTCAAAGGCATAAGTCACGTTCGCATAATGACGGTCCATACTGTCCACTGCATAAAGCACGCCACAAACCAGGAAGCTGTTGCCGTAGCGACCACGCCTAAGGCCTGTGCGAAAGGTTCGTATAGGCTGCAGGTCTCGCGGGTTGAGGTGGATGAGCAGGATTACTTCCTGGTGGAAGCCCTCTGTGTCCAGAGCAGGGTAGAGCAACCACAAGCCAGACTCATCTACAGCAAACTGCACCTGAAAAATAAAGTGTGCTGTAACTTGCAGAGGACCAAATATCAGTATTTTTAGATCAGCAATGGAAAAAACTATTAGTATGTAGTATGGTAGTTGTGGTCACTTGCAGTGACAAACCAACAGATTAACTACCTCCTGACCCATCAGTTGCCCTCAACTTCATCATCATTCAAGTTGTTGTTTTTTTAGTTTCAGGACCCAACAAGTGTGTCCCTTGTGTCTCTTGTGAGTATCTCTGGCCTGGAGTTGTGTGTTTCCTGTGGAACTCCATACTACATCTGTTGTTGTCGTCTCATCAGCCTGCCCAGTCTTCATGGCATCCTGCAGTTATCCACTCCTACCTGAATGAACACTTCTCCAACCTGCCTATGATTCCTCTTACATTTTCAAACTGTCATGTAACATCATCAGTTTGTATCATAAGATTCCACATGTACGTATCTATGACAGATGTATGTTTATCTTGCTGTTCTCTTCTCTCTTTCTTCTGTCTGTACCCAGCTGGCCTTAGGCAGATGGGTCCCTCCATATGAGCTGGGTTCTGCTCAAGGTTTCTTCCTGTTAAAAGGAAGTTTTTTTCTTGCCACTGTCGCCTTCAGGCTTGCTCTGGGGGTTTCAGGTCGGGTTTCAGAACGGATTTTGTAAAGCATCTTGTATTGTTATTGACGCTACATAAATAAAATAAAATTGAACTGAGTTGTAGTTCACCCTCACTGCTCAGCCATAGCAGGTAGCTGTTTACATCTTGAAGCTCTCATAAACCCAGTGTACTATGGTGAAGATCTTATACTTTCACATCTGTGATCACAAAAAGGTCCACTGGAGTTTGTGTAACATAAATGCTGTCATCAGAGGGTGTATGTAAATCTGAACTATGTTCCTTTGAAGAGTTGTTTTCTAAGTATCCAGCAGTGTTTCTGGTCTTTACAATTTACCCTTTGAACTCTTTAGTGATTTATAGTGTTTCTGTTCCCCTCACTGACCTTTAATGACCCTTTAAAGCATTCCAAATGTACATATCTCAAGTGTAAATCATCATGCAGTGTTTTTTTTGTAGTTAAATCAAAGGAAAGGTAAAGTATAAGCCGTACTTCAGTCTGTGTCTTGTGAGCTTCCTCCTCCAGCAATGCATCATGTAGTGTGGTCCAGGCAGCAACAAATCTATGTCTCAGGTCGTATCTGATGACATCTCTGCTAAAGGCACGGTTGTAGTAGAATGCTCCATTAAATACAACGTGCCCTGTTCCAGTGAAACTGTAGGGCAGCTTGTACGAATTACTTGCTTGACCTGTGCAGGAAGAACACACAGAAAATACATATGCATGACCTTGATGAAAAGTGTGGTCATGACTGCATATCATCCATCAGTCCATTATAAATCAAAGCATTTTACTGAAACAGTACAGCAGTCCATTTGCTGTTTGATTTTGACAGAATTAACCTTCAATTGAGTGTTTTAGTGGCTGTAATCTTTGATACAGATAAGATGCATCAAACGTGAAGTGTGCTAACTTTAACTCATAGCAGTGGTGACATTTTGTGGTCATCTTGAGAGTTCTGTTAATCTTATCTGTCTAAAATACAGTGCATTACTTCAATTCTGTTGTTCTCTGTTGTTCTCTGTTGTCTCTAGATTGTTCATTCACACTAAACTGAGACGCTTCAAAATAAGAAATTATTCTGCCATGGCTTAATGGTGTCTTATATGCTCATTCTCGCTGATGCACACAAACTTCTATACCTGATTTCAAGGTGTCCATGTCTCGAAACTCCTGTAGATTGTCACCGTAGTGACCATTGGTTAGATAGATGACATTGCCGTGGCCACGGGCATCCCTCATCCAGGCTCCATCACTAAGGCCGTAAGAGTTCTGCTGGACCGGTTCAGAGATGCTAGCTACTGTGTCCTTACAAACTCCTGTATGAATACACACAAAGTAGAGCTGTGAAGCAGGATGTAAAACATGTCAGTCACTAACAGCTAAACTATAATATTATAATGTATCTATCTACCAGTGTTATGATTATATCTGCCCAGTATGCTGTTGTCCTTTGTGTGCAACAGCTCCAACCATTTGATGTTTTGACTCTAAAAGACCTCTGAAAGTGTTCTGTAAAGATCGATCAAAGAACAATCCCCCCACATTCTGACGGCAGCTGATGGTCTGTCCCTCCTTGGACCACAGTCAGTAGGTACTCCCCTTTACCCTTGCCTTCTCTGTGATTGTTTGATCGTAACGGTCTTGTCAAATACACTGCAAATATTGTACATGAACAAACTAGCAGATGTGTATTATACACACAGTTTTCCGTTTTTCAGCTATCTCAGTTACTGTTCTATTTTTCTTTTTGTTATTCCAGTTTTCTCTTTATACACATTTTATATGTCAGTGACCTGTGCCTTTGTTTCCATGAAAGTTAATCTTCTTATCTTTATGTCTCATGCTCCCTGAACCACTCTTTTAACAATCTGAGCCCCATGAATCCTGGCATTGTCATCTTGGAATATGCCCGTGCCATCAGGGAAGAACAAATCCACTGATGGAATAACCTGGTCATTCAGTATATTCAGGTAGTCAGCTGACCTCATTCTTTGGACACATAATGTTGCTGAACCTAGACCTGAGCAACTGCAGCAACCCCAGATCATAGCACTGCCCCCACAGGCTTGTACAGTAGACACTAGGCATGATGGGTGCATCACTTCATCTGCCTCTCTTCTTACCCTGATGCCCCCATCACTCTGGAACAGGGTAAATCTGGACTCATCAGACCACATGACTTCCTTCGATTGCTCCAATCTTTATGCTCCCATAGCCTTTTTTTTTTTTGGTTGGCCTCACTGATTAGTGGGTTTCTTAAGGCTACACAGCTGTTCAGTCCCAATCCCTTGAGTTCCCTTCACATTGTACGTGTGGAAATGCTCTTACTTTCACTGTTAAACATAGCCCTGAGTTCTACTGTTGTTTTTCTTCGATCTGATTTCACCAAAGATTTAAGTGATCGCTGATAAAGATCAGTCAGGATTACTTCCTTGAAGACGATGGTTCCCCACTACCCTTCCAGTTTTTAATAATGCGTCGGACAGTTCTTAACCCAGTTTTAGTTTCTTCAATCTCCTTAGATGTTTTCTCTGCTTGATGCATGCCAATGATTTGACCCTTCTCAAACAGACTAACATCTTTTCCAAGACCACAGGATGTGTCTTTAGACATGGTTGTTTAAGAAATGAGAAGCTACTCATTGCATCAGTTGGGGTTAAATAACTTGTTGCCAGCAGAAAGATAATCACCCATGCAGTAATTATCCAATAGGAGGCTCGTATCTATTTGCTTAGTTAAATCCAGGTGGTGACTTTTTTTTGGCCAGACAGTGAATAATATATGCACCTAAAATACATTCCAAACATTGACATACTGCACTGTTATGATATAATCAACATTAATTCCATGTCTGTGTGGTCATAATGTTTTGTCTCACTGGCGTAACTTTACCAGGCTTTTTGGTGGTCTTCGGTTGGTCAGCAGGGCTCTCTGTCCAGCTGAGTCGACTTTTGGTTCCTGACTGAGGTGACACTGTGGGAGATGCATCAATGGGTGGACGGATATTGGTGTCTGAGCGTGAGGTGGTGTGCTGGTTGACATATGTGGTGGGCTGAGTAGTAGTTGTGGAAGTTGTAGTTTGCTGGGAAGTAGTTGTCTGCTTGGTGGTTGTTGGTTTAGGTGTGGTTGTAGGGGTTGACTCAGTCGTTAATTTGATGGTAGAGAGAGCTGATTTGGTTGCACTTGTGGTTCGTTGGCTGGCTGTTGAGGAAGTCGCTGGTTGTTGGGTGGGAGCAGAATCACTTTGAGTCCTTGATTGGTCCTTGGAGTCTGGTCTCCCAGCAGGTGGCAGATGGTCAGAGATCAGCAAGTCCACTGAAGTCTTTCTGGTTACAGTAGCTGTAAGACAAGAAAAACAGTGAAGAGAGTAATCATTTTATATTTTAGCCACATTGTCAATGTAACAGCTGTTACCATGACCTAAAAGCAAAATATTACATTAGACTTACTATTCTTTCTTCTCTCTTTCTCATCCTCCTCATAGTTATCTCCCTCTGCCTTGTAAAAAGTCACACCTCTGATGACCACATTGTTCTTCTCTTTCGTTGGCTTTTGAGTTTCTGTTCTATTCCTGATTGACTGCTGTTGCTCCAGACCATCTTGCTGTTCATTTTTCTTCAGCTGAGTTTCATAATTCTTCTGCAATAGAAAAAAATAAATTGTTTATAAGGAATAATGACATTTTAGTTGAGATTACAACTTTGTTCCAAAACACTAAAGATGTTGCACCTTGGCTTCTGATCTCCTGGAGAGACTTAGAGATGATAGTACCTGTTTGTGGGCGAAGGCAGCTGCTCCACTTTTAGGTCGTGAACGGTCCAAATCATTTACTTTCTTTTTTTTCTGCTGGGCCTTCTTCTCTTTATCCTTTTCTTTCGCTTTTTCCTTCACGCGTTCCTTCTCCCTTGCTCTTTCAGTGAAATTCTGGGTGAAAGCCTGGAGTGGACACACACAGGTTAACATGGAGGGATTTACCTCCAGGCAGGTTTATAATATTAAATTAGGGTTCAATTCTCCTGAATGTATGATATGGATGGATTTTTGTGAGGTCACAAGTCCAGGATTTAAGATATGTTTCATGGCTGTTCCACAGAGCTATTCGGTCACAAGAATAGTGAGAATAGTATACATACTGTCATACATGCTAACTACACAGACTGCTAGCTTTCAAAGCTCCTTGATAGATAGGAACACACATATTGGTTCATAAACTGTTGTTTTTTAAAGTGCTAATCTTTTTTAGTGACAAAGATTTCAGATACAGTATGTTCCGTGTCTCAAACCATGTGGTGCACTACTTTCTTCTCGTTGTATTTGTGCTGGAGGTTTCAGGTTTAACTGAACCACGACTGGGTTCCGAGCTAGCAGCAATGACATAAATCCTGGTGTTTCTAAATGTGTAAAACTCACATTTAGTGTAAGCACAGAGAAACTTGAGCAAACCACTTGAGCAGGTTATTTTTTAACAAATTGTATGTATCATGTGTCATTTTAAGAAAATACTTTTTGTTTAGACTGGAGCTATGTTAACCTTATCCCAGTGTGTCAGTCAGTTATACTGCAAGTGGCTCAATGGGCATGATATATGCAGTAATCTTTCCTTTGAGGATAACTGGAGATACACAAGATCATATAATAAGATCATTTTTTATTGTTGATTTTAGCTTTTTGTTATATTTTATGTATGGTGTCGAGTACCTATACATTGCTGCTGCAACAGTGAAATTTCCCAGTTTGGGATTAATAAAGAAACTATCTATCTATTCCCTTATGGAATGTAGATTTTGGAGCTACCTTTCCTCCAAGAGAGACCTGTGCATGCTCACCTTCTCCATGTTGTCCACCCTGGTCAACAGCTTGGTGGTGACAGAGTGGAGCTTTAACAAGTCCATTCCATACAGTGAGCCCTCCAACAAGTCAATGATAGTTGCCAGCTAAGTGGACAAAGTCACAGAGGTGAATGACAGAATGACAAGGAAGGTTACATTTCATCATGGAAAGCATTTTGTGTGTGTCTCTACCTTGATGTCATCCTTGCTAGCCTCCTGTAGTTTCTTAAACCTGTACTCTCCTTCGCAGGGGTTGACGGCTGAGGGCGGAGCCATGCACACACACTTCTTGCAGTCTGTTCCCTTGGTAATCGTCTCTACAGTGTAAAAATCCTGGGACGGTGGCGCGGGGTCTCTCTCATTCAGGCGGCTGCAGTCAGAGCGCTTGATGGGTCGAACAACGCAGCGACACACACAGTCGGACCCTGATGACACTGTTTTTACTTTGTCGTAGTCGCCCAGCAACTAAAAGGGAAAGACAGGGTTTGGATATAAATACATACATATAAATACACGGATCACAAAAAGAGGCTGAAAAACTGACAACTGGACTTGTTGAGTTTCTTGAAGACGTTTCTCCGCTCATCCAGGTAGCTTCTTCAGTTCTGAAGGACTGATGGGGAGTTGGATCATAGGAACTTCTCTGCTTGGTGTCCACCTTACTCACATGACTAGGA
The DNA here is from genome assembly GCF_963514085.1 of Chelon labrosus. Lineage (NCBI taxonomy): Eukaryota > Metazoa > Chordata > Actinopteri > Mugiliformes > Mugilidae > Chelon > Chelon labrosus. Next base: position 2,781,426 of record NC_140342.1, on the reverse strand, counting down.
TCTATTAACAACCACATACTCACCTGTAATTGGAGGAATCTGATTTGAACTTGTTTTCCTTCTCTAATTAATGAATGCCTTTAATGGCTGGAAACTCCAGTCTCATGGTGAAACTTTGGGGGACAGGTTGATCAGACTGTGTTGTAAACTGATGGCAGATTATATCCCAGTCCACCTCCCCTGTTCAGAGCCTATTCCACTTTTACATATATGTCTTCCTTTACTTCTCTTACAAAGCATCTGTCTGCTCTGGCTAAAATGTGGCTGGTGTTGTCCTTAAGTGTCCTTCGGGTGTGGGTGGACCGCTGAACCCTGGCCTGAGGAGCTAGTTCTCCTGTGTTGAGCCATGTGTTTGTGAATTGGTGGTTTTATTTCCCCAAAGGTACAAATCTGTGTATTCCTGACAGCACTGAACAGCATAAACTACTCGTCTCTGTCTTTGCTTTTTAGTGCTCCCGCACGAGTCTAAGGGTGAGTGTCCCAAAGTGCATAGCAATATGTCCGTGAAGGTTCTCAGTCATCCAGGTCATGGTATGTCCCAAAAAACAAACTGAAACAGCTAATTAATTAAACCCCAACTACCCATCAGTCCTTTAGAAAAGAAGAAACTACTTGGATGAGTGGGGAAATGTCATCAAGAAACTTTACAAGTCCATTTGCCTTAGTTTCAGACATACCATGACCTGGATGAACCTTCACAGACACTACACTGATTGTACATTTTAATGTCATCCAATACCATCAGGATAATCTAAACATTTTGTTTAATCTAATCAAGGAGCTGACGCAGTGTTGTGCTGATGCTGTGCAGCTGCAGCAGTGGTGAGCTGCCTGGGAAGAAGATAGCTGCAGGCGTTTACAAACAGGCACTTTTTGGTTTGGAGCTCTTTCCCTTCTGGATGGTATTACATAACCCTCCTCCAGGAGGACGCAAACTGTTCACATACACACAAGCACACGAGCGAGTGCGCATACGCACACACACACACACACAGCCTGCGTCTGGTTTACCACGTCGTTTAAACGCGAGGATTGTGCCAAAATGAAACATACTGTAGACCTTTTGTAAGTAAAATCTGCCGACTCCGAGACTGTCATTAATAATAATTTAATTTTCATTCATTGCGTTCTGAATGGAAATGTATGATTTGCTGTTAAAAAGCAACACCAGTCCAAAAGGCACAGCTTTGAATTCTCCTGCGGTATTTATTTTTTTTAACTTGACAAAGTGGATGGAAATTGCTGAAAGACATTAAAGCGACCGCGAAGAATGGTCTGATATAATGATGTGTGTTGGCAAATGAGATAAATGAGTCCTCGTTTGGTGCGTTTCCGAAAATGTGGAATGGATCCCGGAGAATGAGACAGAAAAGCTGGTTCATGAGGGTACATGTATTTATTTATGTACCAGTAAGAGCCATACAGATTTTAATTTCAGTTTAAATCTTTCCAACTGATTCTCATGATCAGTTAACAGAGGAGAGTCTAGCCATTGTAAACCATTATAAAAAGGATTTTAACTGTTTAATGGGTTTGATAGTGCCAAGATTTATTTTATAAATGTGTAACCCCTTTCTCTACCTAGTTCTATTCGTACAGGTCCTGGCTATTTTTATTATTTAAAAAAAAAAAAATAAATAAAAAAAAAAAAAAAAAAAAAATGAATCGTTATATTTAGACACACTGACCTGGCTAATCACATTCTCTTGGTTGTCCACCTCCTCCTCCAGAACCTCGGCTGGGTTCTGCTGAGCTGTCCCCGGGAGCTGGTGCTCGGCTGCCCGCTGACTGTCCTCTAGTGGAGCCGCGGAGAGAGCATCTTTGTCCGGCTCTTTGGTCACCGCATGGAGTCCGCTTAGAGCACAGAATAAGATGAGCAGCGAGAGTATGTGCCTCATGTCTCCACAGAACCAGTTGGAAGAGCCCAATGAACGTCCAAGAATCCAACAGTCCATTAATCTTTAAAGAAAACGTTAAAATCAGAGCCAGTGGGTCTTCAAGCGCTCCAAGTTTAGACTGGCGAAAAAAAAATGGGAAAACCTTAAAAAAAAAAAAAGCAGTGCGATCACTGCAGTTATTTAACTTTGAAAAGGCTTTTAGAATGGCCTTTTATTATAAATGAAAATAATAATAAAAAAAAAGTTACATCCTTTCAGAAAAGAATGCAACGTGTCGCCGGTGTGCAGACGGAGGAGACAGACAACACCGGCCCCGGTCCAACCAGGACTGACTGACTGAGAGAGAGAGAGAGAGAGAGAGAGAGGGAGAGAGAGAGAGAGAGAGAGAGAGAGAGAGAGAGAGAGAGAGAGAGAGAGAGTGAGCACAGTGAGTTCACTTGGACACATCAGATTAAGGACAGCTTTCTGTATAAGAGTTGCCAGCCAGTCATAACAACTATGTGACTGCTGAACAATAAACAGAGGTCCTGAAGGAAGCTGTGGCCACTGCCTCACCCAGCAAGCTTCAGCGTGAACATGCTGACAAATCCAACATTTCTTTCTGGAATAATAAATCTAGCACTAACACAAAAATGATAAACTAAACTGACCTTAAGAACATTTTGATTAAGGATTAGTGTTAGTGCAGGGCTGCAACATGCAGGAGGAGTGCTGAGGAGGGGGCTGAGGGGAGTGAAAAAAAAATAAATGAAATCTCTTGAATTCTTTTAAAGACATGCAGGAATCTCCTCTCCATGAAAGGCCTCCTGGTTGACTTCTAATTCATCTTTCATAAGTCTGATGAGTCTGTTCAGCATTTACTGTATATCCCTCTGGTCTTCTCTCCAACTTTTCAAGTGGATGACTTCAGGAGACTTGGTTTTTCCCCCTCCCACTGCATTTTTTTAGTCTCCTGGTCCTCCAGCTCATCACAGCCTTCATCCAGTCGTTTTCCCTGGCCCTATATTGTACAGCTCTAGAGTGTGTCCTTACCTGTGAACAATAGAATGAATAATAAAATATGGACAAACCATCTGTGTTGTCATCCACTGGATTCCAGTGAAAGATTGGAATCTCTGACCACAGCAGTGAACTGAAGTTTGAGGATCTAAATCTTGTCTCAGCCTTCATGCTGTGTCTAGTGCATGTGACTTAATGGCTCCACCTTTTCTAGTCAGCTCTTGTTTTTCTCATAATAGTTTCATCTTAGTGCCATGCTCTGCAGAGGCATCTTACAGAGGGACTCCAGCCTACAACTGATGCTGTCATTTGCAGCTTGCTGCAGGGCTGCAGCTGGTTTCTTGAGAATGATGTTGCAGGAAGGAATTATTTCCATCTGAAACCAGTGGGGGGTTTTATCCCTCCCGTGGTGGTTGCCTTGACAAACAGCAAACTGGTCTTTTTGGCAGCCCTACAAAAAAATATCATAACATGAGGAAAAGCCAGCTGTAGTTCCAAAACTTGCTTTTCACTTCAAGACAAAATTCACCTCACAATATCAGATGTGCAATGCACATCACAAACAATGCCTCCACAAATGCATTCTAATCAAAAACACAAGAGAAAACTGTCAATCATCTAGAGTACGTTTAAATTTGAAATTGAGAAAGAATGTTTATTGTGTGATAAAAGAGTAAAAGGGCAGATAAAGCACACTGGTGTTGTAAAGAAGAGCATTTTTGGTAGGCAAGAGAAAATAATCTTTATGTGATACAGAGACATCGTAGAAAATACATGTGTACACGAATTACATTAATGATGGTTTTAAACTGATGTGCATTAAGGTTATGAACCACGACTTTGTTCATCTTTCTTTAAAATGACAAATATCCACAGAGTCTGTTAGGCCCTTCGTTTTCATAATTAGACTCAAAACCAATCCAAAACATACAAATACACTGAAATGTCTCTACATAAACATCTCTAAATATTCAATGAGTGTTTGCAGCTTTTCCCAGCAGAGAAAGATTTACACAGGGAATATATAAAAAGGGGAATCCAAACCAAATCTGAACCAGTGGGATCCATACCCCTTCACCTTTTGTGCATGATGACCACATTTTAAACTGATAAAATATCCCCATCTGTCTACATTCAATAATCCAGAATGACAACTCGGGAAATTAAAACTGTATTATTTTTTAAGTTAAAGCAGGAAATCTTCTTAGGTTTAAAGGAGTTTATCCCATTCTTCCTGGGAGATGCTTCTTTCTTGTCATCTCCAGGGCAGATGTGGAGGTTGGTCAGAGATTTGTCCTGAAGCCAGTGTTGTCTTGGCAGTGTCTGTGTCATTGTCATGCTGAAAGGTGAACCTTCGTTCCAGTCTCATCTTGTTTCACTCTGTAGCAGTTATAGTTATAGTGACTGTTCACTCTCTGGTCACATCCCAGACTGAGTCCTGCTGGTTCTAAACATCTTCTATTTCACAGTCATTGAGGCTAATGTGCTCCTGGAAATACTCAGGCACATAGACATGTTTATACACTGGTCTTAGTTCCTTGGATTATCTTGTATCATGTAGTGTGGATTGTATATATGTACAGGTATATGCCTTGCTAAACTACAGTATACCTGTCCAGTCAATGCCACTTGATGTTGGTTGACTTCAGTCATGTTCTAGACACTTCTGATGTAAAATTAAGCAAAGAGTAGCCACAGCATAAATAAACCAAACAAAAAAGAGAGAATAATTGTTACAATATTGCCAAGTTAAGAAATCCATATATCATAAAAGCAGGCTAAAAATGCAGTGTCATCTCAGTGTTTACCAGCAGATGGCCCTCCAGGGGCCCTTTGTGATACTTCTGTAGGACGGTACAACTGGTGAGAGGACCGGAGTGACAAACTTCACCTCATATTCGAAAGGTCCCACCCAACTCACCACGCATACTGAGTCAAAGAGAACAGAGGAAATGTGCTCAGCACAAACCTCTTGACACATCAGAGCAGCTCATTCAGTTGACATGTGTTACGTATAGCCTGCCCGTGTATACATAGTCCAAAAACTTTGGCTTTTTTTTTTAGACACATTTGAGAAGAAAAAAATCATACATTATGGGAGCATCTTCCTCTGGCTTGTTGGATGAGGCCAAAATCAGCCACATCAAAGGTAACTGAGAAATCCCTTTTTTTTCCTGTTGTTCAGAATATCTTTGACTCTTATTTGACTATGAGTTTCTTAGTTAAAGTCGTGGATGAATAAAGAGAAAGGGAGACAAGGACAGAAAAGTATTAGTAATCGCAGTGACAGTACTGATGCGTGTGGTTATGGTGATGCAGCAGCTGTTGCAGCTCTGCTGTAGTAGTGTTTCTACTCAGTTCATATACAGTGTCCACATATGAAAGATTTTCTAAGATTTACAATGAGTGATTAGAAAATCTCACTATGAGCCACTGGCACTGAGAAGTTTATTCAAAATAGATTCGTTTGAAAGATGCTGGTTGAAGTGTTTCGTTCGATTGCATTCCGTTAGACAGCCTGCATAAGATAGCTTTCAGCAAAGAGGTAGACAGGAAATGTGGGGAGGGGTGTGACATGCAAGGGTCCCCGGAATCAGGCTGGTGACATTATATGGTATTTGTGTAAACCACCAGGCCACAAGGATGATTTAGACATACTAGCACAAAAACGGAAGTCATCACTTAAAATAAAATGAAGTGCTTTGCCTTTGTTGATAATATTCAACTTTAAATAAATGAAAAGAACAAACAAGCCAAAAATAATGTGCTTTGTGATCGTTTTTGCTTACTTCTCCATGTGTGCATTCCTATACGTGTTATCTGCACAGTCACATCCTGTCACTAATTTCCCCTGCAAACGATGTAATTACAGCCATTTCCAACTATTATATTATTATGGGTTGTCTGATGTCTCTCCCTCTCTCTCAGGCAGTCTCTGTGTGTGTCAGGGTTAAAGATGAAAGTCAGGCTAGATACCGGCTCAAACAATATCGGATATTGCTCTCACAATGTAAACATATGATAAATAACAGATTAGGACCAAACCACATTCAAACACATCAAAAGCCACCAGTTTAGAATCATAGTACCAGGATACATTGCTTTGAGTACATGGAAACTGGATGGTCATCATAATTCATTAACTTGAGCAATACTAACATGTGAGGTTCCTTTTTGTGTTCTTCTCATCCTGTCTTGCACACTGCTTACTTCTCATCTCTGCCGTAAATGCTATATATACAGTACATTATTAGTGTCATTGGGTGGTCCGTATTTCCACTGCCTATGCTTAACATTAAATCTCTCCCAGAAGACCAAGTGCAGTCGCATGGATCAAATATTGCAGTGCCTCATTTGGGGCAGAGAGATTAACTGACACAACATTGACAAGTGTTAGTTTTAGCTTCAATTGGTCTTTAGCATCAACGCTGTCCTGTGTTCATCAGCTTTGCTTGGATGTTGCTTGGATGAGGGCAGTGAAAGTGAACCAAAATAGTAAAGTTTCTGCAATAAAATGTCTAAAAAGAGGCTAAGCTGAAGAGCTCTGGAAAGCTTGGTGATAATACATCGTGAGTTAAAACAAGTATTCTTTACCCAGAGCTTACACAAGTTCCCTAACCACTTGTGTCGGCTACAGCACCGTGCGCTGGAGTGCGTGTATCATTCTGCATATACACATATACTTAGTGATGACGTTTCTATAGACCTGCATTGAATTTCTTATTTATTTACAGTGGCTACTGATACTGAGCAGATCAAGTGTAGTTAGACTTAATACATTCTGAACTACTGTCAACATTTTTTGAAATCACTGTGATTCAAATAAGAAATGAGAGCAGTTGGTGTGTATAAACACTAAACCAGTTAAGACAGAAGGACAGTGAATTTTCTGTGATCTTTTGACCACTGAGAAGCCAAAACCAGTCACAGTTATTGCGATCTGCACAACACAGGCTATTCAGAAGTTGAAATCAGATTTAAGAGCTTCAAATGACATGTATTTAATCTAATGTTAATGTAATAATATTGATTGAAGCCGACTTTAATATGCATGTGAGGCTCGTGTCTCTGACATTGCACATATTTGCATTGTTTATACAAAAAATACTGCATGTACGTATGGCACATGTGCTGTAGGGTTGTCTTATCTCATGTATAACAAGCCTCCCCTTCCATCACAATAAACAAGCAAATAAATAATTAAACTCAATAAGGGATGCAACTGTTAGAAATCTCTGACCATTCATTAGTTCATATACAAAGATAAATTACAGTTAAAATCAAATGTTTGGGTAGTTTATTTATATAGGATTACTTGATCTAATCTGCTCCGTAGTCAAAATCCAATCGCATTATTTTCAACATCTGAATATTAGTTGTCAGATGTTTGGAAAGATGAATATGAAACAACGTTCAGGTTGAGAAATAGTGAACCTGACAGCTGGCATAAAAATAACCTTGAATCACCTGGAATATTTCTTTCCTTGAATTAACTATGATATAATATGTACAGAAAGAGAATGTGTCGGAAATTATTATATCATATATTTTTGGAAAAGAAAGGTAATGTGTATGTGTTCGTGTGTATCCAGGACTTGTCGACAGTACGGTCCAGAGCTTCAGTACCTTTTACCGTCAGCAGTACGCTGTGGCCTATTTTGGACACTTACACCAGGAGGTGGAGCCTAAGAAAGAAGGGAGGGGCCTATTGCTGACACAAAGGGTAATCTAAATGATCATATTGTTCTTCAATCAATGCTTTTCCCTAACTATACATTTGCATGCTGGATGCAGCTGGAACTCAATGTCTGAGAACCTTAAACCAGTCTGTGTGTGTGTACAGCCTCAACGTGCCCCAGAGGAAGTGCTCTACCAAGGGAGTGTTAAGATCTCTGGCTGGGATGAGCAGGGAAAGAAGTGCAGAGAGAGATATGTCATCCTGAAAAGAGACTACAAAGTGGAAATACACGACAACATGGAGGTGACGCAAACAGACACATTTCCACGCAAAAGCACCCCATAACATTTACACAATGATCTGTGTCCTAGTGCAGTGTTGCCTCTGTTTCCACCTGTAGACCTTCAATCGTGGATGTGCACCTAAGCTGGTCCTCCGCCCAGCAGGTGGTAGAGTGTACACCACAGAAGAAGAATCCAGAGCCCACCTGGAGAAAACCTGCGCTGGAATACTGAACGGTATTTAACAAGTGCAAAAATACATTAATGCTCATAGTGGATTAACTGCGAGGACTGACTGATTCACTTAGTTCATAGAAATATATGGTGTTGAAGAACATGGACACAGGAAATGTAAAATAAAGACACACAAATTGTCTGCAAACAGCTCAGTTCACACAGACCCGGGGTACATCCCAATCCTAGTGGATGTGTTCAGACGGTTGTATACAGTAGCAAGGGAGTCAGGTAGTAAAAGCAAAGTAGTCATTAAACATTGTAAAATATTGGGATCAGTGCATGCATTATTTAATAAACTATATACATAAACACAGATGCAAATAATCATGTATTTTTTTTAAATGCATGCACATTCAATGTCTGAGCAGCGAAGTACATTTATATTTATTCAGTGCTCTGAGAGCAGCATGTTTTTAATTGGTGGTCTATGGCCAGGGAAATTATAGAAACTTTACTAAATTTAGTTTTCATAATCTGAACCAATTAGTTACAAATAACTACGGCTTCTACTCTAAAATGATATTATACAGTCATCAGATAGTTAGAAGCATGTGTAGTTGTCACAGGTTGAACTTAAGCTGCTTTTATTGTTGAACCCAGGCAGCGCAACTAATTCATGCTTCAGAGTGAACACAGTCAAGCCACACCTGTAATGTTGTTGCCTGTGTGTCTGTGCGTGTGTGACTAGGAGTGAAGGAGGATTCTTCTTCGGTGGTGTCTTCTCCAGACAGTTATGCTGTGTATCTGCACCTGCCTTACACAGGCCACACTTGCTTCCTGTTTCAGCAAGCAGAGGAACGAGATCACTTCCTGTCTGACCTAAAGACCTGCATCAGACACTGCAATCTTGGTAAAACACACACACACACATACACACACACACACACACACACACTAAATGAATTATTTTAGTACTCACATCAGGAAAACAGCTCTAATCCAGTGGTGGCCTAAAGTGACAGTTCTCAGAAATGCATTTGCTATTCACGTTATCTAGATTGAGATGAGCTGATTCCAATCTTTTGCTACCATGTTAAAAAATAGACATTTACAATGACTTCGTCTTACATATGAAGTTGAATTCACCAGTAATGAAGTGTGCAATTGCTTAATTATAGTTTTATATGGTGGTATGACAAGTAACTTACAATAGCTTTCACTAACAAAAACCATGCTTTAATTGCATCCTTGTCCACCAGTCTGTCATTGGCTTTATTGACTGTTGTGATGTCTCTGAGGATTATGGACTGCCTGTTTCAAATCCCTTCGAAAACATTTGAGGTCTGAGCTTTGACTAGACCATTCCATCACTCTCTGTTTTCTTCTTTCTGCTGTTCGAGCCTTTTCTTAATTTTATGGTGCTGTCCCATCGAAAGGTACACTTGTGATTCATCTTGAGGTTTTGGACAGATGGCCTCACATTGTGTTCAGTTGTGTGATATGATGGAGAATTGACAATGAAACTATTCTTTGCAGAAGAAAGGCAGAAGATAATAATATGCATCTGAAGCTCATTAATTAACCCGTGTCTAAGACAAATGAGGAACTTAAGCACTGGAATAGCTTCTAGCTAAGCTTAAGTCATGTAGTCCATTACTTGAGAAACAGAAACAGCCAGGAACCGTAAAACTTTACAGCCCCATTAAGTTATGTGATCGCTGTTCTTCTCTTTAACTCCAATAGTCATGACAAGTGTTTGATATTGAACTCAATTGAAAAAGTTTTCAAAACTTAAAGTAATCGATTGACAGGAATTAATGTGAGATTTATCTGTGTGGTCAATGCTCATTTAACTCATTTCTTTACGAATGATACGAATACCGTAATTTTTTGTAATTAGACAGAACTATTACTATAAAATGGAGATAAATTTGAAACAAGGTTGTGCCAAAAAGGCATCAGAAGCAGAAATACTGGCGCCATGATCATAATGGAGGGATGGATTTTAGAAGACGTTTCCCTACCAGGAATGAATTCCAAAGAGGCTGTTTTTGGTGGATCAAATCTTAATGTCCTCCTCTCTAAATGAATGCCTAAACAGCATTAATTGAGGGCATTGTATATCTTTTCACTATATTTTAAAATGAATGTTAATTTTTTGCACAAACGAGATGTGAGATCTAACTCTTGCTCTCAACTTAAAATGGCAATTGATATTAATATAGTACAGTTGTTTAGTTTAAATAGTGAGGAATTGTGAGTTCATTTGAAAGATACAATGCATTTTCTTAAATGGATAATGTAACTTAATAAGTTGTTCTAACTCAAAGTATCAGGTTGAAACTAGAAATGACCATTATTAGCTTTTTGAGTTGAAATAGAGGTTTTCTTCAGGTTCACTTCAGGTTTACTCACATTTTTAAGGCAGCAGATGAACTTTTGTTTCTAAGTTTTACAGACTTGAAATGTATCAAAGCGTAATTGTCAATTAAATTTTTTTGCTGTATTGATTAATACAGTTCCAGTTCCATAAATCATGATGTATACCGCTACATACTGCGAATGACATCCTGTTGCTAAATGTCACCATTTAGTACTTTTAACTACAAAATAGCATTTGAGTCAAAACACTTTACATCGGTATAATGTCAGATGAGGGTGTAAAGTCATTCAACCCACTGCTGCAGAGTGCTGCTGCTGGTTGGCTGATAGTGAGTTTGTCACTCATGTTGCGGCAGTTGCCCAGGCAACAGATAAAAATATTAATGCTGCTGACTTCCTGTGTGGTTAGCTAGGATACAAACCAAAAGCAACCCCTTTTATTTTAAGTCATAAGGTTGCAAAAACACAGCATGTCATAGCTGCAAGACAGTAACAGGAAAAAACACACAGATGGCCACCAGTCATGGTTTTACTTGATATGTAAAGGCACTGTTAGTCTTATTCCAGGGGTAAAATATCAGTCTCTCCTTCCAATATCATTATTATTTTATTTAAATTCTTGGATTTTTAAAATTGGCAATGGCCTCTGGTGTCCTTCACTTTAGCTAACATAAAGACAGTGTTTTTGCATTTCTTAAGTATGCACTGGTGATAATTGTATGTACACCACTCAAATGACAGTTATTCACGTAAAACGAGTTGTTGACCATATTATGCAATGCTGCAGTTTCCCTCTTCTTCTTTTCCTTCCCATTTTGCTCATAGTTTTGTTTTTTAATCATTTTACATTGCTCAGATCCAACTGTAGTAGGCCCTTGATTTTACTGGTTTCACCAAAAAGAAGAAGGGGAGACAATATTTCACAAGGTGTCCAAAAACATCTTGCCTCATGTCAACTGTGTACATTTGCAACAGTTTGTTCGCACATTAGCCACAGCAGCTTTACAAAGTGATATGATGTGTGTCGTCTTATTGTTGTTTGGGAGGTCTGTCGACACGTGGGTTTAAAAGCTGATCAGTGCTGTTTTAGTAGCGGTAACACTTTACAGTAGGTAACAGAAAAATGTGAGAAGAAATCAGAAGCACCCTAGATTCACTGGTGACAAGTTCGTGAATAACTACTGACTCCTACTACAATAATGATGACAGCATGAGCTACTGCTGTGATCGCTTCGGTTTGTTATGAAGGACTTAACTGCAAATTACTCAGTAAATCCTCAACGGGTTGGTTTTGTATGATGAGACAAAAGCAATGATGAGACAGTTATGAGGTAATGAGTAACTACTCAGCAGTGCATCACTTTTCTGGAAGGGGGTATGGATAGGGAAGTATTAATGTAATAATTAGAAATTAATGAGTGGCTAGTTCAGAGGTAATAAAAATGACAAAAAGACAGGTATCTGACTGGTGGTTGTGTTCGCATTAAGAGGGCAAATACGCATGTAATCAGATGAGATCAGATTATAAAATGCTATTTCTTTTTTGGTCTTGGTTTCATCTGCATATGGATAGCCTTATGTTAAATGTTATATTATTATATTGTGAACAAAAGTCAAAGTAAAAGGCAAGTGGGCCAACATAGAAATCAAGTCTATACTAAGGTTATCTGTGTGAATACAATCCTCTATGGCTCTTGCTGGCTTTCACTGTTAGCAAAGGCATTTTTCCATCCATCTTTTATGCATATGCTGCAGTGCACATGTCTCTGTGAGGACGTTGGACAGGAAACTATCTATAAAATGATCACATTACATAGTGTCCCCATTCTGTTCTCAGGTAGCTCAACATTATCTGTGTCTGTATAGTCCTGGCTGTTGTCCTCATTCCTCAGTTACTAATCAAGTATTTGTGTTCAGTATTGTGCAGTGCAATTCTAGTTTGCAGTAGTCTGAGCTCATTCATGCAGTTTTGAGGAAAACTGGTTAAATAAAGAACAACTTGCGAGTGAGCGACAGCAAGTTGGAGTTCCGTCAACTGGTTCCTTGCCGCCTGAGAGCGGTGGAGACAAGTTATGAACACAACACTGACATATCATCATCTTTTAAATTTAGCTGGTAAGCAAAACTGTTGGTTAATTTACACATGCAGCAGTGGCCACTGAGTTAGAATAAATAATTTTACAAGTCCGTGACATCAGTGTGGCAATGATTTCATCGAGTCTGTTTTTAGCTGCCCTTGTGTTATTCATAAAGGAAGTATACTTCCTCTACATTAGTGGAGCATTCTGTTCTTCTCACTTGTGAAATAAATGTATAAAGACAAGAATGGACGATTGTCTTGAGTTGAACTGGACTACAACAGTGGGAGCCAGCAAAGAAAAAAAAAAAACAGAACATAAGAATGTCAAATACTAAAGATGTGAAACCTAACAGCAATAAACACAACAAAATTAGACTATCACTACCGTAACAGCATGTTGTGAAGATTAGATGAAGGGCCAGGCGAGTCTGGTAGATAAGAAAATGAGATAAAGTCTCAATCAAATGGAAATCAAAATAGAAAATAGAGAGAGTTATAGATCGTAAGTAACATGTGACAAATTCAACACAGGTGTCCATACCACCAGGGTACCACAGCAGTTCCTGTTTTAAAAAAAAAAGCACTGTGGTCTATTGAAGATCTCTCAGGAAACAGTATGTCAGTTGCTAACTATTTGCAGCAAGAATTTGTGGCAGCAGACGGACTATGTGAAATTGAGCCACAGCGCGTGTGGGGGATAAATCATTATGCTTAGTATTTGCACTGTTCTCTGACAAGTTTGCTGAACAGCTTATACCTGATAAGAGCCATCAGTTTCTCTTAGTATACCCCTAGTATTGAACAAAACGATTCCTAGAACTGGGGATGCGTGCTAGCGACTTTAAGAAACAGATACTGACTGATAGGTTTTGTGGAAAGGATGAACATGATCTCTACCAAACTCCTTCAGAATCATAACAAAGTCCACCCCCTTGCAGACCCCTGGAGCAAATCAACCCACGAGAACCAGGCGTACACCCGAGCTCTCCAACTTTACCGACAGGACAAGGGATGCTATGAATCCTGGGAAATGCTGCTGGGGACTGAGGAACAAGTCAGCAAACTTACACACACACACACACTAACTTTCTGTGATTCTATCTATGATTCCCTCATCCATATCACAAATATGTGTGTGCAGGTGCTGGCCTCCCAGGTGATGGAGGAAGCGTTGCCATGGTTACAGAGTCAGCTCCAGTCAAAGGTGAAGGGCAAGAAGACTGAAAGGATACGACAGTGGTTGGCAGTAAGTTAAAAATAATAATAATAATAATAATTGTTAGTTCTTAGAAAGCAGTTTACAATGAAACTGGTTTGTATTGAGCTCTGTCTATAAAGTTGCACTAACTAATATCTGAATGAAAAAACAGTATCCAATTACTGTATGTAGTGTGGAAGGTGCCACTCATAGTGATGAACTAACAGGCAATAAGAATGTAAAGGCTCAGTTCCCGTCAGTCCTGAGAACACACTTGGTTGGTTTGATTTTATTCAGAATCACTTATGTTCAAGTTGATGAACACAGTGGAGCAATTAGTTGCTTAAGAACCAGAGTTTGTTTCTCCTGCTTTAAACAGAGCTAAAGGGTGCGTGAATATGTACAGCAGTATGTTATGCTGCCCATATGGGCAAAATAAATTAATAAATAATGATGAAAAATTAAAAAATCTATTAATCCATCTTATTCTTCTCAGATAATCTTAGAAACGTGACTTCTCAGAATCCTGTCCTTTTATCGGACTTCAGATATTAATCTCAAAACTTTTTCCATGCAGCTTTTAATTCAGCGATCTTTTACCATGGGTTTAATTTGCTGATAAACAATGTAGTCCGTGATCATTTCAGCACTTTCTCCAACTCAGTGTTTCATGACATGATGGTGCTGTGTATTTATGTGTGGACAGACGGTGCAGGCAACCTACACTCTGGTGCTGGAACAGCTGACTGCTGGGCTACAGGCTGTGAGGGAGGAGTGTCGTCAGACGGCATCAACCAGTCAGGGGCTCATCAGATCCAACCTGGACCAGATAATGACCTCCCACCAATTCCTGGAGCAGAAAGTCAGAGGTACAGTATCTTGCTGTTAAAAGTTTGAACATACAGTACTTAGATAAGGAACGGCTGTTTTTCAGTGACAAACACAGCACTGTTTAACCAGCCTCTTCAGCACCGACTGTCCTAAATGAAGGACTTTTACTGATGTTTACTGAATATTTTGTGAATTTGTTCCAGCGTGTATATGTGAGGAGGCAGGTAAAGTGTGTGCTGAATCTGTAGCACCCTACATGGCCTCCATCCTTGAAGCACTAACAGAAAACATAAGTGCAGGGATTCTTGGGATGCGGAGCACACTGCACACACAGATGGACTCAGTCTTTTCACAAGCAAATGGAGAGACAGAGGCCACGGAGAAGGTGAGAGAGGCCTTTGTGTCGTCTCTGTGTCACATGTGTCTTTAGATGAACAGTCTGTTATTTACCGAGTGATTCTAGCTTCCATTTTCCAAAGTGCTGGGACTTGCTTGAGTCATTTGCTTTCAGCTCATGGTTGTGGTCTTTTCTGTGCGTGTGTTTCCTCCAGACCTTGTCTGGTCTGTGCTCCATCAGTCTAGATCAGTGCTACCAGCAGGTGGAGAATCTGACAGAGAAACTTGGAGACCTAAAAGAGCGGTTTGGACTGAGTAGCCCTCAGAGACTGGTCCACTCTGCAAATCTGGAGATGGAGCAGGTTTGTACAATATTCAATACAGAGATGTCAATTCAAGGGCACAGAGAAAAAACAGAAAAGGTCAAAAGCCAATGTTTATGACCTTGTTTGTGTCTTGCAGCTGCTGGACAGTGCTGTCTACACCTTAGAGCAGTTCCTTCAGTCATCAGCCAAACTGCAGCCTTCTGTGGTTCCTGTCAAGATGGAGAGAGCTAAAGAAAGAGTACTCAAAGTAAATACATTTCATCTTGCTATATATAAGCATGAACTTTGTGGTAAGAACTGTAGAGCTAGAAAACTGAACCTCTGAGTTAATGAGTGTGTTTGTGTGTGTGTGTGTGTGTGTGTGTGTGTGTGTGTGAGCAGCAGCTCGACTATGACAGCAGAGTGGTCCAGAGGAGGCTCTATCAGGAAGCTCTGCTAGAGATCACTCAGCCTTCCCTCATCAGGAGGATGGACAGCAAATGGAAAACTGTAGGTCAAACTCAGTGCCACAGCAGACACACATTACTGACTGTATGTCGATTCTTCAAATCATAAGACTTGGGTATGGGTTCTTTGTGTGCAGGAGCTGCAGCAGTTCGAGCAGTACATTTTCTCCGACTACAGCAGTTTCATCCTGGTTCATAACGTCTACGATGATGTTCTGAGAAGCATCCTCACTAAGGAGATAGAGACAGGTAAAGAAATATCACATTTGCTGCATTATTTTCCATTCGATGTTTTGTTCTTGTTCTTCGATATTCATATGTGCAGTGTTGATGCTGCGAGGCATCAGTGCTGTCGTTATAAATAGCATTACACCAAAAATATCATTAAACCCTAAATTATTTTCAATAGAAAACAGTAAACAGCTAAATCTCATTTTCATAACATTCAATAAACTCAAATCTCTTCCCATACCGGGAGCACCATCACTGGGTTGTCCATCCGTCCAGTGAAAATGAAAAGTTTAGGTGAAACCTAGAGGAATGTCTTCGGATCTAGGATGAACTGATTTGTGAAGAATGTGTGTGACTAAGGTCAAAGCTGTCTAGAACATTCCAGTCCTGGTTGATCTGGAGTTACTGCTGGTAACTACTAATGCAGTTAAATAACACAGGTCACAGAATTCTAAGGGCAGCAAAACAAACTATTTTAATTTTCACAAAGAAGTCAAGTAGCAATTGACCCTTTTCAATTATTCTGTGTGTATCTGACAAAACAGATATGCTCCAGCTTTAATCTGTGCAGACAGTGCAGTAAAATACAATACCTGTGATTATAACTTGACTTGGATTGTTGTCGTGCTATAACTTTCTTGTGTGTTGGATAAATGCAGCTCATCCTACTCTTGCTATTCTCAACAAAAAAAAATAAGTCAAAGTCAAAGTCAGCTTTATTGTCAATTCTGACATGTGCAACACATAACAGGATTGAAATTTCTTTCCTCAAAGGCCTACGGTGCAGCAACTTAAACACAAAATGTACAAATATGAAATGTATATATATATCTATGTATCTATACATACATACACACACCGATATACATATACACATATATACTACACAAAAGCTAAAACCCCCTTTGCGGCACTACTGACCAATGTGGGTGTTATATTGGATATTGGATTGTTGATGTTTGAAATTTTAACAAAATGTTTGGACACTTTTGGACACTCTTTAATCTGATGTTGGAATGGTGTAGATAGGTTCCAGTCTGCGTATACTGGCCCCTGCGGTCAACCTTAATGCGCTAAATACTACACGTGAAAGGAAGCATACGTGTTTGGTCCAAGCATACATTTAAACTTGCCTCTTCCTCTCTCTCTCAGTGCTCCAGGACGCTACCAGTAACAAGGGTAAAAATCTCCTGCTGGACACTTCCGATCTGGCCATCAGTCAGTACAGTCTGCTGGGACACACGCCTCCTCTCTCTGCACCTGAGAGCCCAGCAATTCATTCTCGACACTCCTCCTCAGCGGCACCCAGTGACGATAAAGAAACTACTCCTGTGGTGGAAGATAGAAGTCAAATGGCTGATGTTTGCCCTCCCAGTGATACAGAAGTTAGTGCTGGTACTAAATCTGACGACAGCACCGCTCCTGTGATTGTCGTCACACAACAGTTTGATGAAACTGAAAGCAAAGAGGCTCAGCACTTCAAGGAAACCAGCGAAGAAGCTCAGATTGCAGCAGATGCATCATCAAGTGCAACAGAGTCAGAGACAGCAGCTGAATCCTCTAACACCAACGCAGCTCTTACAGATGAAGCTGGTGCACCTGAACCCACTGCTGATCCAGGGTCCACCACCCCAGACACTCCTGACTCGGCCTCACCACAGTCCACAGATGTCCAACCAACGTGTACTCAAAGTGATGAAACTGCTACGCCTGAAAGTCCTGCTGCACCTGATCTCTCACCCTCAGTTCAGATATCAGAGGAGGTTTCTTCCATCCAGCCTCCTTCACCTTCACCATCACCATCACCATCGCCATCGCCATCGCCATCACACCCACCTAGTACAGATAGTCCAGTGAAAATCAGCCTTGGGTCACTAAGTGATGCAATTGGTTGCAGCTCCACGGATTCTCCTGTTATGCAGACGATGGCACAGCAGAACACCGACAGAGCTGTCTACTTGACGGGACAAATTAAGGACGAGTGGGAGGTGCAAAGGGTAAAAGAAGAGCAACAGAATGAGGCAACAGAGGAAGAGGGAAATGAGAACATCAAAGAGCAGAGAAAGGAGACAGAGACTGACGAGATAAGTGAAGGGCAAGAGGAATGTGTGGCCCAAACAGGAGATGAGCTTGTCAATGAAGGCTGCAGGCGCTCTGGATCACCGGTGGAGAGCGCCACCTCAGTCACAGCAGAGCAGAGAGAGACCGAAGAAAGGCTGGATCATGAAGAGACAAACAGTGAGGTCAAGAATGAGATGAGAACAGAAGACGAGGAAGTATTGCTGGGAAAAGGAGGTGAGGCAGAAGAAGAGGAAAGGAGAGAAGAAGTGAAGATGGAGGAAGAGGGTCCTCAAAGCCCCCAACCAGAGAGTGTTGCTGAGCTGCCACTGGGCAGTATCGCTCTCATCAGAGAACTTGTGACTGAGATCACTGAGGTGGAGACAGTAATCACCCACTGTCCCGACAGCAGCAGCAGCAGCAGCACACCATGACAGCTGCAGATCCTGGCAGATGGATCCCCCAGCCTGGTCCACATTACTCGAACCAACAGTTTCTTATTAAATGGTACAGAGGAGACAAGAGAGGAGGGTTAATCCAGAAGTTAATACATCACATATTCATACTACATTTGATTTTTTTAATTATTTTATTTTGAACTAAGCTTTTATTCTTGTTTTTTTTTTTTTTTTTAAAAACAACTCTTTTTTTTATTATTTTTTACTTTGTTTACATACATTATACTGTTTGGTTAAGTGAAATGGATTTGATGACCCAATAAAGATGTTCTATCTTGTCATGGTCTTACAATCTGTAAACACCACATAGATGCATGACCTCTTTAAAAAGCTGTGGCAAACTAAGGGTGTCACATTACATGTATTAATCCCAAACTATTAGGTATACATATTCATTTCAGGACGGCACTTACTTAGTTCGGCTTGCCCTGAAACTGTAAGATGTGTCTGTGCACCCAGAGCGTTTTGGCAATGCGCCATCAGCTACAGAGAACAAACAGTTAGCCTTGAGGGCCCCCATGTGTACGGAAGCAGCAGGCTCACTTTGTCCACCAACAGTTACAATAAAGTTTATTCAAACCAAATCAATAATAAAAGAGAGAAACGGGCAAAATGACATTGGGCAACTCTACAGTTACGGCTTTAATGGTTAATTTAAGTAAATCAGCCATCAGCAGCAGCTTGGCTCATAGTGTTTATCTGATGAACCTGTCTATCTGAATGTCTGTGGTCAGATTTAACCAATGCAACAGCATCACAACCATGCAAGATACAAGATTTCTATTCATGAAAGTCATGGCACACCTAAACTTTGCGAGCGAGTGTTTACATAGGTGGTTTATAGGGTAAATGGTCTCGTAGTTATATAGAGCTTTTCTACCTACTGGGTCATGATGAGCCATACGTTCACACAAGCACACACCCACTGTCAGGGTTCAGTGTCTTGCTCAAGGATAATTACAGGAGATTGAACCTATGGTTTGTGGACAACCCTCTCTACCTATCTACTGAACCATGGTTGCCACATGACTGTCTGTGGATGCCACACAGTGTCACAACCATGCAAGATGAGCTCGGGTGAAAAAACACACAAAAACTTTACAGCGTGTAGTTCAGATCAAAATGAAGGTAGGGTTTCCAGAATGGCATGGTCCAATGAGCTGAATCCATTGCAAGATGGTCTCTTGTTATAAATCTGGTACACCAATCAGGCATAACATTATGACCACCTGCCTACCTGTGACTCATCAAGGATCAAGGAGTGTCATTGCTTAATGAGGTTTTGCTGATTTTCACTGTACACTGTAACTGTGGACGTGTTGTGATATTAAGAGTCACAAAAACATATGAAATGTGGAATACTGTTTTTATTAAACATCCTGAGGATGAAAGACAGTGACATATGGAGAGTCTCTCACTCAGTCCTTGGTTCTGTTTACAGTGTCTTGTTAGGTAGCCATAAAATAAGCTATTACAAAGACAAATAATATATACAGATTAACAATAACTTATAGTAAAAAAACAACAACATAACCATGCATTGAATTTTAACTATGTGTGCAAAAATGCCTATGTATGTAACTAACTGTCAGTGTCCTGCAAACAGATCATGTGCAACCCACATTTTCATACAGTATGTAGTCCAGTCAGTGGCACGGTATATTTTGTACTGTGTGGAAATTATATTAATGCTGCTCTGATTTATGTTTATACATTCAGAAATGGAGCTGCTCTGTTGTCAGTAAGTGCCATGCTCAGGGAAACATCACATGCTCTCTTGGCCAAGCCAGTCCTTGAGTTTTGTAGTAGTAAGCAACTAGTAAAGTAAATCTTTCAATATGATGTATTAGGGTACCAATGTCATGGTAATAACCCTCCACAGCTGTAAGAACACACAGTGACGCTATGATAGATTGAAAACTTATACAGGACAAGACAAGACTGTGGATAACCATCCAGAGGAAATGACATCAATAATGTTGACTCAAAACATTCACCCCTCAATGCCCAAAACATCGCTGTTCATAAAACAGAAATGGCATGAGAGATTATGTAGTGTCTGGTGACATTCATTATGTCATTGTGTCACACCACTCCACTGGAAAACTAGAGCTGAACCACTGAGGATTACGGATGTTTTTACATTTTCAGACAGAATGGAACACCACAGTCTCTGTCTTCCTATTTAACACAGATTCAGGGAGGCTGGTTTTCCTAATCTGCTCCTGTACCAGCAAAGAATAAACAGATGTACACTCGGTGACCAAAACACAGAAAGCCCCGTCCGGTAAAGTGCCGGACCAATTCTGGCCATACTGCTACGTGTGCTGCCAGTGACTCAAAGACCATCTGACGTGACGTCTTTTTACAAGGTGCATTTAGGTGTTTTAGTGGCAGGTCTAGTGACATGATAGTTTCAGTAAGAGGGTCCAACTCTTCTGCAGAGACTGGGTTTCTATTTGTATCATCAATGAAAAAAAACGTAACACTGTTGTGGTTTGACGCCAATAACATACAACATACACTTGGGGGGTATACTGGTCACACTCCTCTCCATGACTGAGAGGAGTATGACCAGTTGGGGGTTGCAACAAAGTCCAACACAAGCATCCTTTTCCCTCCTTGGAAAATACATATTATTGGGCTTTAATGCTTCACACCATACCTATAACTTAGTAGCGGCCTTGCTCAATAGGGAGTGTGGGAAGTCCTATTAATGTCCACATATAATGTCACTAATGTCACTCTCTTCAGCGTTGTTGCCGAAGTCTTCAAGTTTTGAAAATAAAACAAATCTGGTGATGTGGCTCTTCAGACCTCTGTATCTCACTCCTCATCTCTGCTGGCTGTGCAGGCTCACGGCCACATCAGCCACTACAAGCATTTGACCTACTTCTGAATTCTGCTACATCAATTTGGACCCTTTGACTGTGCACTGTGAGCCAGAAAGAGCCAAAAATGCAAAGTTTAACCCGTTAATCTGCACCTTTGTCTGAACTAACTTTCCAGTGTGAAAGCAGGATGGACAACTCTATGTTTTTTTATGATTTTACAGTGATGCAGACAAAATAAAGTCATGTTATATGCACTGTAGTGCAATGTTGGAAGAGACAAACTGGGGAATCTGAAATTCTTCAGCAACGTCGAATTACTTCTTCAGTGGACGTGGGGTGGTAACAAATATTCACTACTATATAGGAAACACATGCAGAACCTATCAACCTACAGTATAGTGTCAGAAATGTCTGTTCACATTCTTCAAATTATTAGCTGACTGTAAAAAGACTGTGGCGAGGAAGACTTAACTTCTTAACTGACATACTGGTGAATGAATGAAATGGCTTAATGGCTGCATGAAACTACAGCGTATTTAAAAACTAGTTTACAATCTGTAGTGTGCAGCGTTATGCCTTTCTGGATTTGGGACGATTGTCTAAGTAACTACAACAATTCGGTCATGACAAGGGGACTTTAGTGGAAATAGTGAAAAATAGTTAACATGCAGGATGGAAGATGGGGAACAGGTCTGAGATGACAGGATGTGTTGGCATGAACACGCCAGGAATGTGAGTGTATCTAGGAGTACTGATAGAAGGGCTGTTCATCAGGTCTGAAGCCGTAGGCAGTGGCAGGTCGTCCAGGTGATGAGCTGGTCTGGTCAAACACATCATTGACATCTCTGGAAAAGAAAGCAACGAGTGGTGGGTGGTGTAGTTTTACCATGTGTGGTAATCAGATAGGAAGAATGGTGACTTGATATTGTGACTGTTTTTGGCGCATGTTAACTCACCCTGTAAGGTGCGAGTCTCCATTCTGAGGCTGCAGGTCACTGAAGAAATCTGGGCTGACTGAGCCGTCTCCTGGAGTTATTCCATCTAAAAGACAGGTACACTTGAGAATAAACCATACAGACACACAACACACTATACATTCACAACCTTTTTGGTGGTGTGATCGTGCTTACACAATCAGACTTTTTTAAACGTTACTGATTTCCACAGCTTGGCAGTTTCAGGCCAGGAGTCTTGGAGCAAATCATTCCATTTATACTGGCAATGTAGGTATTGGGCATCCTTTTTGCTTCAGTAAAAAAAAAATATACCCAAACCTGCATTATATTTAAAATGTTATGTTTACTCAGGTTGCCTTTGTTTGGAGATCTGCCACAGTTTAATAAGAGAAACACACAAAAGGAAGAAATCAAGAGGTGGTTGATTACTTTTTCATAGCCCTGTATAAAACTGAAAATTAAACACAGACACAAGGAAATAATGTAAAATTCTCCTCAGAGTTAGGTAATAAGACACAGAGGGACTCACAACTGACAGTCAATGCAGAACTGTATGCTATGTACCACCCTGTGACGTGTGCAAAATACACAGCTGCATCCTAGAGTTCAGCTTCGGTGAACCGTGCACCTTGGCAGTGAAAAAACTGAGTACCTATACGAAGTACCAGAAATATAAAAAATGTATAGAAATGAAAAAAATGTTAAAATATTTAATTTTCCTAAATATGAACATGGCTCAAGTTGCAGCATGTAACTTACTGTATCCATGGCAACATTATACTTTCCGTCTCTTGTAAAGTTAACATTAGTTTAACCAAATTAATTTTTGTCGCAGGATATTCCGAATCCAGTGTAGCATAGACGTTAACACTGAAAATGACATCGATTACGCAGATAGCCTTGTAAAGGAGAGATAATTAAATCAGGCACCAACATTATATCTCATAATACTGACAACTACCTCTCATAAAGTTGATTAAAGATATGTGGAAAAGACTGACACTTGATACACAGACACTTGATACACAACCCTCATCTGTAAACACAGTCACTGAAACTAAAAATATAAGATATGACCTGAGAAGCTTTGAACTGGTGTACCTGCGCTGTAGAATATATCAGTTCTGTCATTGTCGTTATCATAGAGATATGGTTCAGAGTCATCAGCCTGGCGACTCTCGACCATCTCCAACCACTGGTTGTTATGGAAACGGAACTTCTCTGACTGAATCTTCCTGCCCCACTCTTCATCATACTCCTGGAAGAATAAATTAAATACATTGGAGAAATAACTACAGACAATGACAGGAAGGTGGGTGTCTATTCCTGAAGGTAATGACAGAAACATGTGGTTCACTTACAGCAATAATGTCAAGGGTGTTGTCACACACTTTTCTGATCTCAGCATTCTTGTCATGCATCAAATCTATCAGGTAAGCTGGAGCCTCTGTAGAGAAGGTTAAAGAAAATTCACAGACATCCTCTGATGATGAAGAAACACCTTAGATTAAAACCTGTTTAACCTCCACCCTGCTGAAAGCTTGTGACTATTTAAATTTTGTGAAGATAGAGTGAACTGTGGGAAGGATACGGGTGTCTTTGATGATGACGTCTCGAGTAGCTTGGTGGAACACCATCTGATAGAATACGTAGACAATCTGACACACAAACTCATCATCCTCCTGCTGGGCTACATTCAACAGAGACATATGAGGAGCAGCTTAAAATTCCATCATCATGGCACTGAGATATATTTTGAACACATCTATTGCTCTGCATGTGTGTGTTACCATTCAGTAGTTCAATAAGGGCAGGGATAATGCCTGATTTAGCCAACATGGCGGCGCAGGCGTCATCCATGGAAACTGTTCCGATCATTATCACCACCTCCAGGATGAGGTCATCCTCTGCTGAGCCTGAAACATAGTTGAAGAGCTTGTGGTGGGATTTCTCTGGGTATCTCACAGTTCAATTCAGAAGTGATTCTCTGGTCAAAACAGAGCAGTTACGAAACAAAGGCAACTGGACTTGTTCCAGCAATCATCCAAATAGCTGCTTTTAAAAATATGGTGGAGAGTTTAGGTTTTCATTGGGAATAGCTGTGGGTGGTGCCCACTTGAAACTCGATTCACTGGCAGAAGCAATAATATGCAAATTCCACTAAAAACTATGGATGGATGACTTAAAGTGAAAAGGATGTTGGACCAGTTGAACTAGGCTGAATTCAAGTAAAGTGAAGAAGCATGCCCTTGATGATACATGCCAGTCTTATCAGTACCTGGTTTGAGCCTATCTTTCAGGTAAGGGACCAAGTTGTACTCCTTCAAAACCAACTCCCAGTCCAGGTCAGGGATGGTGAGGTTGGCCAGCGTCCCCAGACACTCCAGAACCCACTCCTCCTCCTCTTCCGCACGAATCTCTGCTGCCAGGTCACCGACGTAGTCCTGACAGAGACAGACCAGAGAATTCAGATCAAGAAACACTCCAGCAAAACGAAAGACTGATGCTTGCTGTATGCTAATCATGACAAGTTTTTGGTAGTGGTTATTTATTGTGTACCAATCGACCACAACACTAAAACTATTGACAAGTAAAATAAATAACACCGATTATCTTTGTCTTCATGTACTTTGGCGTGTAGCAAATATCTAAACTACGGTTTGCAGAACACAAATAGTTTAAGTTATAGCCTTGACCTAGCACATTTACCAGCACAGGTTTCATGAAGAGAAGTGATGCATCTTGCAGCTATTCCTATACTTTTTTCTTAGAGCACTTTATAATAGCATTTTTTTTTTTTTTTAAGTTAATTTAAGAACAACTATGTCACAACAAATAGGCACAATTTTGGGCTGAGAACTGTTCTGTATAACATAAAGTGCTTCCTCCTGAATTGTACTTCTTAAATTTACAGTATAGACCAAATTTGGCATTTCTCATGTCCTCAGTTGGACACTTGTCTTCTTTGCCAGCCTGCATCACTGAATTTCCTGAGGTCACAAGCCCATACATCCAACACCAGCCCAACTGGCTGGTCTAGGTCTCAGTGCAACAGGGCATCTTCAGAACTTCTAGTGAAGCTCATGCCTTGATGGATCAGAAGGCACACAGGGGGGCCTGCAAAATATCAGCCACGTCAATAAATGGTGTATAACTCACTAGGAACAAAGGTTTGGTTAGTCCATCATGTTGTGAGATGTTTCTGATCATCTTCATAAGAAGGCAGTCTTTCAGCTTAAGAGCTCTCTTCATGAGCATCCTCAGTCCATGTCCTACGGAAGAACACAAACAAACGAGAGAAATATTGTTCAGATCAAACAGAGATTAGAACACAGACAATCGTCTTTCAAAGCCAGAACAACTCTATATTTAATTGTACTACTTGTGTGAACAGTGAACTACCTTCACACATGATTGCTGCATTCCTCTTGTTCGCGGCCAGGTTGATGCAAACGGAAATGAGCTCAGCTTCAATTTCCTCCTCACCATGCTCATACAGCATTTGCATTAGCTACACACAGACACAGACACAATTTTAGCTCAGATATTAGAACTATCAGTCAAACAGTGAAAATGTGGGTCAGTTCAGTAGGTCTTATCGTACCTGAGCTATGCAGTCAGTGTAAATAAACATGCTCTTGACACGGTCGTCGATGCTGATGTGATACAGGATGCGCATGACTACCTGGCGGTTGTTCTCATCACCTGCATGACAACACACAAACACATAGGTGAAGATATGAATGTACTCATCAACAACTGATCATAAACAACAATGCTGCCTGGAGAAATAACATGACCGTATAGAAGTATGGAAATCATCACATCTGTGATAATAAAAGACTAAACAAGACAAGAGTCTACAGGCAGGTAGGCTGCACTGTGAAGAGGAGATATATTTATGAAGGTACGTGCATGCTAACATTAGCACAATAATATGATCACAAAGATAGTAAGTTATAGTAACGATGTTCAATAGCATGTCAACATGTGGTAATTATTCTCTAATAGCTAGAGTATTTCTACTTTTAAAAAATCTTGACATACACAAGCTGCGTGATAAACCCCACATTAGGCAAGGGTTCCTCAAATTCAGTTGTTTAAGAGTTGGAATAAATCCACATCTGAAATACATACTCTACAAAACTGAATTAAAACTTTATTTACACTTATTATTACACGTATTATTAGAACTTATCCTTCAAGCACCATGGACATCTGTATCAAACTCCAGGGATCTATCCAACTTGTCATAGTTTCAATAATCGAGATTCATCCTCTGGCAGCTATGAAAGCTTGTACAATCTTTCATAGCTGCCCAACTGACTAACATTACTATGCAGGGTTATTTATTGCAAGTTATTGCTACTCTGTGTTAGTGTGTGCTGTTACCTAACAATGCTGTCAGCTTAGGTAGTAACCCAACTTCTACCATCTTGGCTCTGAGTCCAGAATCGAAGGAGAGGTTGAGTAGCAGACGCAGAGTCAAGTTTAGCAAGTCTTCATGTTCACAGGGAATCAGTCGAGCCAGTCGCTCCACTGTATCTACCTCAGCCTGAAAATCACAGATACACATTGATGATGCTGAAACTCAAAAGATAGGCACAGAATAGTATTGATAAAACTGGAACAAATGTCGAAGGGAATATAATAAATGTCAAACAGATATTAAATATTTTAATGCAAGCAAGGCATGAACTGTAGGTCTGTGTATTATTTATTTAATTTGATATTCAGATGAAAATTCAAAATAAGAAGGAAAATGGGAAAATTACTTGTTTTTTTCATTATTTGTTTATGAATGTGATACAGGAATTGTTGGACACGGTTATATTCTCAATGGTCGACTCACTGCTTGCTCATCTTTGGAGATTCTTAACATCCCTGATAACATCCCGGAGAAAATAAGTACATAAAAAATACTGTGGGTACTTCCTCTGTCCATCCCCGTACCAGTAATCTGCTCCAGGATAAATTCACATCTCTTCCACTCACCATGTCATTCTTGTTCTCCATGAAGATGGACAGTTTTTTGAGGAATGAAACCACCAGGACCAGCAGCTCCTCATCATCCCGTTCGAGCACTTTGACCAGCAGGCCAACGATGTTTTTATTCCTCATCTTCAGCTCAGTCCTTGTGTCCTCAGCAAGGTTGAGCAAGAGGTAAAGGGACACTGAGAACGGTGGAAAAAGAGGCGAGAACAGATGAAGAGAATGTGAAAAATATTCTTGGCTATAATTAAAAAGAACACCATAAATTGTGATGGGTTGTGATGAGTATGGGTAATGCTTGGGGTGCAACATTACTTTCACACCACTATGGTAATAATTTAGAATGAGTAGCAAAGTCATATAATGTATTACTTGTGAGACAAAATTTGATGGTATGCTGGAGCACTTTATTCTGGCCTTAATTCAGGTTTAGGTATCCAGTCAATACTGCATTCATATGTCGGCAAAGAAAAATACCAGCTACATTATATGTATGACAAAACAGTCTACCTCTGAGCAACTGCTCCTGCTTAGCCAGAAGTCCTTGGTATTTCCTCTGAGCTTTATCCTGGTCTCTTCTTAGAGAACCATTCTCTGGTGCTGACTCACGTACACAGCAGAGTGTTAAAGAACACATACTGTACACACACACACACACACACAAAGTCAGTCAGCTAAACTACAAAAGGAGCCTGTAAAAAAATAACAGATGACTCAACAGAAGAAAGGACTGCAGAAAAAAGGATATAAGCCTTGTTTTTCTTGCGCAGCTCCTCACGCCAAACATCATGCCTCTTCAGCTCATGTTCCACCACGGTCATACACAAAGCACCTATTTTATAATGACTCACCACTCCGTGAAACTGAGAGAAACTGGAAAAGACAAACACTATGTAAACGGGAGAAGCACAAAGTGTAGACCTACTAAAGGAACGTGTGCCACTGTGAGTGTGTGTTACCTGGAGAAGCAGAAGAAAATGTAAATGATGATGGTAGACAACTCCACGCTTTGTTTCCAGTCCTCTCTCAGTACTCTGGCCAGAGCACCTAGGGCTACCTCTATACACACACACACACACACACACACACACACAGTGTTTTCATGTGAAATTGAATGACATATAGCATTACAAGAACAGCAGACTGTGGCATCAACTATGTGTCACCAGAAGTGACACTTTGATACAGAGTTAATGCGATAATTCTGAAAACATGGCAGTACTTGTTTTACAATGCCATCATAAATAGTGTAGGAACTGGAGATACTGAACAACAACAACAACAACATGTGGAATGATGGCAGCAAGTGCAGCAAAAGGTCTGCTGCAACTAAGGAACCACAATAAAACAGTTTACGACAGACAGGTATCCAGACCCATACACAGAACTCAATATGAGAGAGTTTCAGTAGTCAATTATATATTAACAACATGTTATTGTTACTGTCTGTAAACTGCTGTAGCTTGATGCTGTTGGAGCAATGCTCGACACACAGCAGTAGCTCATAATATGAACTGCTTGCTGCTGATTTGACCACATTAGCAAAGAAGAGTTCATATTGAAATATATTGCTCAGATTGATTCATTTTATGGGTTTCGTATTAAGAATGGTAAAATTACTGTGGTATCCATACCAACTATCAACTTTCTGGCATTTGGACATTTGAAATAAAAACAGACATTACTTATCTTGGAGTAGTGGACTTTAAGCTCCATTTAGTCAAGCAATAAGAGGTTATTACTAGCACCACTTTGATGCCAGGTGCTTACTTCAACCAAAGGTTTTATACGATACAGATTTTTACGGACTTTTGTCTATATATTTATTATGTACGCCCATGTTTAGACCTGCATCTCAAATAACTTAACCTCACCTTAACCTCTAAATCTAGACCACCATGTTTAGACCATCATCACCAATGATGTAATTCAATGACAGGGAAAGTGGCTGCCTGCAACTGAAAAAAGCTCTTAGACTGTTACTAGGCTAAGACAAGCAAGGCTTTAAGTCAAATACTCTGGGCAGACCAAAGCACCTCAGTCCTCCAGAAAACTGGGGAAAATTACGGGTGTGAGGTAGAATTAAATCATACCATTGTGCAGCAGCTCCTCCAGGTTATCAGGGTTGCGGGCGAGCTGCAGAATGAGAGCAGAGCCTCTGATCTTCTCAGGGATGCCTTCATAGAGCAACTCTACATACTCATCCATGTTGTTTATACTGGCTTCCTCGTTCAACTACACAGACACAAGGCACAACAAAGTATTTCAGTGAAGTGGCGTGAGATCGGAAGCTTTTCTAGTTTAACACTCAGACAATCACATAAAAAATGGGAAAACAGAATTTTGCTAGAGAATGTTGCTCTTACATTTCTGTAAATTTTATCAAACAAAATTCTTATTTCGCATTTTTCTCCTTTTCACAGTTGTCTGATTTGACAGTTACTCTGTGTCCCTGGTTTTGTGACTGCCTGATCAAGTTGTTACCTCCATTCCTTCAAACGGTGTTAGCTCTCTGGGCTTCACTGTTCTTTTCTCTTTCTTCTCCACTGATGATAAAAAACAAAACAAAAACAGGGTCATTTTTATGTTGCACGTTTAATAATGTGTACAAATACCATCTATTGCACATGGCTTGCACTAATTTAATACATCTCAGATTTGCTGTGTCTTTATGCCTTTATGTGATTGCTTTATTGCTTTGCATTTACAGTTTGTAACTTCCGTCCGGTGATGTTTTGACTGGACTCACCTTTGCCCTCCACCGGGGATGTTTTCCTGTTCTGGAGGTAGTAGAGGAGCTGCTCCACCTGGGGCAAACGGGATGGAGGGATGAGTTTACACTCCTCCACCACTTTCTTGGCCAAAGCTCCCACATCAGTACTAGGAGAAAGACTTTTCACACGGATACTGTAGGAAGACAGACAGGAAACAAGTTTTAGATGGGTGCATACTGACACGGACAGGTACACAGACAGGTCATTTCAGGTTATCAGCCTAAACAAAACAAATTCAGTTAACATAGCAGTCCACGGTAAAACAGGAGAGGGAACAGAAAAAGAGCTGTAAGCAGAAAATCAGGAACTCACATTTTTTGCCCTTCCTTGCGTTCGCCCAGCATGTGACCTCCACCCTCTCCCAGTATAGTTGCCTCCACCTCATAGTGGACCACGAGGGCCTTCTCAGTGGGATGGACATCCAAACTGCCCGCAGTCACTTTGCTTCAGGTCATGATGAACAGACAGTAATCAATAACTCAAACATTGTCTTTTTGTTTCATAACTTTCCATAACCCCAGCGTACTAGTTATGAACACATATTAAATAAACTTTGCCTAACTGACAAGTCAACTAATTTCACGATAATAGTGACTATAAATGTGGTTTAAACAAGTAAGTTCTCGGCCACCATGAAATTAACAACTAAAACACTTTTTTTATCCTTCCATATGTTTAGCCATCCAGCCTAACAATAGTTAGACAGGAAGGCACGCCCATACAGCAACACACAATGCATGTATTGACTAGCTGGCTATCGAGAAAACAGGAGTTGAGAAAAGACTGGATAGTTACAAAGATAAGATCAACACACAGCGTTAACTATCACACTGTAAAGAAGTACGATTATTCATTCGGTAGCCGTAGACCATCGTTTCACTGCAGCTTGCTAGCTAGGCTAACTGTACGCCAGATTTCCCAGCCCCCTTCATTTACAGAACCAAACCCCCTTTAACAATATGGTGTTTAAAGGGCGTTGTGTTCATCAACAGAAATACGTGTCGGTGGGGAGATGAAATTAATCTTCAGTGACTGTTATACGGTTTTGGTGAAATCCGCCTGGTAGAAATTCTCGATTCATTCCTTGTACGGATTTATAGCTACTTTGAATTAGCCAGGGACGGGTAATGAGAGACTGAGGGAGCAAGCACGCCGGTCTGTGTCATTTTCGTGCTTTATTTGTGGATTGCAAAAACGCCGAATGAACAAGTAGGCGATAGTGATTTACTAAAGCTATGAAGTCATCCGACACTTGATGTTAACGTTTCCTGGCGAGTAAGTAAATACAAAATTGGCCAAACTTTGACTGGTAATTGGCGTCAGCTTCTCTCCATGTAAAAGAGCCGAACACTTCAGGGCTAGCAGATTAGCAAAGACAATTCAGTGCACCTGGTCTCTTCCAAGTGCTTTTTAGATTACCATAGTTTGGGTAAGGTAGTAAAGTGAACACGATATACCACTTCTGTGCAATACACTGGCTAGATAACGATAACATTACGTATACCCCCAAATACTAGACTCAGTTAATGTTATGATAATAACGTTGTTGCGTCTTACCGTTTGAGGTAGCGCGCGTCATCCTGCATCTTCTTCAAGTTGTAGGTTTAAGATTTTAAACGATTTAATAACTCAATCACAATTGATGGAACCCCCAAATCACTGCCATGTAAACCCGTCTGCTAACCGCTAGCACCTCTCTCTCTCTGTCAGGTCAAGACAGCCGGAGTGTGGACTTCAAACATGGAGTTGTATTGAGTATTTTCTCCCCGGGTTAGGACTCTCAGGCACCATTTCCGGTTAAATTGTGCCATAGCCGCAGTTAAAAACATTGACACAAATGTTGTCGACACAATAATCATACATGAGGTTGACTATAACTCCTAACTGACTATACTCAGCATCTAGACGATATAGCATAACTACTGTAATAGTAGACCAGACTGAGAGGTCTGAGAGGTCGTACTCAGGGCCCCACTGCCCCATGGGACAATCAGTGTTTTTAAGTGGCCTTACTGAATTAATGGAGTCCAACATAGATATGGGTTGATTTTGTATGTGGATTCCTGTACCTTCACTTGTCTCGATGCAGTCTCAACCACCTGTGCCAGCAACACAGAGTAACTGGCCCCCGAATTTACACTTCTCTCCTGGAAGTTACCTGGGCTTGTCTCAGAGCCTTGATGATTATGTACATGACCATGTCATGTTACAGTTGTTGTGTGGATGAAGTAGAAAATTAGCACTAATGCAGCCTATAGTGGGCATTAGCCACACTATAGACATCACCATTAGGACACTAAAGTTGAGAGGAATTATTATGACTAAGTACATCTTTGTAAGAACATTGAATATTATTTTAGTGAGAAAGAAGCAGTCACAATATTAAAATGAAAAAATACATCTGTGATGTATTTGTATCTGTGTTATAGACTGGCACAGGGAAAGATGATAGTCCTTCAGAACTTCACGGAGCATGGTACACAATGCTCTGCATATATTACTGTATGTAATATTGCAGTAAATATATTGCCTCATATAATGTCCTATAGTAGTATAATGCAGACACATAGAGAGAGAGAGAGAACTTTGATAAAATCATATTTTATTGGAGAGCTATGATAGGACTGCCAAGCAGTATTTCCGGCAAACTTCCTGCCACCCTTCAGTTTATGCCCAACTGCTTCTAGATAAAAACCATAAAATCATTCTACTATTAATATTGTGTTTGTTTTCTCCTCTTCTTTTTCCTTTTCCTTTTATTCCACATCCCCTCCCTCATCCTCATCATCAGCACATGCAGCGAACTCCTTCTCGGGTAAGAGGCCATATTCATTGAGAAATGCCTCCACATCTGTTGCAAAGAAGTCTTCATTGAAATGTTTGGTAACAGCCAGGAAATTACCCAGTAACTCGCCAGCTTTGTACACCAACAGTGCAGGAAGAACCTGGAAGGATAGAAACAAGAATCCAGATGTAATTATTGTCTGTCTCTTAAGTTATATGATTTAATATAATTAGGACAACCAACCAATTGGCTACAGTTACAAGGTAAATCTGGTAAACCTTACTTGTTGCCTTTTAATGTTAAAAAGATACATTCCAGGACAGTTTAAAAAAAAAAAGAGCTTGGGTAGCCAGACTCAATACTCAGAATAGGCACACCCAAGCACACAAAGATAAATCATGAAGAAGAATGTTACGTCTTTGTTGCAGCGTTATCACAGAGCAAAATTCTTTTAAGAGTTTGTATAAACTCAGCAAAGCATAGCTGTGTTTCTTTCTTTTTTTTGGATTCTTTCTGTTTTACAAAAGCACTGTTTTGCCAATTCATGAGTGGTTTAGTCTTTTATTAATAACACCACCTTTCAAATGTCATATTTTCAAACTAGTATACTAACCTCAGGGGAGAAGCGCTCAGCAGCACCTGTTGCCACAGCATCAATACGACAAAATTTAACAGTGGTGTACTCCAAAGCCAGACAGTCCAGACATGAGTTCAGCTGCTCACATCCTGACAAAGGACAGATTACTATTAGCAAACAGAACCATCCTATACAATTACATGGATGTTTCTTGACAATGTTTTGAATTATACAGGGTGATGAGTGAGATTGTTCTGCAGTTTTGACTACATTGAAGTGTCAATCAATCAATCAAGACTTGCATGCTGAAAAACACCCTAACCTTCGACGCCATGCTGGTAGATGTGAACAACCACAAGGGTCTGCCGGTGCTCCTTCTCTATTACTTCCAGGAAGGCTTCTCCACTGTCAAGCTCATAGACTGATTCAAATTTTGGACCGAAGCTGAGGCGCTCGTGCATTTCCTGCATACACTGTTTTCTGTAGCGTTTCAAGCAACGTTCATCCTCCTCTTGGATCAATTCATACTCTTGAACACTCATCTAAAGTTGAGAGAATAAATGTTACTGCTTAATATTTAGTTACACTTAAACATATTTATTATTGTCATTGATATGGCTTCCTGTGTTTTCTGCGTTCACCTTTCTGTTTACCCTCTCCTTGTCATCCTCTCGAGGAGTGGACATTTGTCTGAGCAGTTCTTTCTTGCTTGGAGGGAGAGTCTGATCCACGCTATCCAACTTAAACCTACGCCAGTCATTAATTACACCCTTTGGACCTAGAGACACATCAAGAAATACTGTCAAACACAGTACCTTAATGAAGATATACATGGATATTAACACAGACCAAAATCAGTAAGACAATGAAGCGCAAAATGAATTGACCAAAGTTCTAATAGTCACTAGTAACATTTGCCTCTGACCTGTGTGGTTTGCAGGGAGCTCCTCTTCTTCCTGGGTAGAGGCAGACATCCTATCAGCAGCCTGCAGAATAGAGAATGCATAAACTGATTAGGTACAGAAAGCAGATGTTAAGGCTTCTGAAAACCATGCTCAAAGTCCATCCCATCTTGTTTAAAGATTTGATAGTATGGCCCTGTTGACCCTATTTGTTTCATAAATGAATAGGATTTTAAACATTTCTGCATTATTGTATTCTAAGTATCTTAGATTTTTCTCAATCTACCATGTTTCCTCAGTCCTCTATTCACACATAATAGTTTCTTCTAGCTTAACTCTAGCAATGTTTTCCAAAAATTAAGAACAATTGTTGCCAAAAAGAAATTTCCCCTGGAAAGTTGTGTAAACCTTTTAGCTGGTGAGCATCCCAAAGTTGACTCGAGAAGTAGACCGAGTAACACTGGGCAGGTGTAGCTTATACCTTTACATAGGCTATTTGATATGACTTTCTGGTGTGATGTAACAACAGGTATTGTTGAAGTTTTATGGTCAGAGCATTGCATTCAGTGTGTGGGAGTTCACAATTTCTTTTATTTATATACTTATTCTCCCATGCACCTGTCCTACAGGTGTGCATTTGGGTTTACACAATGTCCCATCTACACATTCACAATGCTATAGTGTCCAGGAAAGAACTGTTTTGAATTTCTGATTCAGCAATTGTTGTGTGTGTATGTGTGGACTGGCCCATCTAGTTGTCATTAACACTTATTATGAACCAGGCTGAAGTTTACTTATGAGATTATGTTGAGATTATCAGGAGTCGGACTTGCCCACAGAACATCCTCTTATGTATTGGCATGTGTGATAAGATACTTTAATTTGCTAGCTAAGCCTGTCATTCTGTTTTATACTTTGTAACACAAACAATCTTTATTCTAATTTTTTTTATCCTGAAAACATGAGATTAGCTTCTGGTGACAGACTCTATTTTTTAGAATGTTACTTAATCATTTCACTGAATGCCAGCAACATTGCTAATTAAATCAATCATATTGTTCTTGAATGTAGTTTAATAGCAAATTGCCATATTTGTGTTCCTTTGCATACACAACTTCTTAAGTCAAAATAAAAGTACATTGTATAGTCAGTTATAGACAAATTAACTGAAATTACTATATTGCAATGATGTGCAGACTGTGCATTGTTGTTCTGAGTATCAACCCACTCACTCACAAGTAAACAACTTCTCCCAATGTATACGCAAGTAAAGGCCACATGGAAAGTTGCAATGCTAGTATAGCTGAATTGTCAATGACAACAAGATTATAATCACAGCTACGTCAGTCATAACACTGATAAAGCCCCTTAGTCTGTGGTGGCTAATTCCTTCATGTGGTCAGAGGAATGCATTTTTATCATGGCTGGTTTTCATCAGAAATTACATAACATGACTTGCAAATTATCTAACTAAATACACTGATGTTAATAAATAATTAAAAATATTGGTATAATCTATCTGTATATCTATGCACTCTACACTGTTACCCATTAAATTGACCTTTGTTTTCAGATACATTCCTCTTATTATTCCTTTTTATACACATCAGTTATATGTTTGGAAGTTTTGAGAAGATATACACTATATTAAAAATGGATCACATTGTCACAATCATTTCATGAGAAGAGGTAAAAAATATTGTATTCCAACTTTATGGGAAACAGCGCCTATAATATACCATTATGACCAAAACCATTACAAATACCACTATAAACTGCAGAAAAAAACATTACCTGTGTATGGCCAATTGATCAGTAATGTAGAATTGTGATAGTAAATTTAAACAGACAAGCTGAAAGGTGAATTTGTTGCAAATTAACCACGATAAAACCAAAAGTGAAATTATACTTGTAGCTACAAACATGAAAAAAAGGTTTCAGGTTTTAACAAATATCTTAAATCTAGTATTTAACTAAAAAAAAAAAGCCATCAATTCTTACCTTTGTGTCTTGAGTGAGAATAGGTCTGTGAGTTTTCAGGTCAGTCAATCTTCTATGACCTTATTATCGTGTGTTAGTCTAGGTATTCACTGACTAGTGTGTCCACATATAGACGTGACAGGAGAGAAGGGAGTGCACATTAAGAAAAAGGTGGGGACAGACGCAAGGGAATAAGCTTTAGTGTATCTTCACTGTCACTGTAACATGACGTTGTCTAATATGATTAGGTATAATACCAGGCTCAGTGTTATGCACAGAACAGTAGCCACAAATGAGAGAACACATTTTCAAATTAGCTGTAATAAGTTGCCAGCTAAAATCAAACATGACCAAATACCCTTTGGTGACTTTTGTAGTGTGTGAATAGTTTTGCTCATGTTTGGCCCACATGGGTAAGCATCATGTGACAAGTTTCCACTTATGGGCAGCCTTAGTCGTAAAAGATTATTGTAAAAGATGTTTTTCATTGTTGTTTCTTCTTCATATTTATCATTTTTATATCCGTCTTTTCATTGACAACCACCCTAGATACTTCTATGGAAACATTAAATTCTTATTTGGAGGATATGCTTCAGAATGAGTGTAATTCCTGTTGCTTAGCTAAACGGACCTAAACAGATTCCCGTTCATTCCCTATGTGCGAAACCACTACTTGCACTTGCACATATCATATTTGTCCCAGGTTGGATATGAAAACCGCCTTTTGGGGAATGTAAAATAAATAATTAAATGGGAGGAGTCCCAAGCTTTGAATGTAGTAAAACACTACAACAGATGCAAGGAAATCATTTGTTGCTGATGTACAGTTAACATTAACCAAACATAGTCAGATATATTCTCATGACACCAAACGATCATGTAGAAAGAATATGTTTAATTTAAGTAGAACAACAGACAGCTACTACATCTCATGTGATAACTGGGAGGGCAAGTTCAAAAGGTTAACTACACTATTGTTTTTGACACCAATAATTCTTATCTGCCCTATGAGCAGGAAGAAGAGTGTGTTTGTGTAGGGGCAGGGTGAACAAATGGTGAGGGGCTAGGGGAAAGTGCCCCATAAATAAAAGTGTGGAATATGCTATTTTCTGTTTGAATGGCTTTTGAAAAGAAAATATACGCCGTCCCTGGGTGGGCTCGAACCACCAACCTTTCGGTTAACAGCCGAACGCGCTAACCGATTGCGCCACAGAGACAGATGCCACCTTTTGACAATAACATTAAGATATACGTAGTCCATGAAATTAACGACAAGTTATCACGAAAATTGCATTATGTCGTAACACAAAACCGATATAAAACCTATATACTAATAACTAAAGATGTTAGCATAGGAAAAACTGAAAAATAGTGTCCTTTAACTGTAAGGCATGAAAACAGTTGTCTACTCATACTGTTTAAATACACAGAGCACCAAGAGAAAATCAGAAGGTTTAGAAAACTGCTGTGCACGCTTTTTTATGTTGTTTTACCCCTATTTTGTGTGAACGAGCATGACAGGTTAGGGCCCTAAAGCTTTCTGAAGATTATAAAATCGCATGTTATAGCGACCTCAATAACATCCAAAACAACCATAACAAATGTGTATAAAATGTTGATGTTATTTATATGTTTTATACTACCAAAACAGCCTGCGGTCAAACTGGTCCCAAAGAACACCAGGCTGCAGTATTTGGGGGCCAAGCAGCGAAGCTGCGAAGGCACCCATTGTGTTTGTACGTTTTCTTCCCTATTATAATTATTCCGCCATGGAAGTCAATGGCAGCCCATAGAACCGTCTGGTAAAAAGTTGTGAAATTTGGCACACTGATTGGGGACAGTCCCCTGATTAATTTCACCAAGTTTCATGTTGGCACCCCGAGTGCTCTAGCACCACCAACAGGCCAAAGTTGGACGTGCGTTCACGCAAGTAACTTTTGACCCGTTGACCCGATTATCAAAAATGAGGTATCGTTGGAATCCTTGGACCAAGCCGAGTTCAACGCACCCTATGACGTCAATTTCCGCCATGATGGATTTTCCGCCATTTTGGATTTTATCAAAAACACTTAAAAGTTTTCACAGGTCACATATTTTGTCCGATCGACACCAAACTTCACACACATCATCTACAGACCATGCTTCATTAATGCATTACTTTTTGTCTTCGGAACTAAAACCGTTCGCCCGTAACAGCCAATCGAAATTTGCAGCGAAGGCGGCGTTTTCCATTTGAGCTTATATCTCTGCAATGCTTTGGTGGAATGAAACCAAATTTGGTTGGTCAGCAGTTTCCATAGTGGATCTACCTATGAATGCCCACATGGGCTTTAAGTGGAATCTATCTGGTTTTCAGGTGAGGCCTATCCAGGTTTTAACCAGGTTATACACAAATCCGCCGCGAACTCTATGGGCGCCGCCATCTTGCCTGCCGCCATTACTGCGTGCCTGCGAAGTGTGATGGTGTACAGTACAGAGTACAGTGCAGTACAGTTGCCGGTACCCTCTATGACATTTCAATGAAAGCGGATCCTGCTCATGAAAGAAAATGTCTGGTGAAAGGGAACATTGGGTAGATGATGTCAGGCAGTGGCCAAAACTTACTGATAAAGGTAATTTACTGACAACATAATATATTAATGTAAAAATGCGTCAGCCAAATG
Source organism: Chelon labrosus (assembly GCF_963514085.1). Classification (NCBI taxonomy): domain Eukaryota; kingdom Metazoa; phylum Chordata; class Actinopteri; order Mugiliformes; family Mugilidae; genus Chelon; species Chelon labrosus. Next base: position 2,742,584 of record NC_140342.1, on the reverse strand, counting down.
TAATGTAATTGAGACATGTAGCTATAAGGCTAAGCTTAATTGATGACAACAATAAAACCGAACGTCATTCTACACTACCTGTGTTGCTAATATGTTCACAATTTACTGACAACATAATGTATTAATGTAAAAATGCGTCAGCCAAATGTAATGTAATGTAATTTAGACGTGTATTAATTAATGACAACAATAAAACCGAACGTCATTCTACACTATCTGTGTTGCTAATATGTTCACAAGTTGCAAATAACTCTTAGCCACGACCAGTTGTAGCAATAAAATATCCTACATGTTCTTACAGATATTCAAGATTATTTTATTAATCATCTGGCATGCGATGAGCTTCAGAACCTAAACTACAGGGCATTGATTGAAGGTCAGAATTACATGAGCTCCGGATGGATTGGCCAGATACTGCATACCATCGCAGATGAGCTCATCACATTAAAAGGTGTCGTGAGATTTTCACAGGCAGTGAACTCATACCATAATGTGCCGGTAACAATACAGAGAGAAAACGGCAAAGTTCTCGAAGTAGTGTGTGACTGCATGGCCGGCCGGGGGAAGTGTTGTAGCCATACAGCAGAGCTAACATCTGCTACAGCCGCCTACGGGACCAACACGCTACTTCCGCTATTTCTTTAGCAGCAAGGCACGCAGTAATGGCGGCGCTGCTTTACTTCCGTGTTTTGCCGGATTTGTGTATAGGTGGTTTCAGACTCCACCTGTGTTCACTCATGTGTGATTTGTAGACAGCTAATGTAGGTCCCACTTCAGCAGGCCAAGCTATAGCTTGTTATAACATCTGGGCCCCCACATGTGAGCAGAGAGCAATACATTTGTTCATTTGAGCTAATTTTATTTGTTGGACAGGCAGAACAAAGTTTACTGACTGCTGTCCACATAATTTGTCACTTATTTTCATGTTTTGAAAGTCTGTTATTATTATTATTAAAAAGTATGTTGATACTTTTGGTACTTTGTACTGAGTCAACTTGTACCAACCAACAAAAAATATAAACAATCCAAACAATAAAATAAAAAACGGAAAAACAAAAAAACTATATACACAGTATTTACAAAAATCATAAAATAACTGAATACTATTGTAATGCGTGATTAACTGATTTTTTCAAACTTGCCTTTGCTCTCTTTACAAGAGACTTGCTGTCTCTGACTCTGCCATGCATTCAAAAAGTCACTTGTGGAGAACGGCTTGCTGGCCTTGGCTAATTTGAATGCTAGCAAAAAACTTGCCTTGGTACTTGACTCTTGAATCGCAGTTTGTCGGTGAAAAGATTTTTACTGAGTCTGTACATTAGACGCCACCTCTGAACCGTAGCAGCCGGCTCTTGAGTTCACTGCTTGCTAGCAAGGTTAGCATGTTTTGTGGCAAAGTGACAGCTGACATTCACCCCGACTAAACTCTGATCTCACGGTACGAAAACAAAAATGTTTTTGAGTATTGTTTTTTCTTTTAAGCGGTTTACCATATTTAGATGAGTACACACAATTAACTATTCAGGCTTCTTTATTGCAATGAAGGTAAAACATGCCTAGGTAGGTATCAAAGACGGTGTGACGCACTTACTTTAGCCGGGGTTGCTAATTAGCAAGGTAACATTTACCTGTCGTCTGATTCCCAAACTCGGAAAATGTCGGAGTTCCCAAAACATCTTACTTTAAATTAATACTAAACTTTTCTTCTTACAGGCTAACCTTCTCCACATAGTTAATTACACAGCTCTCACGACACCAGCGGCCAGCCTCACCTTCAACAGCACATGACTTGAGGTGTGTTCAGTCAGTGTTCGAATTATACCATGAGCTTCGGGGGGTACCGCTACTTTCACTGGTGACGTCACTTTCCATTTTATATAGGCTTACACACACGATTTCACACTTGTGGTTCACAGTCAATTTTCCTTCGAAATATAGGTCATATGACCGTGGCTGGCTGGCCGACAAGGTAAAAAAAACTAATCATACTAGCAAGCACAATGGTTGAATTCGGGCCCGGATAAACACTGTTTCAAGGTGCGCCCCGTGCGTAAAATTGCGCGCCACAGTCAAAAAATATTTTTCAGTGCAATGCAAACATGGAAATGCTTACAGACCAATAGCACAGATTACCGAAATGTCAAACACCCGACTTAAATGTAAAATCCAGAATTATTAACAGATGGGCTACAGAAAAATTCCCGTTTAATAGCCAAGTTCACCTAGCCTAATACAAGGCCTGCACACTGTGCATTTGTTTTAGTTCGTCAGTATTCATTTACCACAAAATACAACGCATGATGATATACATGGCAGTCAAAACCATAGGCAGAGTTTAAAGTTGATTCAGCCACTTACTCTTAATTAATTAATCTTAATCACTTACTTAATTTCGCACACGCCTGCGCCCGCACCCAGTAGGCTACGTACGTTTGACAGCTAGTGAAGAACCATAGCAAACAACTGAACGTACTGAGAAATGGTACATCCCAATGGGGGTGAGGGTTTGAAAATCGTATTTCATTAGATTATTTCCTGAATTGATGTGATGGTAATACTGCATTTAAATACATACAATTTTGGAAAGGCTAACATTATATTTTATTAAAAATTTTTCAGTACCCCCCAAACTATTATTTTCATCTACTTTGGGGGGGGTCTAAGTCTCATCTAGGGGAGTCAGACCCCCCCCCCCCAATACCCCCCGTAATTCGAACCATGTGTGCAGGTACTGGCTGTGTTCATTATTCCGCATAAAATCAGCGTTTTAATCAAATCTTAATAAAATCATATACACGATTTCTTTTCTATTTTTTGATATGAGGTTATAACCACCTACTTTGTTTACTGGTTGGGTTTGTTAACTAAAAAATGTAGAAGGAATGTGAATCATCTTTCAAATGCAATATTCCAGAAACACCACAATTTTATAGCTAAAAGAAAATATGGATTCCATTGCGAACGATTTTAAGGAGAATTGTGACGAAAAACTATGCGTTGGCCGGGAATCGAACCCGGGTCAACTGCTTGGAAGGCAGCTATGCTAACCACTATACCACCAACGCATGCTACGAAGGGGCTACGTAAGAGCTATAATGCCATCTGCAGTCGTGTGTGTGATTTCAGATTGGAAGAACTGGAGATGGTGGGGATTTGTCTGGCATATATTTACATTACAGTTTTAACTTCTGTCCCCAAGAAGTTCCAACCCTATTCACACATTTACACTGGAGTCTCTGAAGGACAAGGGTCATTAGAGCACCATTCATAAGGAAAGAGGACAGGGACAAAACAGCCCCCCCTCAACGACAGGTAAGTACCCGACCGTCACTGGAAATTAGCTGCGCCGGTTTCTGGTTGTTTACACAACAAGCAAGTTTCAGTAGGAGTTTCCTATTTAAACCTCAAATTTCCCTCCAGTCCCCCTACTCGGATGAGTGGTGAAACGTCTTGTCAAAAAACTACAAGTCAGTAGCCTAACCTTAAATAAACTTAAAGACGAAACTATTCCCAAATTATGGAATGACAGCTGACGTCTCTATCAGTGCCATTATTACAAGTTTACAGTCAACGTATTATTATAAGCACATCAAAAGAACTCCAATGAGCTCTCTCGGCCACCGTAAATATCAGATCTTATTTATTGCCATGTTATTGTGAACATATAGATACCATCATAGACATATATGTCTATGGATACCATACCCATGGAAGCCTTCATCGTTCCCCACATTTGATCGTATGCACTAAAAGCATTGACCGTATATACTAATCCAATTGTCACGTGACACAGTCGCTACAATACGGTTGTCATGGAAACGAGAACCTCATCAAACACCGCGAGGGCTTGCAACTGCAGCGAGCGACTCAGCCAGCATCATCGAGGAGGTAATCGACGTGATTTCATCTGCTGTGAGTAAACGTCTTCCACATTGTTAGTGATCTGAAGCACGGCCTAACCTACTAAAATAGGAAAGAGCCGACACTTGGTAAATAAAGAGCAGTAAAGTCTCATCTTCCTGTCGTCGCGAATGTCACCATATGCAAAAATCAACATTGCGTCCGGTGTTGGCCTTCAGAATAAAAGCAGTACCAAGCTTATGGCTTTGGCTGCAGGGGATGGGTAAATGGTTCTACAGTTTTGTTTTATATTGAAAGTAAACTTGCCTTAGTTCATAGACTGTATATTAAAGCTATTTTATATAGTCTAGGCCTTAGTTCTAACCTGTTACTGGCTAAATTTAATTATGTCTGTCACACATATTAAACATACTGCATAGGTGCATTGAAGTCAAGGGTTTTGATAAAAAATCAAAATGCACATACACATTAACAGGGGTCTGGCATTGATCATACTAACTGTTGTTACCCATTCCCTCCCAGGACATCATGCAGAATAACAAGAGTGGGGTGATGCCTTTCCCACCACCGATCAGCAGAGACAGGGTCATAAGGGAATTCCCTGCGGTAGCCGACATTTGTTTTTTTTTTTTGTGTGTGTGTGTGTGTGTGTTTTTATGGTGTGACCACTGTGGTTGAAAGGTAGAAATGTAAAATCTAGAGGATGTAGTATTCATTGGAAGTGTGTGACAACTATCTAACTTTCCCAGATACCTAAATTAGTGTCACATCACAACACTCAGGGTAATTATGGGCTCTTGCAGCTACACGGTCCAAGCTCAGTGAACATGTCCTTTTGTCCTCTGACTCTTCTCCATATAAATCAATTTATTATTCATAATTTGGATGAGAAAATATGACTTGCTATGTTAGTAGAAGTTCCTACTTAAACCTCAAACTTCCCACCATGCGAGCATTTTTTAGCTAAAAAGCACCAATGTGAATATGTTAGTCACACACAGTTGCTGGTATGATTGTGCCCTTCTAGTCTTTTTATTACATTTATTCAGCAGTTATGGGCAGAATATGTCACTCGTTTATGTTCTGTTGTTGTCAGTGCTATGCACCTGAGGCCTCCTTACAGCTGAAGAAAGACTGGGACATTCAGACTAAAGCAGCCTGTAAAGACAGAGCTGTCAGCCATCAGCCGTGAGTCTCCTGGTTTTGAACGTCACTTTTAAAGAAAGCACTGTATATCTTATTACTCAATAACCTGTTGTCTTCTTTAAAGGTGGGACCGCCAGAAAATGTCAAAAGTGGTGGTTGTTGGGGACCTTAATGTGGGGAAGACCTGCCTCATTAACAGGTAGCTCATCAATAAGTAATGAATAAAGTCATAAGACATAACATGAAGGAGATCATAAAGACCCCCTTTACTGTTTAAATATTGGCAGGCACCCTGAAAACCATAAAAATATATTATGAATATTATAATGAATTATTGGCAGCGAGACATTTTATATCTCCACATAATTTGCACGCAATTAATCATATTTGGCATAGTAGGAAGGGAATGCAAGTGAATATTTTTAGCTGCAAAGATCTTGAGGCAAACCACCAACAAGTGTGTTATATACAGTAAATCTCGTTCTTTGTAGGAAGGTTCATCTTTCCATCTCATCAGTTTGTCATACATTTAAGTCGGTTGTGACTTGTTTCTGTTGTTCTCAGATTTTGTAAAGATGTATTTGAAAGAGACTACAAAGCCACCATAGGAGTGGATTTTGAGATTGAGAGGTTTGAGATATGCGGGACACCTTTCTCTCTTCAGATGTGAGTAGTAGTAGTAGATGTGATTCTAATTAAGTCAAACAAGGAGCTACAAAGTGCTTTGTGATTTGTCCATCGTTGTTGAATTGTCTTTTTCTTCTAGCTGGGATACTGCTGGACAGGAAAAATTTAAGTGCATTGCTTCTGCATACTATAGAGGTGCTCAAGGTAAGAAGTTGCAACCTAATTTTAAAAAGACAGTTGTATACATGATGTTGTGCATTTTAGCTTGTGTAACTTAATACAGAAATGTCTTGTCCATCTTTTTCAGTCATTGTCACAGTGTTTGACATGGCAGACATTAAATCGCTAGATAATACACGGTAGGTCTGATAAATACTGGATTTAATCTACTGGTGTATAAAATCACTATGAGTGATGAACAGTTGTATTATTCTAGAAGAATATATTAACATCACTGTAATCACTTACAGTGTATGAATCCTGAGTGCTCAAATCAGTATTTGGGTGGGTGGCAGCCGACCCAGACTGGATGTCAAGTTGTTTTAAGAGCTTTTTGTTTTGTTTTTCATAGTCAATGGTTGGAGGAGGCCTTGAGAGAAAATGAGCCTAACTCCTGTTTTATCTTTTTGGTTGGTACTAAGACTGACCTGTTGGTGAGTATGTTTTATACTGAATGTATATTTTCCTGATTCCATGCACACATTTTTCTTCTGTTATCCAACTACGTTACTCTTAAGCCCTTAGAAGAAAAGCAAAGGACAGAGAAAGATGCTGGCAGGATTGCAACGGAAATGCATGCAGAGTTCTGGGCTGTTTCAGCTAAAACAGGTAATACCAAGAGTGTCAGTGCTTCATGATAAAGTAAGGGAACACACCTAGTCTGCATCCAAAAAAGCTGCTCTAAAAAACTACTGATTTTCTTATTTCCAGGGGAGAACGTGCAGGGGTTTTTCTTCAGGGTAGCAGCACTGGCATTTGAGAACTGCATGCTGAAAGATATGGAGAATGGTGTCCCTGCTAGCATCGGACGTGGCGTTATCATCAGTAAGTAAATTACTCAACCCCTAACAAGCACAGATGCTGACAGTAGAAATGTTGAGATTATAAAAAATACAAAAACTTGTCTTCTCAGAATCAGATCGGGCCAACCTGGAGGAGGCTGCGCCCCAAGACATGAAGAGAAGTTGCTGCTGATAAAAACTGAGGTTTTAAGGAGAGCAGGAACAGACAGAAGCTTTGCTGTCTACTGTGCGTGTCCCACTGGACTGAAAATGTGCCTCAGGACATGTCCTGATAGGTTTCTAAAGTCATCAAAACTGCCACGTTTTCTAATGTTTGAAAACATTTTTAATTATTGGATAGAAACGTCCTATGATTGATTCTTTTTACTAATACAGAACATAAGAATTTTGATCAGTGTTTTTTTTTATTTTTTTTTCATTTTCTCTGTAACTGCTTGTTCCTGTTAAGGGTTGCGGGGTCTGCAAATGCATGAGATTGCATAGAAAAAGCCTATCCCAGCTGTCATCGGGCGAGAGGCGGGGTACACCCTGGACAGGTCGCCAGTCTGTCGCAGGGCTTTTGATCAGTGTGTCTCATTGAAATGTGTTCAGTTCATGCCCTCATATCTTGCATTGGACAGTTCTGCGATATCTCTGAAACACAACCTGCATAATGTCATAATCATTTTAGAGATGGACCATATTCTGGACAGGGCAATATCGCCTGCTCTGAAGTTCTTGTCTGGATACTTTAGGCCTATATTTTCTTTGCTACTGTCACATAGTGTTTGTTTCTTCGTGCAGTATTGTTGTGGAATATTTTTCACACATTATTGTGAGTTGTGTTAAAATGGAATGTATAAACAAAAGAAATCAAATGTTTGTGTTTACATAAACTTATTAAGTATTAAGTAATAGTAAAACTTTAAACAGGTGTACAGGTTTATGAATGCTGAACTATTGGCACAATATATGTAATGGTCTGAAAGTTATATTGTAATTTCTTAAAGTAATACATCAGTGCAGCAATTGCTGATGACAACAGCTGTGCAGTTAATAAACAGTGTTTAATATCGTTTAATAAAGCAGGGCTGACTAAGTGTCCGGTGTTGATGATATTGATAGTATTAAAGATTATGAGGTGTCACTCTCTAAACCTCCTGTGCACCGGCTGAAGGTCACGGACTGGGCTTATGCAAAGACGGACGAAGTTTAAATTAGCACCGTGTGCCCTGGGAGCAATCGAATCAGAATTTCTCTGTTTACTAGTCGTATAAATCATACTATATGTCTGCTTGTAAATGTAAGCTTTACGTAACAGGAAGCGAAGAAGATGTAGTGCGGAGTGAGCCCTCTTGCTTTGCAAACACTCTCTGAGCGGAAGTCAAACCAATCACACTATAGCATTTCCATGTTTTGGAGGAAGTACAACTAATGTGTGCTTCTTAGCCAGCAAACAGCTCTGTACGTCAACCTCAAAAGAGTGGTTCTGAATTATTTCAGTTACATGGGCGCCTTTTCATTGCAGGTTGTTATTGTAGCGTTGCTGCAAGAGCCGGTTAACTTAGCCGGCGTGTTAGCTGTAAACTGTTTCAAATTAGCGACATGCTAGGCTAGCAAATGTCAACATTTCAGGGCAGTGTAAGCTGCTAGGAGTTTGACTGGTTGGGGACAAACTATTCAGGTACTGCAACATGTCTTCCAGACGAGTTTAGTTGTTCAAACCTTAATGTTTTGTTCAATGCGTATATAAAACAGGCATTGTAATATCTATACATGTATTGTGTTTACTGTAGATTTGGAAGTAGACACAGTGTCCATTACGGACGGTACTCTTAACACAAAAAGAGTCAGACACTGTCCAGTTTCCAGCTTTATCTGAGTTAAAACATATCGTTGCAATGAGTGTGCACAGTTTATCACTGTGTGCATAGAGGACTATACTAAAATAATTTTAAATGAAACTATTGTACCGTAGAATAAAAGTGATATACAGTAACTGGGTGTAGGAATGACAGCATAAAAAAGAGAACTACGTGCTAGTAGTCATGTGATAATTTCAGTGGAACAATTCACTCATGAATTAATGGTGTTGTTCTCCAGGTGGCTCAACATGAAGACCAATAAGTCTTACAAGCTAGTGCTGCACAAGAAAGGGTTTGGTGGGAGCGGTAAGTTGAAACTTGCAATGCAGCAGTAAGTGTTCACATTTTCTGTTTCTGCTGTGAGAAAAATGCGAAAATGTTTCAAAATGAACCTTTCCCTTAAACAGATGACGAGTTGGTTGTCAACTCAAAAGTTTTCCCTCAAGTCAGCCTGGGGGATATAATAGAGATTGCACATCCCACAGATGAATACAGGTGAGCTCATATAATGGGAGGATCACTGTGTTGGTTATTTGATGATCTTATGCATACTATTATTATATTATATATTATATTATTATTACCACTACTGACACTATAATGTGTCATTTTGAAATTCCCAGTCCTCTCCTGCTACAGGTGAAGAGTCTAAAAGAGGATCTGCAGAAAGGTAAATAAATGCTGATATAAGATATATGCTACATTTTTATTCATAGCTTAGACATTTCATACAAAATAGATTACATTAAACATGAACAGTCTGAACATCCCAACAAAGATCTGACTGTCGTAGTAAAGTACACAGCTGAAACAAGTGTTTCAGGGATTGGTAGCTGTTCATTTTTAAACATTATATGATCTAAAATGTTAACAGTGAATCGAGACAATAATAAACAATAGTTGTCTAAAGATTTCTCAACTGGTGAACCAAATAAACGCAACCCAGTACAACACACCCTCCATTTGTGATGCTTCTAATGTTTCAGATTGTGTTTGTCGGCTTCCTGCAGTGGATTGCGTTAAATTCTAGGATGTTTCTGTTATTTCGTGCACCTCCTTTAATGCATTCATATGCATTCATAATAATATATATTGATTTGTTATTATATTCTTCATGCAATGCAGATGTTTTTTGACCCTTTGCTTTGCCCTGATTGATATCTTGTTCTCATCCAGAGACAATCAGTGTGGACCAGACTGTAGCACAAGCCTTCAAGCTGCGTGCATACCAAGATGTTATTGTTAACATTGTTGACCCTAAGGTACGTTAACTGTGAGTACTCTACAGCTCCCAGCACTTTTCACTGGAACAGTCTCAGTCTCTTATAGTTTTTTTGTGTTTCCGCACAGGATGTAACACTGGACCTAGTGGAGCTGACGTTCAAGGACCAGTACATTGGCAGAGGAGATATGTGGAGACTAAAGAAGAGTCTGGTGAGCCATGTGAATGTTTTGCCTCAGTTTAATACTGTATGTGATAGAGCATTTAACATTGGTGCTTTTTGTCCTAGGTGAGCACATGTGCTTATGTGACCCAGAAGGTGGAGTTTGCAGGAATAAGGTGCGTTACATTTGTAAAGAAAACGTCTACTGTGATTTATATTTGCTGTAAACAGTGAGATGAATCAGCATGTACAGTATGTACAGACCACATACAGTGTGTTTAAAGTTTAAGATAAGTGGTGAAGGGCCTTGTCGTCTTTGCATACAGTGGGGATGATTATTGGAGCGAGTGAAGCATATTTCTCTCATCACATGCATGTTTATGTCGTTTTTCATTCTCTAGAGCTCAGGCTAGTGAACTCTGGGTAAAAGGAGAGAAAGTGACCTGTGGGTACATCAGTGAAGATACCAGGGTAAGTGGATAACTATAGAGGGGTTTAGATTCAAGATTCTTAATTGTCAGATACTCTGTACAAATTCAGCATCATTACCAGTAATGACAGGCATAGGTTGATTTTACTGGTGAGCTACTATTGCTTGCTAATCAGCTAGCCTTTGTTTTGTGTAGATTTGACTTGTTCATAGAATAACATCAACAAAAAAGTGCGAGGTAAACCAACTTTTAATGCAAGTTCATCATCACTGACTTAATAATAAACTCTGTTTTTATGTCTTGAATCTTAATGTAGGTTACTCACCTATTTCATGACATAGAAACTCTATGGTACACAGGATGTTCTCAGGGATGGAGGACTTGTTAGTGTCCTAGGTATAAAAAAATATACCTAAATAGTATAATACAGCTCTTGTATATATAGCTGCAAAAGAGTGACAAAAATGTATTGTAACATTATTTGAAACTGTGTAAAAAAACATCCCAGTCAGTTAATCAGATATCCACTGCACATCAACTGAAAGATCTTAAGTCATCTTTGGAAATGGATGGAAAATAACTGTACCACAGAAATATATCAAGTAATCACTAGCATTTGTTTCTATTGGAGTCATTTATTTGTCTGAAATTTTGTTATTTTGTGACACAGGTGGTGTTCAGATCCACATCTGCAATGGTGTACATCTTTATCCAGATGAGCTGTGAGATGTGGGACTTTGACATTTATGGTTAGTTATTTACAAGCTTGTTTGTGACATAGAGTTTCTCATTATGTGTCTTTGGAGGTAGATTTCTTATTTGATTTTTTTTTAGGTGATCTCTACTTTGAGAAGGCTGTGAATGGTTTCCTGTCTGACCTTTTTGCTAAGTGGAAGGTTTGTGTTTTTCTTTTACATTTCTTAATCCTCTGCTTTTATAAATGAAACAAGAATAATTTCTAATATTGAAACAGGAAAAGAACTGCAGCCACGAGGTGACAGTTGTACTTTTTTCACGTACTTTCTACAATGCTAAAAACATAGGTGAGTTTATTTTCTTAATCATTACAATGAGTTGTGACAAATATTATAACACTACAGTGATGCTCAAACAACATAATAACAGAGTTATAATTTCCCTCAGAGGAATTTCCAGAGGTTCTGAGAGGATCCATTAGACAGGACCATGAGGGACGCTTTTATGAAGATTTCTACAGGTAAGCATGCTAACTTCTTTGAAACTCAGCAGAATGGACAGAGTGGATGACAGTGGCGATTAAGGGATCCTAACTCTTCTGTGATCAGGGTCGTGGCTCAGAATGAGAGACGGGATGAGTGGACATCATTACTAGTCACCATCAAAAAGCTGTTCATCCAGTATCCTGTCCTGGTGCGCCTCAAAGAAGCAGGTAGTGTATTAGTCCACTGATTTGCTGACTTTGGATCAAGTTCTTTTTTAACCAAAATGTGATCATTTCCTGTCATGCCAGATGGCTTTCCTGTGGGTTATAACTCCACTGCTGCTCAAGGAAACTACCTAGAGGCCATTAACCTTTCCTTCAATGGTAAGTAGTATGAAAGCACAGTAAACACAGTTAACTGGAGAATTTGCAGTGCACTGTAAAACATTGTTCAGAATTTTAGTGGAATCAACTAATCTTTTCTCATTAACTAAATGCAAATATACAAGTTGATTTTTATTTTATTTTAGTCCACCTCAGTCCAAATATGAATTCAATTTTATAATAACACTGATTATCAAGTTCAGTTAACTCTTGTGTTTAAGACAACATGGACATTTTTGTCTTTAAGTCAAACAGTCTACACAGATTTTAATTGCTGTAACCCTGTTATAATCAGGCATGCAAACTCCTCACCTTTCGGCGAAATTCGCCGTTTTCAATCCAAATTGGGTGACTTATGTGATTCGTGCAAATCCGAGGAGAAAATATTTGGGGGGGGGCGGGGGGGGGCGCTAGCCTACTCGTTGACTTTTATTTTAATATATTTTAATAATATAATAATATAATGTTCTATATACCGTAAATCCTCTAATATTGGCCTGTATTCCATTAGCGGCCGGGTCTCCAACATTGGCCGGTCTCGCTGTCAGCGGAGGTAAATAAAGGCCGGTCTCTAATAGCGGCCGGGGCTATTATTAGAACCATCTCGGCGGGTCAGGGTTTCGGCGGCACGGTGTGGGAGGATCCCCTCAGCGGGACCTCTCCCCAGCGTCGGCCGGCCCCTGCCGGGCGCATTTCCTCCGTGGCGGTGCGCGGCCTGTAAGTGCTCGGGGCGAAGGTGGCTCGTCGGCTCCGGCCGCGAGCTTTACAGCGACCCCCCGCATCTCACCTCACCGCTTCCCTGGGGTCGTGGAATCAGTGCTCACTGCGCCCTCTCTCCGTGCGGGGAGGGACGGGGCCCACTCGCTCCCGGCGCGACTGCCGACCGGCAGCGGACTCACTGTCCTCAGTGCGCTCCGACCGCGTCGCGCCGCTCATTTGTTGTTAATGTTCTGTAAGCATACCATGTTATGGTAACTGTACGTTTTCAATAAATGAACCTAGTATTTTATAGGTTCAAATAGACACAAAATCTTGTTTTTGTTAATTCTACTCGTAGTTCGTTTTGCTCAAATAGAAATTAAGGCCTGCCTCTAATTCTGGCCTCCTTCCAATAAAGGCCTGGACCGCTATGCGCTTGAGTAAAATAAAGGCCCGGGCCTGTATTAGAGGAAATACGGTATATATAACCGCTGACTTTATTTACAGACGCGAACACATATTGAAATGTGTTGTCAGAGCCCCATGCTTAGCCCCTATGTGTTTATTAAACATGCACAGACTTTACCCGCCACTTGCAAGCGCTATGCACGTCACCGATCAATACCGCAGTACGTTACAGCAATTCATTAATTCAGTCTTCGACAAGGGAGAAAAAAAAGAAGACGTTCACACGCCGGAAATCTCTCTGTTTTTCACGGCCCCAGAGTTGAATCCTCGTTCAGTCTCATGAATGAGATTATTGACGGAAGAAGTGGAAACATGAAAATTGGCACATTCAACTCCATTCAGACAGTGAAATATGCCCTTCAGGCCCGAGGAAAAACAGCCATTGAGCTGTTCAGGGTCAATGGCTCAAAAGTTTTTTTTTTTGGTAAAAATTAGTGAATTTGTAGTCTGTTGTCTTTGTAAATCTCTGTTTACCGGGGGGGGGGGGGGGGGGGGGGGGGGGGGGGGGGGGTTCGTGGCCATTTCCCTCTTCGCGCACTCTTCTCACCTTTTTGACCCCTGACCAGTTTGCATGCCTGTATAATGCAGTTGTAGTGTAAGTGATGGGGAACAAATTCCACTGTCTTCATTTTGCAGAAAAAAAATAATCAATGTTAGCATTTAGCATTACAAAAATGTAGTCAGTTTTTGCTTCCTGTAATAATTCCTCCTCCTTCATAGTACTGTGTATAAGTGATCACTTCTTAATAGATGGCAACAAAATAAGAGAAATACATAGTATGAGTACAACTGTATTCTAATATTTATTTGACTCTGATATGAGTCTATAAATAAGTATTTTCCTCTAACCAAGGGGATATATAGCCTTTTTAGGATAAAATTTCCACATTGTGTTTCCATGGACAGTGTTTGTTTATTGAACTGCACTGGGTTAATAATAAAAGGAGAGATTTTTGCTTTTGAAATAGTTTATTATCAAAAGCTACTTACAGTTGTCTGGATTTTTAACTATAAAAGTAGAAAAGCTGAAAGTCTCCATTTTATCCCGCAGTGTTTGACAAGCACTATATCAACCGTAACTTTGACCGCACTGGTCAGATGTCAGTGGTCATCACACCCGGGGTGGGAGTGTTTGAAGTAGACCGTCTTCTTATGATTCTCACCAAGCAGCGCATGATTGACAACGGTGAGTGTGAAGATACATGCACAGTCTTTTCATAAACAGAGATTAGCGGGTCCATGAAGAAAGCTAATGATGTTACTTATACATTCTACCCTTTAGGTATTGGAGTAGACTTGGTGTGTATGGGGGAGCAGCCACTGCACGCAGTACCCTTGTTCAAGGTAACACGTGTAACATACAGTATATTAGTTTCTTCAAGTGCATCAACCCACTTGCCTATCTGTTACTGATGGTCTCAATCATTTCCTCTGTAGCTGCATAACAGGACAACACCCGGAGACTCTCGAGTGGGAGACGACTATAACCTGCCTCACTGGATCAACCACAGGCAAGAGAATATAACCGATGACAATCATTTGTTATAGCTGCAATCAGAACTATTCGGTCCCCTTAACTCGCAAGACTCTCAAATGATGTGGAGACAATTTGTAGAACAAAGACCACTTAGCCCTTGTAGTGTCGCCTCTGTACATACCTGCACTTTATGTAAATGATACCTTCTTTGCACTTCTGATCAGATGCTAACTGTATTTCATTGGGTCTGTACCTGTACTCTTCGCAACGTCAGTACAGTGAATAGAATCTAATTTAATGAAAACAACAAAAATTTTCAAAGATTGTTTATTAATGTACAGTGTGTGTGAATGATAGATAACATTTTCTACAAAAAGGTCTATAATCAAAATGATTCAGACTGCAAAGTCATGGTTAACAACAACAACAATAATAATATCCTTTTACCATTGTGACCAATAAGCATTTCTCAATATTTGGACACTTGTATTTTAGATTTTGTTTTGCCTTTGTTTCTGTGCCGTCAATGCTTTCTTTAATTCCACACAAAAAGTTTGAAACGGATTCAGATTGGGGTACTGATGAGGCCACTCATGGACATTCTAGGAAGGTTTCCTGCAGCAGCAAAACATTGCATGCATTACGTGACTGGTTGGCTTTCTTCTCACTTCTTATACTAGACACACAGCTGATCCATGGATCTAGACTGTTCCACTTTAGCCCTTTCACTTCATAAATTGCACTGTCATCAAACAAATGAGATTGAATAATTCTGACTGCAATTGATTAGATAAAGTGGAATTGACTGATCTATGTTATATGTGTGCTTTTTTGCCCACAGCTTCTACACCTCCAAAAGTCAGAACTCTTGTAGCTCCTTCACTCCTCGAATCAAACTGGCTGGCCGTAAGGTATATTCACATTTTTTTTTGCAGCGCTTCACCAAAAACATTTTTTTTGTGGGTTTTATAAACTAATTTAAATGACAATTATTTCTAGCTTCATGCTGAAAAAATCAAGAGCAGCAAAGACCACAGTAAGTTCTGACCCATTATCTCAATATTCTTTTTTTCGCATATTATATATATTTTTAGTATATTGTGTAAACCAGGTAGTGACTTCATGACCTCTTCCAGCTCTCTGTTCGCCAAAGGACTCAGACAACAGCCTACCTATACAGGTGGACTATGATGCCTATGATGCTCAAGTCTTCCGACTTCCAGGTCCTTCAAGAATTCAGAGGAGCACCAACTTCAGGTGTGTAAATGCTAGCGCAGCCCTGTTCGGCCTTTGACCAAACACGGTAGCAGAGAACAGAGATAGTCCTCTCTTTTGATATTGTGGATCTTGAGCAAACAACAGTGCCTGTGTGTCATTCAGGATGGGTCGAGACAAAGAGACGAGCGGGAGGAAAAGTTGGGGCTCGGTGGACGTCAGCACAGGCATAGGCGCTTCTCCTCCTGTTCGATCAGCTGATGAACAGCGTAGCTTGGCCTCTGACGATAGTCTTGGCCCTGTATCCAATATGCTGCTGATACCACGAATGCCTCCTGCTCAGTATGAAGTCAGTAGTTCTTTGGGATACACCAGCACCAGAGGTCAGTGCTCCAGAGCTTAAGTGGCACGGGATGCAGGGGATGTGACATCTTCACTTTCTACATCCCAGTCATTCTGTCTTGTTCAGAGTTACTAGAGAAGATGATGGACTCTCAGCGGGACTCCAGTGCCCCGGGCAGGTTCACCGTGGGGAGTGCTGAGTCCACCCTGCATATCCGTCCAGGAGGTTACACCCCTCAGAGAGCACTCATAAACCCCTTCACCCCATCGAGGATGCCCATGAAGCTCACCTCCAACCGCCGGCGGTGGATGCACACCTTCCCTGTCGGTGAGGTGACACACAGTCTTGTGAAAACACAGTTTACTTCTTGAAGTCTGGATGGAATCTCACCATGCATGACTGTTTTGAAGGATTGCTTATTTATACTATTTATCTTAATAAATGATCAATGATCCTCCTCTTTTTCTATGTTTTCTGTCCCATCAGCTGGTAGAAGGCACAAGATTCCTGCCTGTCTGTCTGCTATAAAGTCAGGATAATATAGAGATACAGTATAGTATACAACGAAGAATTACATGCACAGTCTCGAGAGCTCACAAAAGTAAGTTAGGTTAGGTTAGAGTACATGGAATCTACAGTATTTGATATCACGTTTATTATTCTAATCACAGGATGGTGATTACTGGCGTGTGTAGTTTGGTTCATCTTTGGTGCTGATTAGGATTAGCTACTTGGTAGATTTATATTACAGTGTTGCTTGAAACTCTTAGTCTTCAGAGTAATCTTGGACTTGTATAAATATCCCCCTGACAAACACCTTTTCTGTGTCAAATGATAATTAAGTTAAATGGCAGATTTGTTCCAAGTCTTTAATGTTCAAAGAATAAACTGAAATACTTGGTGACCCCCTTACCGTTTATTTAGTACCACCATTAATCCACAAATGGCACAAATTGGAGGATGAACAAGAAATTTTCAAGGTTCTCAGAGAACAAACCCTTCAATTTGTCTAAAGCTACTCACTGAAATTCAAGTCAGAGACTGTAGCTACATTGCTGGTACTCATTCAGTAAGCAGAGTGTGTGTGTCACTATTTTTCAGGTCCTTCTGGAGAGGCAATTCAGATCCATCACCAAACCAGACAGAACATGGCTGAGCTACAGGGCAGCCAGCAGAGAGATCCTGCCCACACATCTGCAGAGCTGCTGGAGCTAGCCTACCACGAGGCCACTGGAAGGTTAGACTCCTCTACCTCAAGGACCAAACATTTCTTTATAAACACTGTCAGCCTGAAGGGCAGTCAGGCCATGAGATGAATGGCTGTCATTTACCTTTTTATTTAAGGCGAACGACCTCTAGGCAAACTGGAGAGAATGGCCTTTACACTGGTGGAGGGATGGAAGAGTTCACTGGAAGTCCAGGAAGCAACAACAGTGGTGATATGCCTTCTCAAAAACAGATTTACTATTTTAACTTCACTTGAAACATATCGCTCTATCTTTATCTTACAAAGACTCAAATGAGCACACCACGTTTGTGGCAGACTAGCTTCTTTGACAGTTTCTATAATAAAACGTTATATAATAAAATATGTTAATATACTGTGCCTATGAAAAGTACACACACCCTTATTATGAGAAATTGATTCTGAACATGGCCACATATCCAGTCATATAATGATGTGCAATTTTGAATGTTTCTATATGCCAAAAAAATCCTGCTATTTTAACAGTGGTGGGTTATTGGACTGTTTGTATCTCTTGAAAGTGGAGGTTCTATATTTTCTTCTTACAATTAATGAAACCCATGTGCAGAACCAAACCAGCAATTAAATGACTTACTCAGTATTGTGTTTGTGTCAGACCTTGATACATCTCATTACCCTTTGCCGTGTAGCTCCACTGTTGTTCAGAAAAACCTTACTGTACCTTCTATTTTGATCCTAATTCTCCCTAGAGCAGAAAATGAGGATTAATCCACCGCTGAAAACAGTCTCCTCAAAATGCACTTTCTATTTTAATTTTCATTAACATTTGCTCCACAAATTGTATCAGTCACATTTTTCAGTAGGAACCAGTGAGCTTTTGGTTCGTTGCAAGTCACACAGCACTGAGAGAGCGACTAATGTGCCTTGGTTGTTGTAATTTGTTGAACTTAAGAAAAAAGACCAATGATGCACTCTCTCCAGTGAAGAATCTGTTATAGATATCACCATTTTTTCAAGTTATAAATTATGAAAGTGGAATAATTACCTCTGCCAGCTAAGATGGGTATGGAAATTTGGAAAGGTATTTCATTGTGTAGGAAATAATCATTAGTTGGAACCTTATAAAACTTGTAACCGTGCTTCTCTGTCTTTGCTGTAAATGTGAACTCTTTACAGGGACTCACACCAACCGTGGCTCTTCATTTCAAGATTTTTCCCCCGGCAGTAACGATCCAAGTGAGTCCATCGTGCCATAACAGAAACAAGAACGTATCATTTGATAACTAATTGTCATGTAGACACACTTCAGGATCAAGATCATATTTAAAATCACCCGGATCGGTGAATGATTGTAATAAACCTTCAGAGGTGTCTTTAACCTGTGAGGGCTTATTCAGCTTTGGCAGGGAGGTTTCTCCAATGGGCGTCTGTATCCAAGGGTCTCAGGTATAAACAACGCTTACAGGTCATGTGGTTTGGGGTTACCCTCTTCTTCTCCCTCTATATCTTCAATTTCTCTGTCTTTCTTTCTGTCTTTCTCTGGGCCTCTTCCTGTTAAACATATTTTTTATATTACTATATCAGAAGGTCTAAAATCTTCAAATGAACTCACCCTTGTGTAATTTTCTTGCACTATGACCCGTTTTCATTCATTGAAGCCTGGTATTCCTTATCACAATCCTGCATGGCAGTGTGTATAGTATGGATGTCTCTATTGTCTGGTCAGTAAATCAGTGCTTCTGTCAAACAAATCTCTCTCTTTCACACAATATTTTAAATTGAGATGTTGCTCGCCAGTTTGTACATTTGCATGTGATTGTTCTGCTTAAATCCACTCAGTCACTTTACAGTGCACACCTTTGCTGAGCTTGAGACACATTTCTCACTTTCTTGTGAATGATGCCAATCACAGACTGACTGTCACAGGAGCACAATCTGCATGGCTCTGATCACTGCTCCACAACTTCAGGCCCCACAGGAATCACTAGTTGGGGTGACGAGGCCAACAAAAGTAACTTGTTTCTTCTTTTTTTTCTTCCCCCCTCTCCTACTTCCTTTTTTTTTGTATCTTCATCCTCATTCTTTCTTTTCCATCTTCATCTTCTCCCTTCCTGTCAATTCTTATCACCCCACTGTGCCTCTCCAACCCCGCCCTCCACACACATGTACCTCTCCACTCTGGGTACATGCATTTGTCTTTGCTGTGGGGATTTTTTTTTGTTTGTGTGTGTGTGAAGCCCTGCTGCTGTCTGCACCCCCGACAGTGCCCAGCTTCTGCTGCACGGTGGGGGTGGACTGGAAGTCTCTGACAACACCGGCCTGCCTCCCCCTCACCACCGACTACTTCCCTGACCGTCAGACGTTGCAGAATGACTACACTGAGGGCTGCTATGACCTGCTTCCGCACAGTGACCTTGAGAGGTAGACCACATTACGTCTTTACAGTATAACAGTCTACTGCCAATCAGTTTGTCTGCTGCTGACTAATGTACTCAGCAACTGTAACAATTATGGCCACTTCCCTGGTTACACCTACAAAACTTAAGGAGAAGGATGCTTTTCTCCCTCTCGCTATTATTTCAGGTTGAACACTATAAACAGTGTTCTCATACCTTCTCACTCACCGGAGTGATCTGAACTCATTATTATTATTATGCTTAGCAAGCAAGCTTAACCGTCAGCCCCACAAATCTTATCACATCAAATGCTGTGATGAAACTGGCTCTTATGTGGACCACCCTTGGAAAGGAAGACAGAGAGTACAGAGAGTTCTTTTGACTTGGATATTCAGTTTAATAGATTAGCAGCTCAAGAAATCACCACTACATACTTTAGTATCATACATACTTTATCACAGAAAATAAAATATGGCCATGAAAAAGAGAAACACTGCATGTGTTAACATGTACTCACACTGAAAATTACATTTTTGACCATGAACTTGCAATCTTATTAAAAAGGCTCGCCATTATTTCTCCAGGTCACAATATCATGTAGCTGGTTGAGAGAATGAAGAGTGTGCAAAACAGTTATCAAAGCAAAAATATGCTCTGAAGAATCTAAAATGTAAAACACAGTTTGCTGACTGTGTGACTCCATATGTTGTTTCATAGCTTTGATGTTTGTCAGCGTAGTGGCTCTCACTGAGCCCTGATCTCAGCATTATGGGGTCAGTCTAGGTTTACATTAGCTTATAGCAGAAACAAGTTATCCAAGATGCTGAAACAAACTACTGGCACGTACCTTGACAAACTGTCTTTGCTGTTTTTAAGGCAAAGAGATCTTTCATTCCTGAAACTACACCCATGGCGTTGCGCATGCCAGACATTTTTTGCACCAAAGGAATGGAGTTTTTTAGGTTGTCTAGACTCGCATATAATTGCTCCCTGTAAAAAAAAGGGAACTGCATAAAATGATCTACTTTCCATATGAGTTGTCTTTTAACATTTCTGTCTCTTCCACAGACGAGAAGATGAAGTTCCAGTGATGAGTGCATCTCAAGTGTTTGAGGAGTTCATCTGTCAGAGGTTGATGCAGGGATACCAGATTATTGTGCAGCCCAATAACAGAAAACCACAGCCCGCTGTGGCCACACCCCTTGGTAGTAGTCCTCTTTACTCCAGAGGTAAATAAATATGCGAAATTTTCTCATGAACACACAGGGAACAGGCATCTGGAAGAGAAAAAGACAGTGATGATAGTAACCATTAAGACAGACAAAAAAAGAGTACAACCCAAACCTGTTAAAAGCATACTTTGATTTAATTTAATTTCATTATTTTTGTTCAGTTAAATATATAAGTTCCCGGTATTCCTGAAACTATTTGTGTTTAATAACCTTCTGGTTATTTTCTGGATGCTAGTGCTTTTAATGGCATTGATTCTGGTTTATTTAGTTTTGACAGTATGATGGTGCTATGAACAAATGCAGACACAATCAGAAAAAAACCTTGTCATTAGCTCTCACAGTAACACACAACCCCTGGTTCTGGTTTGTGTGGAACAGTAGTTTCTTTGATATTGGAGGGTTTTGATGACAACTTCTCTGAAAATGAAGACATACGTAAGGCTACTGATAATAAAGAATTCATTTTAATGCAGTTTATGAAGTTTATGAATTATATAAAAACATGACTGGATCATTACAGCAGCACCATCTGTTATGTGCAGTCAATTGCACAACTTGCTCATAGCTTTTCTCATAGTCAAATTACTAGATTAAGTCCTGCTGCTATCTTCCTAGTAGCTAGTCGTAGTATTAATTTCTCACACACCTGCATTTTCCGAAAAAACTTAGGCATTCAGCTACTTTGGCCAAGCTGGAGAAAAGGAAAGAGGTATCACAAGTTGTTGACCAATGGTCTGAAAGTCTAATTTGTTCAGAACAGAGCTTCCTCATCCACACTCGACTACCACAAGCATGTCCTTGGTTTTGGTAGGTGTGATGTCAGCGCTACGGTGTTTATCTACAGGTGACATTGGGTTAGGTTTGAAACATCAACAGACCCTTTGTTACTGTATGTGCCTTATTTCTTCTCTGTGGTTTCAGGTCTGGTGTCTCTGCGTCGAGCAGAGGAGGAGGAGACAGTTTATTGGCTCAGCATGGGCCGGACCTTCCACAAAGTATGCCTCAAAGACAAGATAATCACTGTTACGCGCTACCTGCCAAAGTGAGTGCATCTGACAACATCAAACACAATTACACAAACTTAAACTGCATTCATGCTACGTTAAATGTCCTAAATGGTTAAGATGTGTTTGGCATCTTCTCCAAGTCTCCAAGCACAGTGAAACCCAATCTTGTACTGAACTGCCACTATGTAAAAGAAAAAAAAAAAAAGACAGAGGTCATAAATTGCACTTGTTTGTGTTTCAGATACCCATATGAGTCAGCTCAGATCCAGTACAGCTACAGCCTATGTCCTCCACACTCTGATGCTCAGTTTGTTTCGTGCTGGGTGGAGTTTGGACACGAGAGACTGGAGGAATACAAGTGGAACTATTTGGACCAGTACATCTGCTCTGCTGGCTCTGAGGATTTCAGGTACAATTCAGTTCAATTCACTTTTATTTATATAACATCAGTAACAATACAAATTGTCTCAAGACACTTTACAAAGCTTGGCCTGAAACCTCCGGAGCAAAAAACCCTTTTAACAGAAAGAAAGGACATTTACACACTGTAAAGCCTTTCTACGGTATGTTTTGTTGTATACTGTATATACTATGTTCTACATTCAACTCATCGTCACATTCAAAATAGCTATCTAATGAGTTTTTTGGATTTATTGGGATTATATATTGAGATCAAAAATGCTACAGTTTGGATGTTTGACTCAAGTTTTCAAATGATCTTGGAATAGTGTAAAGCATTATCCACCTTTCTTCTGCCTCCCCAGCTTGATTGACTCGCTGAAGTTCTGGAGGACCCGTTTCCTCCTGCTGCCAGCCGGAGGAGCTCGGCGGGTGGCAGACGGAGAGGGGCACTGGGATGTGTATGGTGACGGAGCGGGTGCTGGGATGTGTTCCAGCGGGGACTGGGTCTTGCTGGACGGCTTCATTCGCTTCCTGGAGGGCCTCAATCGTATTCGCAGACGCCATCGCTCTGATAGGATCATCAGGGTGAGACTAATGATATCATCCTGAAATGTATTTCTTTTTTTTTTGTATATTTGTACGTACCAGTCAGGAGTGCAGGACTGCAGGAGTGCAGTTTCCTCCTGTCATTAAGTGTTAAGGGTTAATTTGTAATCTGTCAGTATTTGCTATCTCATTTGTTTCCATTTCATTTTGTGCTCAGCTCTCAGCTCCTACTGCAAAGCTTAAAACATGTCAGAGCTCACTCTCTTGTGTCTGTGAACTGTGAGGTCAGGGTTATTCAGTAGGTATGGCTTTCATTCTCTCCCTGTTCCTCATGTAGCAGAAGGGCACACCAATGAAAGGACTGCAGGTTACCAGTCCTATCCCTCCGTACCCTACAGAGCCTGTGGTGCCACCACAAGGAAAGAAAGGTACATCCGCTTTATCAGCCCTGCTGGAGATGGAGCAGAACCACAAGTGAGTGTCCTCTCAAGACTGCAGGTCTCACACGATGTTTGCACCAGAGCTATGAACCTCAGTCTGCACTGCATTCTGTCTGCTTTTGTCAGGACGCTGGAGGACCAGCAGCAGCAGCAGGCAAAGTCCTCTGCAGCTGTCAGTGACCCCTCAAGTGTTTCCACAACTTCCACATATGTGGACAGTCCCCGCAAGGTGAACACTTTATGTGTATGTATGTGTGGATTAGAATAAGTTGATTTGCTTCAGGCATTTAGCTTTTGCAGACAAATGAAAATTTTACTTTTTCAACAAATACTTGGGTCCGATAGTTCTTCTTTGCTGGTGCTTTGGTGCGTAGCTTTTGCTCTTGTTTCTCTTCTTCCATCTGCATTTCCCCATGCGTCTGTTTTGTTCCTGCTGCTGGGCTTTGGATGTTTGATCCTGGGTTATGTTCTTTATGTATGCTGACAGGACGCTGCCTTTATTTTGGATTTTATTCGTAGCCCTCGCTCCTCCTACATCTATCACTCTCAGGTCAGTAAAAGTGTCTCTGGGCATTGCTGATGCTTTGTGTTCTAGTGTGTGTGTTTTTGTTCTCATGTGCTGTAGCTGCTCTAACTCATTCTGCATCACTGCATTAGTATGCTGTGCACCAGAACCAGTCTGGATTTGTCTTGTCTCTTGTATTATGTAGTGCCTGCTGGTAGGTAGATAAGATAAGATAAGACATGTTTATTGATCCCACGTATGGGAAATTAACTTGTCACAGTAGCACAGTAGAGACACTCTCACACCGGGATCTCATTTATCTTTTGGTCCTCTGTGATCAAGCTGTTCTCTCTATATATCTGTATCTATTTGTGGGAAAGATTTTAGTTAGCTTTTAATTCTGTATATTTAGTAACTTCAATTCAATAACAGTAAATAATGGCAGTAAAACAAAAAAAAAGACAGAAAACTGTGTTTCAGAAGGCTTTTGAATATTTTTTCTTTTTCTGAGAAAATGAGGAAGATCATTGTCTCATGATAGGCGAGCATCATCAGTGTTAGCAAAAACTTAAATAAACATAAAGAATAAATCATTTTTAGTTGATTGATCCATTGATCCAGGCATCTTTTACTTCTAAATAAGGTATATGTTTACTTTATTAGTTGTAATATCAGTATTTATTATGACATAATGCAGGGGACATTAAACTCCACTCTCTGTGGTATTTATATATAAAGTGTGATCCCGACATTACTAACATGTGCTATTACAACTGGAATCACTCTTTCAGACAGATATTTGAGGCCCAGTCCTGTTTCTGTGCATGATATCAGGGCTGGGTTGTTAAAGGTCTGTTCACCACTTTACAAAACACAGATTTTCTCACTTCCCACTAGTGCCATCTGTACATTTAGACGTCAGTAGGCTTGCACTTGTTCTTAGGCATTTCTATGTTGAAGTGAGTGGTCCCTATATTCAGTATACTGTATATCTGTGGTATGCGATGGTGATAAAACATAAAAAAGTCCACTCACCTCCACTGTGGCAGCGGAAATCCCAAAGTCTGACAGCTGAAACCACCTGCATGACTTGATATCACTGGATGAATGACAGAACAGTTTGCTTGTTATCTGAGGGAACTCATATACCAGTAGACTGACAGCACATTGAAGAAGCTTTTCTGACTTTGTAGTTGGCTGCTGAAACCAGTGAGGCTGCAGATAAAGGAGTCCAGTCTGGAGTGGTAGCTGGATCAGTACCACAGCCTGCAGGAGAAACTGCAGCCGTCAGCGCAGACACCAGGTGACCTTTGGCTCCATGTTCAGCAGGAATACTCTTAACAGTTGGAACAAGAAAACAAAAAATGCTTAAATTCTTACAAACACCAATGCTTTAAATGAGTTTGTTATTTAATGCTTTACTTAATTAATATTATCTGGTAAACACACAAGGTTTCTACTGTTTTTGCACTGCTGTACATCAGACTAGCATATCCAGGAACTTTGTCTTGAAACTAAATATCTCTCGTCACTTGAGTGTATTTTAAAACAGTAGTACAAAAGTAGTAGGAGCTTAGTTTGATCCATCTTTAATCTTTCAGTGGGCAGTCTGCAGTGGGAGCCCTCTCTCTGTCCTCTTCCTCAACACTGTTGGAGATCTTGGAAGCTATCAAACATCCCACGTAAGATTTGTTTTATGGTTCTGTGTTTGGATCTTGATATGATTTGCAATGATTGACAGTGGATTACTCATCTTCCCAGATATTGTGAATTATGGCCAGTGAGGAGAAAAAAAAAGTTACATCAGAACTGGAGTCAAAAATCTTATTTGTTCTCAGATTCGTAAAATCTGAACACCCAGAAATGAAACATGTCGTTTTCCATGTGACATGTACCTTCCATGAATATCCAATACCAATCTTGATTCAGCAGAATGTTTACATATCTTTTCCATTTTAAAGTTATCTCACAGTGATTGCACATCAATGGGTATAAGTCAAACAGGAAAGGTTAACCCTGCTCAGCATACTTTTAATGATGCCAGCTTACCAGATTGTAAACAAGTACAGTATAAGCTAAAAAAAACACAATATCTGTCATATTATACCTTCCTGTTACACTCTATAACTTATAGGACATGTTAACTCAGTGGATGGTTATCCTCAGATCAGAGCATGAAAAAATAATCCTAAGAATTAAACCATCAACATTACCTCAACTGAACAGAAGACATTTAAGTTTGGTCGTGCAGGCTTATGTCTTTCTGTATTCTACTATCCAGTATCAGCTGTCCATTTCTGCTCTTATGATATTACAGGACAGGTGTCCAGCTGCTCCCAGAACAGAAGGGCCTACCACTCAACTGCTTCATCAGTGCAGAGGTTGTCCATTGGCTGGTCAACAATGTAGAGGGCGTAGCCACACAGGGAATGGCTGCTGATGTCATGCAGGTAAGAATTGTTTTTTATCTACCAACTTCCCATTAGCTTTCCATTAGCATGGTGGGCAAAACCAACTAACTTAATTCAGTTGATTGGTGACAAAACAGCAACACTGTAAAATACAAAATGAATGTGGTAATAGGGCAGATAATTGGTTTGGAACAATCCTCCAGCTGACTGTTGTGTGTTTGTTTTGTGTAGAAAATGCTGGATGAAGGTTTGGTGACCCATGCTTCAGGAGACGCCATGCGCACCTTCGTCTATGGCTTCTACTTCTATAGAATAGTAGGAGATAAGGATGGTAAATGAACTTAAAATAACTCAACAGAGCCATTGCTTCTCTTTATATATACCATTTGGCACATGTTCATACAGTATATGGATACAGTGATCATTCTCATACAGAGATTTCCTCTGCAGGCCTGACCCCCCAGATCCCCACTACTGCAGCTGGGGGCTGGTCAGCTGCAGCCATGGAGGACTTTGCCCTGTTCCAGAGGAAGTGGTTCGAAGTGGCCTTCGTGCTGGAGGAGCGGCGACCCTGCGACCTGCCCACTTTCCTCCTGCCCTGGCTGCCCAGCCGGCCAGCCTCCTATGCAAGTAGGCACAGCTCCTTCAGCCGCAGCTTTGGAGGACGCAGCCAGGCCGCCGCACTGCTAGGTATACCCAGCCTGATCCTCCCAGCCCAAACCACACCGCAGAGGAGTCCTCCTCCTCCCTCATCCAGTCTGATGCAGATCATACTTGAGTCTACTTCAGGGGGCTGTCTGGGCCCAGTATTGAAGTGTCACAGAGAACAGAGAGGTTCAAGGGAGTGCCCCAGCTTCTGTTCATCATTCATCTTCCGTGGGCTCATTGTTTTCAGTTTGTACTTATTTTCACCAAAGAGTACTATCAGGTCAGGTCACTGTATCAAATATACTGTTTAGTGGCCGTGGTAAAATCTGATAGTAACCATCATTAAGTATTTACTGTACAAAATGAGTAAAGAGTAAATGTTTCAGCTGTATCAGAGGAAGTATGTGCTTCTGTAATCCACATTGAAGTTGGTTTGTTCCCATTTTAAGTGTTACAGCATATAAACCGACAATAATGAGCCCCACATGTAGACTTCCACCACAGATATAACATACAACTCACCATGCCAACTCTAGTTATTACAAGTTCATCATTTTCCATCTTCTCGTGCCGTTCTCTTTGCCGCAGTCCATCCCTGTCTCTGTGACACAGAGACACACGGCTCAGCTGTCCTCACAGTGGCCCGTAGATCTGCATCAAACAGCTGGTGGTGTGTTCTCCAGTGCATGCAGAGCATCTGTAGTTGAGGCCGTCAGTCCGATGGGACCACATGTCTGACTGACGTGATCAAATGTTTCCTCCTCCACCGTCCAAGTGCATGCTGTGTAGTTAGTGTGTAGCTGATGCACTCGCAGCTACAGTAGTGGTGTAGTAGTAGTAGTAGTGGTAGTAGTGTGGTGATTCAGTGCATGCTGTGGTGTTAGTGGCTGTGGTTCGGTAGTGCTGTGGTGTGCAATGTCCTCACCTGTCGCTCTCTTCCTGCCCGGCCCTGCACAGTACACTGGGACAGTGTTTGCTTCAGCTTGATTCTTGCTTCATGCAGCCATTTCATTCACCTTCGACCTCAGCATATTCAAACTGCTTTGCAACATTAATGCTTCTTAAATGCCTCTCTGGAGTAACTGATCATTCAGCTGCAACTTTTCTCATGTTAATCATAAATGATGCAAACTGCTATTCACATGTTTCTTTAAAACTGTGATCCACATAGTCAGCATCTCATCAAATTCAGGACCAAATCACAGAACTTAATGTGTTTAATGAAGAACATATAGAACATAATTAAAAATGATACATTCACATGACTCTCACTCGGTTGTCTGGAGCCTTAGCAGCTTCCATCCAGCTCTCAGGACCTCTGCCCTTGCTTCTCTGACTGCCCGCCCATCATGCCACCCTCTCCTCCGTCTTTTGCTCCCTTGTCTCCCGTCTCTCCGCCTGTCCACCTGCCATGCCTACCTCCCCCCTGTCTGTCCTCCAGCTGCTACAGTTCCAGAGCAGAAGACGGCCACACTGGACGTGGACGTCAACAACCGCAGTGACCGAACCGAGTGGTGCAGCTGTTACTACCACGGCAACTTCTCCCTCAACGCTGCCTTTGAGATCAAGCTGCACTGGATGGCTGTCACTGCCGCCGTGCTGTTTGAGATGGTAACCAGCGTGTTATTTTATTTTATTCATTAGCAAAGGTAACATCAACATAGACTGCAGAACCTACAGACACATTTAAACTTCTTTTCTTATCAATATTCATCTTGCTAATTCCCAACACAGGTCGCTTTACAAAGAAATGAGGAAGAAACAGTGACTACACTCAAAGAAGAGGGACAGGATTTATACCGTGCCACTTAAAAGTCAGATTTTCAACATTGCAGTCTGTGCTTGAGACCTGGCAATATAGCTCCCAAATGATTTAGCACAAGTTTTTCTAAATCACATCTTTTTTGCCCAATGAAAGAGAAATAGAGTTTTGATATGTCAGATATATAAATCTTACCTGTTTTTCATCTTGGACCATCTTTAAAAAGTAAAGGAATATAACAGAGGTCAGCAGTCACATCGATTTGAATCGGTGGTTGTTTGTCAGGTTCAAGGGTGGCACAGGAAAGCAGCCTCCTGCGGCTTCCTGCTGGTCCCCGTGCTGGAGGTTCCCTTCGCTCTGACGTCTTACCTGTATGGAGACCCTCTGAGGGCCAACCTCTTCATCCCTTTGTACATCCACTGCCTGGTGAAGAACAGCAACGACAACCTGTTCGAAGGTAAAGACGTCCTCTGACAGAATGCTGCCTTCACGTGTGTGCGCGTGTACAGCTCAGTCACTACATCTGCCTGTCTCCATGTCGTCCAACAGGTTTCGAGCCAGAGACGTACTGGGACAGGATGCAGCTCTTTCAGGAAGCCATACTGTACAGGTGGTTGATGTTCATAGTAACATTTTTACTTTTATATATTTTGCAGAGAATCTTTTATTCTTTTATGGATTTATAGTTTTGGTTACATACCCAGGTTAGTAGTCACCTGGTCACTGCTGGGTTTAATGACATTTTTAGTGGAGGAAGATGGTGGGGCCACGACCACTTTAGATTGCTGGAAGACTGGAAGAAAAATTTACAATTTTACAGTGTCACGTAAGGTAAGGAGTGCTGATGGTGCTTACTGTGCTTCCGTTTGGGTAACTATTAACTGTGCCGTCTAGATGACCCCTGCTGTTGAGCAATCCTCTTTGAAAGATACTTGTGATCCTGTTCTCCTGAGATAGTGACGCAGCAAACAAACAACACCTTCCCTTTTTTATACCCAGAATGAAGTTACTGCAACTAGAACCAGACGTTTCCAGCACGTGGAGCTGTGTCCCAAATAAAGCATCTAAGGCAGGGGTATCAAACTCGATTTAGTTCAGGGGTCACATAACCCAATTTGATGTCAAGCGGGCCGGATCAGTAACATTATAGTATAATAACGACAACTCCAGATATTTCCCTTTGTTTTAGCACAAAGAAGTGCAAGTACATTAGGAGAATGTTTACATTTAATGAGCTATTACTTTACAAAACATTTTGAGAACAACCTGGAATTTCTTTAAAAAAATAAAAGTGCAATTTTATTGCTGTCTGCTATTTAGTTCTGTATGTTGTGTTCTGTTCGCTACTGTTACTAAAACAGTTGACAAATTAGGATTATTTTATAACTTTGAGTGATAATACTTCACTGGTCAGAATAACCCACCACTCTCCAGAATCAATAAATGTAAGCATTACAGTGAGTAACAGAATTCTGTGTTGTGACCAGATGTTTTGTCTCTCTGTGGCTCTTTCTACCAGATTTGGCTTTGTCCACGACAAGTTTTCTGCCTCTACTTTTAATTTCCCCTCTGAGAATAAGCCTCAGTACATCCACGTAACAGGTTTGTTTCATCACAGCATATAATAACAGACGTCCTCTCTGTTTCCTGAAAGCTAACAAGCATGACTGCGCTTTGTTTTCTGCCAGGCACCGTGTTCCTGCAGCTGCCCTACTCTAAGAGGAAGTATTCTAGCGGACAGCAGCGGCGCCGCAGGAACTCCACCACTTCCAACAGCCAGGGCCCGTTTGGAGGCGAGGAGAAGGTGGGCTACTACTGGGCCTACAACACCATGCTCACCAAATCCTGGAGGACCGGAGTGCTAGGTGACGAGAAGCTGGCCGACCGCCTGCTCAGAGACTTCACGGACTTCTGCACCAACAAGGACAACAGACTGCTGAACTTCTGGGACAGCTGCCAGGAGAAAATGAACGCCAGTGCCCCCTGACAGGAGGCCGACCTTTAACAGCTCCTGAAACGCATTTCCTACATAATTATGCAAGAACATGCTGAACAGTATTGACGCTCCTGTTAGACACTGACTTTGTCACACTGGACTATGGACTGGAAGGAAAAGCTACACAGATCACTGCTGCTGCTGTTCCATGTTGAGCTGACAACACTAACTACAGCACAAGAAACTGAAGTATTAGAGAGTAATAAAAAGTGTAAAAAGAAGTATAAAGTTTCATGCTTTTTTAATAAATGAAACTACTTTTACTAATTGAATTTACTTTCATGCTGTAGCAGCAGCTCCATCTTTCTGTGGTGAAGTCCATCAAGCACAATGATGCAGATGATAAAGTTATTAAATGATGATTTAATGTGACTCTATGGATCCCTTTAACTTTGTTCTCTCCATCTTTTGTTTTAGAGATTCAAGGAAATCTATTGGCTACAAACACTATTGGCCTTAAATAGTAAATTCAAGCATCTAGCTTCTGGAAGATAAAGACATATTGAATTATACATTAATATTATTGATAGGTGTCAACACATGGATGAATGATTAATGTTAAAAACCTTCCATTCTGACTAGTCACCATGACTATAATACAGTAACTAACATGTTGAAGTTTGCTGGTCTGGACTGGTAGAAAGTGTCTCCTGCTATCTGACCTCTGGCATCATTCCTTATATTCTAAAACTGCCCATATATCTGCTAAACTGTTGCACAAGGTCATCACACACAACACGTGGCACCATGTGATGCATTAAAGCTTCCAACATTAATAGACAAAATAACTGGGGCAGAGTGCTCCTTGTTGTTGAAACCTACAGTGTGAGGTCAACTGATTCTAATGAACACACAAGACGCATTCCCAACGTTTCATCTCATGAAACTTTTTATTAAACACTGTCACACACGGAATCATTGAAGTAATTGGGACAGCATGGACGTAAAAAAAAACGACAGTGAAGTTATCATAATTGCGATGAAAAGATTCTCACAGAGGTTGCAGCAAATAGCTTTGGCTGAACATGACATAAGACTTCCCATGTCAAACATCAATACCTGCCCTGATATTTTACCAGTATGATTCCCTTCTGTTAGTATTTACACATCATATAAATACACACACAACAATGATCCCTTTGAAAATATCAAATAGAGTTCTACTTTTTAAGTGTCTTTGGATTATAAAAATATCTTCCACTACGTTTGATTCTAAAGAGGTAAAAGAACCTACAAAACAAAACAAAAAAATTATTCAACTAGAAAATGCGATAAATCGAGCCGTTGTTTCACGAGTAAGTAAACCCAGAATAGTGCTTTTTCAAAATAAATTCCACAATGAGGTAAAAACACGAGCAGCGCTAGGACTGTAGAGCTCCTCTGACTGAGGCCTCACTGGTCCCAGCTCCTGTCTACAGCACTGAAGTGCATCACGTCATGAACTCTGTCATGATCTGCTCTTTTTGGGTTCTGTCTGTGCGTTGCAGCAAATCCTTCACACTCGTCACCACTAGTTTGACTTCAGCCAGCCTTCACAAGTCCACTGACAGAATGTTAACGTAGTGGCTGGTGTGTAATTCTGCAGAAGAACAATGTAGTGCAGTGAAACATTGAAGATGTTCCTACTTAGCTGATGATACTGTGAGGACATCAGCTGTTAGGACTCTGGATCTCACTGGTTCCTTCTGTTGTCCTTTGTCCCTTATCAGATGACCTGCAGCAGGACAACAGTTCCCTTAGACTTCCAGGAGATCTGTAAATAGTTCACTCCCCTGCCTTGTACGGAGTAAAAGAGTGTACATGCCATAAAACAGAAGTTGAACTACATTACCTTGTTTTCTCATCTAAATCTGTGTAACAGCAGGATCATCATGCTTCCTAATTACTGGCCCATTCATCAGCTGCTTGACTACTAAATATCTAAATGACTAGTAACATCCAGCCTTACACCCCTGCTGACACACTCATACCAAGGCTATTTTGCTAAACTGTTCAGGTATCTTCATATCGAACTTAACTAGTTTCATTGACCCGCATGGTTCAGTTCAACCTGGGAGAAACATGACTGAAGCAGTCATGTTCACAAAATACATTTCACTGTGCACTGTACCACGTATAACTGTGCATGTGACAAATAAAACCTTATCTTATGTTACGTGCCTTTTAGCTGGTTCAGTGTTGCTATCGATGTGTATGCCTGCACTGAGTCATACACTTGTGGTAACTGGTGGAGGATGTGTGAAGCTGTGATACAGCTGTGATACAGCTGTATCACAGCTGTGATACAGAGAAGATAAGAGATAACGGAGCTACTGGATGTTTGTCATTTCTAAAGCTCTCCTTACTTTTTCTACTACTAATTAGTAATGTAAAGACTTTTTAGTTGTTAATGTGTACAGTAATGGGTAGATGATTAGTTACCCAATACACAGTGGTGGCCTGAGTCTCCTCTGTTTAGCAGCGTGTTAGTTTACCTGTGCTGCAGAAGTATATAAAAAAAAAAGTAGAATTTATTTGTAATTGTGGAAACTGTTTAGATATTATATATATATATATGTATATATATATGTAGTTATATATTTTGCCATAATATTTGAATCTCGGAAATGATCTTGCTGTATTATCTTTGTCTTTTTTTAAATGATAAAAGAAATTAAAACAAATGTATAAAGTGCATATATTTCAAACGCTGTGCTGATCAACTGATCAACAAAACAGTCCAGATGTCCAGAAGGACGTGTTCCTCTCTACATCCCTGATGCTATCCTGTGGCTGAATGAAAAGTCAGTTATGAAGTCAGATCATCAGTCTGACACCACTTCACTGCAGCAAGATGAATCTGTGCTAACACGACTTTTATAATTACCAAATGTTTTTAGGGACGAATGATGAGAAAACAAGGTCCAAGTTATAAATAGCAGTCAAGAGTGAAATTAAATTTAAACTGCCTCCTTCTCTGTTCCTTTGCAGCCAGTCAGGATATCCCGATTAATTCCAGGTACTTTTCCCAGGAAAACTCAAAACGAATCTTAAAAAGAACCAAAAGTGAAAGTTCTTCCTCTGCGGCTGAGACCAGGCTTTGTGCCTCTCTGTTGTACTGTGATTGTACGTTAGTTGACTCTGGCTGCGTCTTCTGGGATGACCGCCAGACCACCTGGAAAAACAAACAAAAACACGTATTTAAGCTACCGAGATGTTCACAAACACACATCCAGACAGTGTATTAGTGTGTGTGTAGGACTCACGTAGTCTGATCTTGATCGGCCAGATGAGGATGGAGCAGAGAGCCAGAGCTGCGACCATGGCCACACCTCCTGTCACTATGACCATGATGTGATGGTAGAACCACACACATTCTGGACAGCACAGCACCGTACTGACAGACACACACACACACACAGACAGACAGGACGGTTGGTGGTGTGTAGTGTACGTATTGTTACATATCCTTTTGTTTCTGTAATCCTCTATGTTCTGACATTGTTGAGCTCTTAGTGCTCTTCTTAAAGGGCTTGTCCACAGATTGTTGTAAGAGTGGGTATTAAACAGCACATCTGGTCACATTTAATATGTAAAACCCATCATGATGAGGTTCTATTTAAAAAAAATGACAAAGCTCCTCCAGAGCCACAGCACCCTTGATTGATGGTTGTATTGAGCTGTGTTGTGTTGCGTGGGTGGATGTGTGTGTACTAACTGGCAAGGATTCAGGGCCTGGATGACCATCACAGCCACTCCATTAGCCAGCTTGTCAGTGAAACTCATGGCTCCGTAGACAAACGCTCCACTTTGCTGCAGAGAGATAAAAAAAAAAAGAAAAAAAGATGAAGATGGAGCCTGAGGATGAAGGACAAAGACAACCCCATCTCTCTCTCTCTCACACACAGATCTCACCGTCTGGTCTGCGATGAGCTCTGCGGTCATAGCCAGCGATATAACCAGGATGGTGGCTGACCCGGCCCCCAGCAGCACGGCCGCCCCGTACACCTGCTGATCCATCTTCATGTCCAGCAGCACCCAGTACGAGAAGGCCATGATCAGCAGCAGGCCCATGAAGTAGGTGAGCTGGAGCGATCACAAGAGAAGACAGATAGTTACTGTAGAATGTGTGTATGCGTTCAGTTCATCCGTCTGAGATCATTTTGGGGCCACAGAGTAAATGAAACTAATAAAATATTAGAGGGCATTTAGCTCTACTTTTACTGTATACTCTTTGTGATTACCTTCCATTCGCTTTGCTGTATTTAAAGTGGCTGTCAACAATATTTAACATGTGTAGAACAATCGAATGCACGTCACGACAATGCTAGGTTAATAGGTGACTCTAAATGGGCCGTAGGTGTGCATGTGAGTGTGGGTTGCCCGGAAACAGCAGTGTGTGAAAACAGTGAGACAATGCTCATATGCTCAATTCAGTGAACCTACAGGGAGTTTAGAGCTGGATCTTTTTGAGCTTTGTTGACAGTGTCAGGCTATTATTCAGCCACCTAGACTATAAACACGCTGTTTAAGGTTCACTTCTCTTATAGTTTCATTTTCATGTTCTGCAGGCTGTTGGATACTGGCTGGTGAATGTAGTGGAGTATTTAGCTGACAGTGAGCCAGACATCTCCTTCAGGATTTGCTGAGACGACATACAGGTGTGTCTGGTCACATGTGACTGATGGTGACCTGGAAACTCCCTGTTGACAAAATGTTTCCTCCTTAGTGGTTACTCTGGTGGTTTCAAGCTCTGGGTTTCTGTGACGTGTCAGGACCATTTGGATTGTTATCAACGCTATATAAATAAAACTGAACTGAAACATGAGGGACCAATAACACAGATTTCTGATTAAATTTTTACTGAAACCTGCAACATCTTCTTGAATGAGGTAAATTCCTTTTTAATAGTCGGTTTCCATTGCACTTTGTCACATTTAAATTTCCACTCAGGGTTTGTTATGCACAAAATAAAGGTTCAAGTAGATTGAAACACACCTATTGTCATTGTATCTGTATCCACTAGGAGTGTCACATATGTTTATTGGGCTGCAACTAACTAAATGAAACAATTCCAGGTTAGAAATTCAGAAATGACTGGCACTTACACATGTTCTAGGACAGTCCTTTTGGGGAAAAAAGAAAGTTGAATGCAATTTACCACTGTTGCTGTGTTTTTGGTGAGGCATATGAGAGCCTGGCTGATGGGACATGCTGAGCTTGACACGACTGTGTAAAACGTAAAACCACTAACTAACTGTACGTGGTTGCAAACATGCAGCGTGAAATGTCATGCTCCATTTGCGGCCAGCAAGTTCTTTTGCAGTTTAACCATGGATACAGACAACAATAACTTTTTATAACTCATTTTCTTTCTGTCATCAGAGAGCCTGATATGAGTGGACATCAGCAGTATGTTTGACACCTGATGAATGCACACAGAAGAGTGAAAGCAATAAAGTGGCAACTTACAAAGAGCTAAGAATAACTGGGACTGTAAGTTACCCAGATGTCATCCAACATGCAGGTTTTGGGTTTTACATTTTCACTGAAAAATTCCCACCTTGAGACACAACTATCAGCAGCAGCCTAGAGCCTGGCAGTCTGTCTGTCTGTCTGTCTGTCTGTCTGTCTGTCTGTCTGTCTGTCTGTCTGTCTGTCTGTCTGTCTGTCTGTCACGCTGCGGCCCACCATTCCCCTCAGTAATCTGGAGCACTTCTGCTAGGGGTTTCCCTTTTTGAACGTGTTTTCATTTATTGCTTTCTATACTTGTGTGAGTGAATTTCTCTCTATGTTTGTGCTGTCTCTAATTTTTTGTGCTCTGCCCTGAAAGAATGACATGGATAAATATGTTTACACATAAAGGAGCTCTACCTGGGGCAGGGGGTGGTGCAAAGAAATTCCATCATATTTCTAACTTGTTGAACAAGTTAGAGCAGACTCACTTATTTTTCCACAGTGTTA
Organism: Chelon labrosus; assembly: GCF_963514085.1. Classification (NCBI taxonomy): domain Eukaryota; kingdom Metazoa; phylum Chordata; class Actinopteri; order Mugiliformes; family Mugilidae; genus Chelon; species Chelon labrosus. The sequence goes on along the minus strand of NC_140342.1, from coordinate 2,706,007 downwards.
CTGCTCATGCTTCCTATACACATGTGATTGCACAAAATGTATAAGTTTGACCATGGTTGCAGAAATCCATGATTAATTCTCAAAGTAGCCTGACAAATTTCTGTTTTGTTTTAGAGGAGAAAAACCTTTTATGAAAATGTTTGATCTAGTTCGGAAGCAGCCTAATGTGAGAGGGTCCACTTACACTTTTTCCGATGAGTTTACTGACAGGCTTCATGATGAAGGAGGACAGGAAGCCGCTCACGTACATCACTAACGGGATTGTAGCAATAAATTTCTGTTGAAGGGAGAAGGAGAAGTAGAGCAAACAAGCAGTGAGCAAAACACTACAGCACAGGATACCATTACCAATGTAGTCAAGAAAAGAGGATTTTATGTAAAATATCAAATGCATAAATAAAATGGAATTTGTGTTACCTTGGGCAGCCCCAGAGTGTTGATGAGATACATTGAAATGTACGTCTGGGACAGGTTGACTATTAATCTGGTGGACATGTAGAGTAAGGCCACCTGCAGAGACAAAACATAGAGCTGTTGAAACAGGAAGTTCTGATGCTTTTCCTGTCCCTGTCTGAGTAGTATCAGCTGAGGTTTGTTCTGATTATAGCAGACTGAGATCTCGCCCGACCTTCCTACCTGATAGAAAGAAGGCTGCTGCAGCCAACATTTCCACTGCAGAAGTGATGAGGAGGTGTTCGAGCGAGGCAGCAGGGGCCTCCGCTCACCCTCCGCCTCCTCTTCCTCTTCCTCCCTCCTCGTCCTCCTCCTCCTCCACTCTTCTCCTTCATCCTCCTCTCCTGCTCCCAGCCTCCTCTCTGTGGTTCCCAGGTGGAAGAAGATAGAGAAGAGAGCTCCAATCCCCAGTACAATCAATGCCAGACTCTGTAATCAAACACAGCAGCATACAGGAACACGTTTTACTATATGCTAGTGGACACAATGTTTTTGTTTTCTTTCACTTCTCTAAACTATGTGAATACAGAATGAAGTTTTAACCACAGATATGGATCTTGGTTATTTCGTGGACTTCCCACATTCAGAGAATACTGTTATTCTCTAGTTATATGCAGTGTCCCACAGTGTCCTCAGCAGCATACCTGGTTAATTTGTGGATTTAAGGACTGTTTGACCAAAATCAATAAATCCATCTATATCCAACAATATTTACTACTTAAGGCGTAACTATCACAAAAAGATCTTGTTTTCATACACTTGAAATAGTTTAAAATAGGCTTGGCCTATGATGTTAAATGTTTGAAGTGTAACAAGGAAGTGTGTATAATTCTTTCTGCTTTGGACCGTGACGTGCTGTGACCTTTTTAGAAAGAGGTAATGAAAACATCTCGAAGAGTGCTACAAACTACCTCTGCCAGAATCACATTTAAGTAGTCTGGACTGCAGTAAACTGTTTTATTGTAGTGGCAGGCATTATTTTACTGAATGAACCAGGTTACATGAACCAGCCTGACTTGAACATGTGACAGAGACAGCTCCTTTTAGAGATTCCAAAGCACATGTTGTCAAATCTGGTGTAATCTGAAATTATTTCTAAACTATTTAAGAGTTAACTCTCCTAAACATGGTGAGGAGGGGGTGACAGGAATGGGAGACTTAAATGATAAGTTAGTCACTGTCCTGGAGAGAGTTCACATTTAATAATTGCAGCACTTAAAGAGTCAAATGTGAGGTATACAGCATGCCAGAGAGCCTGTTTGGTGAGAAAGTGAATTATGATCTATTTTGGAAATGTCCTGGAATTTCTAACCACTGGAAAATAATCAGGTGATAGACGGTAGGTCTTGTTCTTGGGTGACATGCCACCACTGATTTTTGTTTCTACAAATTTAACATGTACAAATGCTATTTGAAGCCTGCCCACAACATCAGATTATGATTTAATGTGACACATTAAATATTCGGATGGAAAAAATGACATTTGCTTGAGAGTCAAGACGAACATGCTGTATTCACTGCTACATTCCTACATTATTTGCTTTTGACTGGCTTTTATTTCTTATTTAGCTGTATGTCCTGTTTTGTTATTTGTATATAATTTATATATAAATTTGTTTCTCAGCGGCAATACATGGTGCTGTTCTAACAGGAGGGTGTAGACGCTTTATATCCACTTTATACTTCATTGTTACACAGAAATTCTACAAAGCTTTTTCTGCTGCTTGGATAACTGAAGGCCAGCTGGGTAATGAAGTGAAGCATCTCACATCTTACTGAAACACAACGACACTGGAGAGATTAGAATGAGTGACTGAATAAATAAATGTCAGTGAGTAAATCAAAGTAAACCTATAGCAGAGGGGGAAATCACACCCCACACTCAGTGATGCATCCATGGAAATGAAACCTTCCTTTTAGAATCATAGTTGCACAACTGTGTGGACAACCGCAGTAACTTGTGGTACAAAAAATGTGTAATTTCATTCATTCATTCATTCATTTATCTTCTGTAACCGCTTGTCCTGTGAAGGGTCACGGGGTCTGCTGTCATCAGGCGAGAGGCAGGGTACACCCTGGACAGGTCTCCAGTCTATTGCAGGGCTAACAAAGTGTGTAATTTATCACTATCAATATAAACAACTCATACAAAAGAAATGTGTGTTCTGTGATTTTGGAGAAATGTAAATGGACCTGTATTTATGTTGCACTTTTCTACCTATTGGTACTCAAAGCACAGCTACAATGACACATCTACCCATTGGTTCACAGACGCACACACACGTTCACACACCAGTGCCAAGACACTGGGAGAAACTTGGGGTTCAGTGTCTTGCTCAAGGACACTTCGTGTACTTGTGGTCCATGCACCAGGGCTCAACCCGCTAACCCTATAGTTTGTGTACAACTCGCTCTTCCTACTGAGCCGCAGCCGCCTCAAATGGCAACGGCTGACAGGAGCATTCTTTGTGCTCTGTGATAAGACTCAGTCTGAACAGGCACAAATGCAGGCATTATCTCATGAATAGACAAACCATGGTTGGAGGTGGAAGTGGGCACAGCCTCATCACTGTGCTGGCACCTCACTGATAACACTCAATATAAAGTGTGTACAAGAATGCCATTGTTTGGGCGTTTTTACCAAGAAGTCTGTCCAGGAGTTGCTGTAAAGATGACCATATGCTGAAAACATATTCTGAATTTGCCAATAAATCAAATGTTAAATTCTGGATTATAGTTACATTTTCAACTAAATCTAGTGTTTTAACAGATGTTAGACATTTATACGTGGTGTCATCTGTTGCCCTGTAGGAATCTTTCATTTTGGAAAACAAAGCCCGATTCATGTTACTTTCGCAGAAGTTTAGACAAACGCTTCATCACAGAATAACTTCAACATTCACACAGAGTACCTTTATCTGTCAGAGTGGCATTAAACCAAACATGTCTGCTTTCAGTTCCACTCTTCCAATATTGTACTGGCGTCAGCTCTTGTGAGTGTAACACATACACTGATCAGCCACAACATTAAAACCCCCGACAGGTGAAGTAAATAACATTGACCATCTTGTGACAATCCAATGTTCTGCTGGGAAACTTTTGGACCTGGCATTCATTCATGTGGATGTTACTTAGACATGTAGCACCCACCTAGACCAGACCAGGCACCCCCACCCCATAGCAATGACACTCCTTGATGGCAGCAGCCATCCCCAGCAGGATGCAGCCTGACACAGACACACACACAAAAACACTTTAGGAACAACTAAAAAAACATGAAGAACAGCACAAGGTGTTGACCTGGCCTCCAAATTCACTAGATCCCAAAGTGATCAAGTATCTGTGGGATGATCCACAGAGGCCCCTCTCCTCAACCCATAGGACCCAAAGGCCCCCACTAACAACATTCTGTTGCCAGACGCCACAGGACACCCTCAGAAGGACCATGTCCATTCTCTGATAAGTCACAACTGTTTTGGAGGCACAAGGGAGACTTACACAATATTAGGGGAATGGTCATAATGTTATGCTTGGCCAGTATACATCTACTACCAGATTCACCTACACACAAAATGATATTAAAAGGCCGAACAGTCATCTTAACCTGATATGATAAGTGGTTCTGTTCCAAGCTGTCACTCTCAGTAACTCCACTCACTGCTCCTGATCATTCTTAAGTGTCATGTGTCAGCGTTCTCACCCTGAAAACAGGAATATCTCTTGGTCCAAGTGCCTCACTGAGTGGATCGTCGTCATCTCCAGCCTGGAGGTGGAACAGCAGGTAAGCCAACGCATACACTGTGATGTTGGCTATCACTGTGCACGCATACCTGCTCACATACACGGAGTAGAAAGTGCATGTTCAGGACCAGTACGTTACGTTGCTGTGTGAACTGTATGTCCGTATAAAACATACCTGTATGCAGTGAGCTCTACCTTAGCATGCTCACAGGTGACCAGCTCTGGAATGAGAGACAGGTGGGAGATCTGCGTGGCGGCCCAGCCGAACTGAAATATAATGACGAAGGGGGCGAAGTAGATCAAACTGACCCACTGAGGGGTAAAGGTGTCGCAGCCCAGACACTGGTTAAAGATGAAGGCGAAGGACAGCAACACGCTCAGTGTACCTGCACAGACACACACAAGTACAGCAGAGGACACAGTGAGTGTATGAATTTTGGTATCCTGCTTGTAAAAACCCACTCATCATTCCTATTTCCTGTTTACTCAAATTAAGTTGTATCAGATGACAGCAATCATATTCACACACAAAAAAGTGAGAAAACTTCCATCAAATGCAGTATGATGGCAGAACATTTTATCCCCTGCACATCCAAATATCTGACATTCGATTACACAACTTATGAGTAATCAACTCAAAACAAAATTCCAAACATGTGTCACTCTCTATCTATTGGCAGTAAAGTTCCCCAGTGCAGAAAAAAAATCTGCAGTTTCTCATTAAAATTTACAGCCTGAAATGTGGAGTACTAAAAGAACACTTTATTGCAGGCAAAACAATCACAGTATAGCACCAACCAGTGTGACTACTGTTACATCGGCTTACTTTTATTATTCATGCGGATGTATATAATAACTGGTGGTAGCGTTTTGATTTTAATTTACAATACATCAAAGGTCACGCAGCCACATGTGGAGGCCTCACAAGACAACTAGATTACTTGGGATGAGAAAATGTAATTTTGTGTTTTACATTCCAGACTTTATGGACTCACATGTGGAAACATGTTGTGTTGTAAAACATAATCTGACCTGAACTAGATCAATAAAATACATGCTAAGTGTTGAGTATGAGAGCATAGTTCAAGCAGAAGTTTCATAAAAATGCACATGAAAACCCCTTATGAGATCCTGTACATAACAGCTGACTGATGAGAACAAAAAGAACAGCGTCCAGCTTTGGTTTTTGCACTGTAAAATGTTCTGCTCAGTATGTAGCAAATCTAAGGAATTCAGAAGAAAATTCATTTATGTTTAACAAAATTATTAGCCAATATATTGGTATCATTTTCACCCCTTCCAAATATAGTACATATCCAAGAATGTCAGTGTACTGGAGGCATTTGCCCATGAGGAATGGGCTAAGATTGCCACGGAACGATACCAGAAGCTGGTGTCTGGCTACGCAACATGTTTATAGCAGGTCATAACAGTAAAAGGGTGATCTACTAAGTACAAAAGATGGCTGTCATGAAGGGGTTCAATAATTTTGAGACTGCAGTAGTCAATAAAAAATTCGGGGGGATTTTGTGGGATTTTGACCACCTGCCTCCTCAGGAATCTGATGTAGCCGTTGACAGCTTCCTCTTTCTGCCATGTCCAGGTAGTGTAGCCACTGTCCCTTTAACTTTAAACTTGCAAATTATGCTTCCAATTGTAGCTTTTGCTAACCTTTCATTTCCTTTTCCTTGTTTGTGAAGGCAAGGATCTCTTCTCTGACATTCTTTTTGACACTTGGCCTTGTTTCTGACTTGCAACCAAATGTCACTGTCAACAGTCCAGGTATTTGAGGTGTTCTAAAGCACACCTGATGCAACTAATGAATCAGGTGTGTTTGAGACCACGTCTGATTTGCAAAAGTGTGCTCTTATGATGAATTCTATTCAGGGGGTTTAATAATTTTGAGACTGCAGTAGTCATTAAAAGTGGCATTTTGTGTTGAATCTGGAAAAACCATGTGACCACCACTTAATATTAGCTGTGTTGAGCTATTTAAACCGTTCTTGTTTGAACTGTTTATTGCAAGCTGCTAGCTTGTACAGTTTGCCAGTAAACCTAATTTGCAGTGGGGGTTGAATAATTTTGATTGTAAATGTAAGTGCCTTGAGCACCTAAGCCACAACTTGCTTCCCAGGCACTACACAAGTAGCACCACTGCTGTGTGAACAAATGCATGGGTCAAATGCAGAAAAAAATGTCCCCATGTGGGATCTATATAGTATATACTATTTAAGTGAAAGATTACAGCAGTGCATTCTAAATTCTTGAAATTTACATTTTGGTGCTGAAGGACAATTCAATCATCTACAAATCACATGAGGCAGTAAAGCTGGGCTTCAGAGTAAGGCTATCTAACATGCTATCTCTGTGACTTACCAACTAAATGCCACGTCTTCCTCTTGCCATAGTTTCCACAGCCTGGGGTTCGGTCCGACTCATAGCCAATGAGAGGCGTACAGATAGCATCAGCTACCTGCCCAACCAGCAACAACAAACCTGGACCACAGAGAGGCATTCACAGTTCAGTAATATATTATATTTCAGTGCGTTTCAGAGACACATGACAAAGGCACAGAATCACTGTAACTGTGGTGTAAACTGAATGAAATGACAATATCATAATCAGCATCTCACTGAGGTGTAAAACAGCACAGAACTGGGCAGACATACTGTATATGAAGCTTGAATTTATATTCCACACAACTTCCTCTAAAACTTAAGAGGAACTTGAGAATCATATATATACACACACACACACACATATATATATATATCACTTTAGATCTGATTAGTTAAAAGCAACTTGACAAAGACAAGTGAAGTGAGTTCAGAGAAAAGCTGCTCAGAGGACTCAAAATTCAGTCTTCATTCTACAGAGTTGCACAGTAAAATCAAAAATGATTTTAAAAAATTATGTAAACAGCAAGGTGCCAACTGGACAGCAACAATTATGCGTAACATCAATAAAAACAGCCAAAAAAAAAAAAAAAAAAAAAACATAATTCACACACCATGGTGGAACTATGCAGCTTTGGTTGCAAAAGGACATCCAGACAAAAAGATATTTTATTTTTAAGATGACTCCAAATTCTGGTGAACTTGAATTTAGTGTTGGATTCCATAAAAGAGAAATTTTGGGGACAAACTTAAAAGTAACGGATGTGGATCTTTCAGCAGGATGACGATCCAAAATATAACAAAAATATTTTGTTCAGGACAAACTCACAGTCTTCAAGTGGTGTGGATGATTGGATAGATAGATAGATAGATAGATAGATAGATAGAATGACTTACCTGCATTAGTGTTTTGGAATCCCAGCACAGAGTGGTAGAACACCAGCAGGTATGTGAACCACATAGAGGCGCACAGATCATTTAGAAAGTGTCCCACCGCATAGCTGAGCCTCCGGAGAGCTGGCAGAGACCTCTCTGTGTCCGACATTACGTATCCAGGAAGACGACAACACAGTCCAAAAGATAAGCTCAGCTCACGCCTTCATGAGCGAGGTCGACCGGAGGCTCAAATACCTTCACTAGAAACTCAGATACCTTCGTTCAAGTTAGACGAACATTTTGGACTTTTGAGTGAGTGGCAACAGACCAGCTTTCGGTTCCCCTTTTCACGCGTCCCTTGCTTTACATAGCCTCATGCTCGTTCGTTTAGTGAGTTAAGTGCTGCACTTGCGGGGGGTAGAACTAAAACACAGTCCCTTTCATCTCGGTGCCAGTTTCCTCTTGAAATCAGGTGACAGCGAAGGGGAAAAGCCAGGAGGAGCATATGAGGCGCAATAAAAACCGAAACAGAGGCACATTCGTAGACGAAAATGTGATTTCTCTCTTAATCACATTTAAAACGCCAAACTAGCTATTAAAGCTATAAAGTATAAGCTTAGGAACGGCGATACGAACACGAGAGAGCCTAAACCAAATGTGAGGTAAGTGACCTCACATTTCGACAGGAACCGGTCGAGTGCCTCTTCTTTGTTTCTTTCACACAACAGCAGCAGCGTACATTGTTAAATCCACCGCGCTACAGAAAATATTAAGCAGCTCCGTCATGAAATTTTAGCTAACTGGCTAAAGCACATCTGGCGACGAAAATTCCAAACAGATGTAAACAACGAGGCACCGGTAACGATGACTTAACGCAGTAAAAACGGAATGGACCAATCGGAAAGCAGCCTTGTTCCTTTCAGCCAATAAGCGGAAGGATCGCGGGCTGAATTTCCTCACGTGACGGTAAAATGACAGCAAAGAGTACAGTATGAGAGATGTCTCACACTAACATCCGCCGTAAAGACGTTACTTAACACAAAATTCAATTTGTTAAATAACTGTCAATAATACGAAAGAGAACGAGAGCCACTGTAATATATATATATATATATATATATATATATATAATAATAATAATTCAGAATTTTGACTTTAAAATCAGAATTAAATTTCTGTACAAGAAAGGGTAAGATTAGAAAAGCAGGGACTATAAAAAGTAATCACATCTGGTATTACTACAATAGTCTGTTTATATACTGTGCAACACACACACAATTAGGCCCAGAAATATTTGGACAGTGACACAATCTTCATGATTTGGGCTCTGCATGCCACCACAGTGGATCTGAAATGAAACAACTGAGATGTGATGGTAGTGCCGACTTTTAATTTTAACTCAAGAGGTTGAATAAAAATATCCTATGAAACATTTAGGAATTTCAAATTTTGTATACAAAATCTCTTCATTGCAGGGGCTCAGAACTAACTGGACAAATTAATATTACCATAAATAAAATGTTCATTTTTAATACTTTGTTGAGAATCCTTTGCAGACAATTACTACCTGAAATCTGGAACCCATGGACATCACCAAACACTGGGTTTTGGGTCATTGTCATCTGTACAGTGAATTACTGTCCAATCCACTTTGCTGCATTTCCATTTGGCTGAATCTGAGCAGAAAATATATAGTCAGATTTCATTCGGCTGCTTCTGTCAACTGCTTCTATCAACAACAAACATTAGTGACCCTGTGCCATTGGAAGCCCTGCATGCCCATGCCGCCACACCATGTCTCCACCATGTTTGACATAAGATGTGGTGTGCTTTGGATCATGAGCCGTTTCACGCCTTCTGCATACTTCCCTCTTCCCATCATTGTGGTACAAGTTGATCTTAGTTTCATCTGTTCAAAACTGCTGTTCCAGAACTGGGCTGGCCTCTTTTGATGTCTTTTGGCAGTCTAATCTGGCCTTTCCATTTTTGCACCTCGTGTGGAACCCTCTGTATTTGCTCTCATAAAGTCTTCTATTTATTGTAGACTTAGATACTGATACACCTGCTTCCCGGTGAGTGTTCTTCACTTGGGTGGATGTTGAGAAGGGGTTTTCTTCACCGTGGAAAGGATCCTGTGATCATGCACCACTGTTGTCTTCCGTGGACGTCCAGGTCTTTTTGAGTTCCAGAGCTCACCAGTGTGTTCCTATTTTCTCAGAATATACCAAACTGTTGATTTGGACAATTCCACTATCTCTCTGATGGATTTCTTCTTTTTTTTTTCTCATCCTAAGGATGGTCTGTATCACTCCCACTGAGATCTCCTTTGACCACCTGTTGTGGGTTCACAGCAATAGCTTCCAAATTCAAATGCCACACCTGGAATGAACTCCAGACCTTTGACCTGCTTAAATAATGAAGGATTAATGAAGAAATATTCCACACAACCCATGAAACAGCTATTTAGAGAATTGTCCAATTACTTTTGGTCCCTTGAAAAAGAGGTGGCTACATATTAAAGAGCTGTAGTTCCTAAACCCTTCCTCCAATTTGGATGTGAATACCCTCGAATTACAGCTGAGAGTCTACACTTAGAGCCATATTGATTATAAAACTATATCTTGAACATGTTTTGGTAAACAGCTAAAATAACAAAATTGTGTCAGTGTCCAAATATATATATGGACTTAAATGTACATCTTTCTTGTCTTGCTACAGTTCTTTCTTCTCCCTTACATCTTTTCCCTCCTCCTCCAAAGCCTTCTTCACCTCCTGCATATCCTTCTTGCACTCCTCCAGTTCTCTGCACTTATCCTCCAGTGTTTTCTTTGCCTCCTCCATTTCTTTCCTCTTCTATTCATTTAATGATTTGCAGCACATCAATACAGTTTGTCTCAATTCATTTTCAGCTGACTCAGTTCATACTGGAACATTTCCAGCAATGCACGACAGAATTACTCAGCAGTCACACTGCATTATTTCTTGGAAAGGCATTTTCTAGTTATTATGGAATTTGGTTCAGGAAGTTGAGTCTCCCTCATGATGAACTACAGTAGCATTGTGTCCCCTTCACTTGTCCTCTAGATCCATCTTTAGGTATGTGGTCAATGCTTTAGATTATGACAAAACATCCCCACCATCCTGAGCTGAACTTTGTGTATAATGCTCGTTTGTATGTCAGAAAACCTTAGCATCCATATGCTACCCTTTTTACACCGACTCCACCACAGCTACTGCACCCTGACGATCTAACCGGACTATCGCATCATTTTAACTTATTAATCAGAGCTAAAACAAGTTGATTTATCAACCAACACTAAATTGACAATTATTATTAACAATCAAATAATCATCATTTTGCTAAAGAAAGAGGTTTCAACTTTTGTTTATGTACCTCCAAGATTCTCTGTTCTTTCAGATTCTTTCAGTTTTACTAAATAGTGTAAGATATTTGAAGACATCACCTTGGGACCTTTTACATCATCATTTATGTTTTAGCATACCGTATAACATATACAGTATATAACATCCCAAAGATGCACAATTGGTCCGTTCTTGTTCCTCAAACAGTTTATGAACTATTTTAGATGTGTGGTAGGGCACATTATCTTGCTGAAAGAGGCCACTTTCATCAGGCGTTTCCATGAAAGTGAGTACATGGTCTTGGTCTTGAACAATGCTTAAGTAAGTGGTGGCACATGAAGGCAGGACCCAAGAACTCCAGCAGAACACTGCCTTCTTCTCTTACTTCACCCTGGTACACAATGTTTCACTAGACAAAATTGCTGTCTCGCTAATTGCTATGTCCCACCAAACTGACATGTGCCATGATAACCAGATAATCAGCGTTATTCACTTCACCCATCAGTGGTCATAGTGTTATGGCTGATACAACAATAATTTCCTCAAAATAATCCCACTTCCTGGAATTTTCCTACAGTTTATCCCAACACTGGCAGGTGCTCTCAAGCCCATGAAGCTTCTTTAAACTGCCTTCTCTCTGGAGTCTCTCCATAGATGTTTTGTGGAGCAAAAGCCTGAATTTGTCCAGAAGCAACTCCAGCAGCATCTTTGCTGTATGCTGTTTGTCGTTGTGGAGCCAACAGGTGAACAATTGCTCTAGTCAAGTTCTAGACACATCTCACGCACTATTAAAACAAGAGCCTGAAATTTGAGATATATCAGTTTTTGATTCTTGATAAATTTGCAAAATTTTCTTGAAACATTTTCCTTTCTGAAGCGACTGCATGCAAAACAAAATGAAATAAATATCCTCCTAAAATGCTTCACCATCCCATTAAACCCTTAAATAAAAATCAGTTTTTATTTAGTTTGGTTGTTTTTTAATGGAGTTATCCGACTTTCCATCCTCCAACCCAGAGATAAGGAGGGAAAAAAACAGAAAATTTAAAAGTTATTTAAAAAAAAAAAAAATATTACATTTTCAGGAACACACTAGTAGCTACAAAACACAAACTTTTCGAACAACTCAAAAAGACGGGTGGGGGGGAAACGAGTTCAAAATAGAACACAGTCCTTTTTTTTAGTTACAAATTAAAATGGGAAAAAGCATAAATCTTATATAAACATCTTCTTTAAACTTTTGATTCTGGTGGTTGTGAGGTTTTCCTCTGAGGGTGAATTAGAAATACACTCTTGCCCGGCCCACTGCAGGAAACCGACCTGGCCACTCGACGTGTACTTCCCTTTGACCCCAGGGAATAAAATTTTATAGACTATGTGCAAGAGCTGCATCTCTTTCTCCATGAAGTGTCTTTATGATGAGCTCAGAAAGGTGTGCAACGTGTTTGTATGAGTGTGTTTCATGTGCACATGTGGTCGACAGTCTTATCTGCATCCCGTGCTTTTGTAGTCCTCTCTTTTGTATCTCCTCCGAAATACACTTCTCTCTCTCCTCTGATCCAGTCAGTAAGGAAGAAAAAAAACAAAAATAAAACAAAAAAAAGGAGAACTAGCCAGTCTGCCAGTCTAGCAGCTGAATCCAGTCAATCAGACAATCAGCTTGCTGTTCACAGTCTAGTCAAGTGTTCATTTGTGGTCACGTTTCCCACAGAGGTTTGTGTTGATCTGGTTTTAGTTCAGTCTGTGACCAAAATCCATGAATAGTCCACCGCTGGTACAGCCAGCTCACGTCTCAAACTCCGAGGTGGGACAGCAAACACACGTCACTGTCTGTCCTTAGTCCAGAGCAATAGAAATGAACAGATCAGCTTAGCCAACGTATTGTGTTGCCTGGTGGTCCAGCCGACCCAAGGTAGACTACAGGAGGAGGATAAGAGAGGGTTATATTAAAAGGTCTAGAGAAAGAGAGAAAAGGAAATGGAGATGGCGAAGAAGAGAGCGGGGGATTCTCTCTCGTCACTGGTTTTTATTTGTGTCTCTGGAGAGCTTTCCTCTTCCTCCTCTTGAAGAAACAGCAGCACCTGCAACACATAAGCAGTGATTAACAGACTGCAAAGACAGTTCAAATAGTCGTTCAAGTTAACATCACATTTATGTCCTTATAAATATTTCCTCGCTGGATCAAATTAGGTAGGTGAACAGATCCAGGATAAGGCAGACTGATCATCAGTGGAATGAACTTCACACATCTTTTCCCTCCTCCTCCAAAGCCTTCTTCACCTCCTGCATATCCTTCTTGCACTCCTCCAGTTCTCTGCACTTATCCTCCAGTGTTTTCTTTGCCTCCTCCATTTCTTTCCTCTTCTATTCATTGAATGATTTGCAGCACATCAATACAGTTTGTCTCAATTCATTTTCAGCTGACTCAGTTCATACTGGAACATTTCCAGCAATGCACGACAGAATTACTCAGCAGTCACACTGCATTATTTCCTGGAAATGCATTTTCTAGTTATTATGGAATTTGGTTCAGGAAGTTGCGTCTCCCTCATGATGAACTACAGTAGCATTGTGTCCCCTTCACTTGTCCTCAAGATCCATCTTTAGGTATGTGATCAGTGCTTTTAGATTATGATAAAACATCCCCACCATCCTGAGCTGAACTTTGTGTATAATGCTCATTTGTATGTCAGAAAACCTTAGCATCCATATGCTACCCTTTTTACACCGACTCCACCACAGCTCCTTTAAGGCAGACTGATCATCAGTGGAATGAACTTCGCATCCGCTGAACTGGCAACCGTGACTAACATTTCATTTTGCCATTTTAAGCATTAACTGTTATTGAACTTTTCTGCTTGCTGTGTATTCGTGATATGTGCTTGTTATCTGAGTTCTTTTGTAAAGTGACTGTTTAAAACACAAGTGCTCATTCTTTGGCCCAAGAGCTGGGCCTTACATTTAGATACTCTCACACTTGATAGTATTTGCTTTGTATAGACAAATTTAGGAAAAAGGGGGCATTGCTTCAGTGTACTTTGGCTTTGGTTTTAGTTTGTGATTTTATTTTTAAGACCGTTACTCAAGTTTTGATGTACTAATCTCTTCAATGTGTCAACACCAGCTTGCCCGGCCTAAGGGTTAGTGTTTTTGTGTAATTTTATTAGTCAGCAAAATAATAAAACCTTCACTTAAACCACTATCATCAGGTTTAATGTTACTTCCCTCTTTCCCTGACAGAGCTAGGCCATAACTATGGACAGTAACAAAAATGTACCTTGAGTATTGTCAAACTATTTGACAGCATATCCTGTAGAAAGTTATGTTCAAAGGATGAAGTTAGTGATTATTACTATTGTTAAGCTTTAAAATGTCAGGATAATTATGTGTATGTTCATTGTATAATGGGATAAGTAACTATGACACACAACTTGTGTTGCAACAAAGGATGCAATCAACTGATATCTATCAAGAGGCTGATGGGATGATTTTACTAATAAAACAAACAGTAACTGGCAGGATAGTGAGACGGAGATGAATTACCCTATATATCTGAAATAGAGCATGTGAGATGTGTCATAGGAGAAGTGAGAGATTTTTTTGTATTGTCAGCATTCAGTGAGGGCAAAGTCAACACTCCTTTGCATACTGAAAGAATGAAGCCACCAAGCAAATCTTTGCCATTCGGAGCAGCTCAACTCCCCATTTGTTAATACTGTATGGATGTTTTTACTTTTGGCTGTGGACTGATTTTGAAATGGCTAAAGGAAGTTACAGAAACGCTCACATAGAGTTACTACTTTAAAGGGTGCATGTTCTTACTTGGTATCATCAGCCACTTCAACCTCTGCATTAGCTGTGATGGGTGCATTGGAGTGTCCTGCCGTTGGGTCGTCTGTGTTCAGCTCCCCATTTGTTGAACTCATCACCTGAAGGAGAGGATTAGCATGAGAAGCTGAGGTGAGTACAGACATAGTTACTCCTTAGATTTGGTGGGACAAAATGAAAAGACTTGCACTATGTCCACACTAAGCCAAATAAGTCTGAAAACAGACTTTATGTGTGAAACTAACATGTTTCCACACTAGGGGTGTTTTCAGATATTTTTAGAATAGTTATTTTTCTTCACTTAAACAACAGAAAAACATCTTAGTCTTGAACATCACCACAAAAGAGAACACTTTTCAAATGTAGCCACTTAAATGTGGAAGCTGTGACAGCTGTGACGCCATGGGAAGCCTTACACCTCCAGAGAAATGGGTACTGACGACATTCATTTTGTTGCCACGCAAAACAGCTTAATGGCTGACAGTGTTTTGCTGATGTCAACATAGTTTCACATCTTGTGAACATGGCATTTCATTTTCATGTGAATCGTTTTTTCCTAGTTCAGTTTTTTATTTTCCCTCAGCCAGACTTACCAAAATGTCTCACCCCTCCCAGCCTACTAAGATTCAGTATGACAGCCCCTCAGGGCTCCAACAGAAGATCATTCAAAAAACACATTTGATAAAACAAAAAAATCCACACATTTTCTGCTCAAGCTATTAACACCTCACTTACTAATTTGTGTCATGATGGAAATTCAATGCCCCATGAAAAACATTACACTACCATTACTCAGCGATTATATGTAGAATTCTCATCACCATTCACACATCACCACCTACTTCATAAGAAGTCATTCTGTTGCCCGTGACGAGACACATCTAATCCCTTCTGCCTCTTTGTTTTAATGTTTTAATTTCCTGCAAACTGAAAGGGTGCATCACACAAATATTGTCAGGGCCACAAAAATTGCACATACATCCTAAAATCTTTATACACGCTGTAACAGTACTTTATTCTTTAAAATGGGGAATGTTGAACAAAAGTAGGTAGCATATTTAATGTGGCTCCATCATGATAATACAACAATTATATACAACGGCAGTCAAAAGCTTGGACAAACCAATCAACTTAAGGATCTTCTTTATTTTCTCTACATTGTAGAACAAAACTGAATACTTAACATTTCTCAAAATCTAATTGGAGTTGCTTTCAATTGTGTTCTACAATGTAGAAAACAGTAAGCGCATTGGATAAAACCAATGAAGAAGAGACATAGGGCTTGTTCAGACCTGGTTATTGGAGTCCTGAGTGATTTGGATAACAAGTAACCAGCTGAAAATACCGTATTCACACCGGACATACTGAAAATAAACATGACATCATTTGGGGTGCAGTCGAATATACTAACTGCTGGTGTCTTTACTTAATCCCTACATACTGCTATCAAAACCACAAACCATGATGTTTGTTGTGTGTGCGTCATGATATGGGAACTTTGGGAAATGACACACACTTTGGCACAAGCTGAGAATTTTCTCAGTTAAGTTTATTTATTTATCTCTGCCTTGACATTAGAGGGCGTTAGTGGGTTAAAGACCCGCACAAAGCTCAGATTAGAACTCAAACCTTGGAAGGTCCATGCGTAGAGTAATTTCATCGCTGCGCTGTTTGCAGTAATGTAAGAACAATCTCTGGTAAAAAGGGTAAATAAAGACGCTGGTGATTATTGAGGAAATACAGAAACTTAATACCATATGGCTACTTTGCATACACCCACATGAACACATTGCTAATCACCCAATGATAGGATCACACACAGCTTACTAATGTTCAATAGTTTCCTCTTACTCCTCTTGTTAATTCTTGTTTAGATTCATTTATTATTTAGAAAGTTAACATCTACAAGGACAGAATATATTAAAAGGCTCTCAATACTAATGAGCAGACATCACCTACGGGACATTTCAGGCGACCATTTATAATAGAGGTTATGTTTTACTAAATGAATGGGACAAAACTTACAACAACATTCCTGTTGAGTAGGTGGTCCCTAATGTGAACTAGGACATGTGGTCAAATGCTTCCCAGACCACCTCCAAGTCAAGTCCTCAATGTGTCCAGGGTGTGTTCACTCCTGTATCTAAAGCTGGCACACTGTGATAGGATCACCCAGGAAGCATTTTAAAAATCAGTTCTGAACAGCCCCGCATCCTATGTATGCAAGTATGACAGTACTTCTAGCAAGGTAAGCCCTTGCGGCACGGTAAGCTACCTCCTCTTTGAGCTACATACACAGTAAAATCACTAGGCTCTTTTGCTTAGTCACAAAAAGCAGCCTAGATCATGTGACCTCTAAAATCTCTGCTCTATCTAAAGAGAAGTCAGGCCACCGCTTCTGTGCACTTGCAGGACAGTCTCCATTATTTTAATGTCGAAAATGCAGTTGTTGGAAAAAATGGAAGCATTAAGGCTGTCAAACTATTATATAAAAATGTAACATAAAACAAACAAATGTGCGAAAACGTGAATAAGTAATGGATATAAAATGAGATTTCTCTTAGAATATCCCCATGTGAGGGAATAATTGAGACTGTGAGGAAACTGACTTGAGGTCAGCCTTGCTGCAGAGACAGAAAGGGTCATGCAGGTGGACAGATAGACAGGTAGGCAGACAGACAGGAAGCCCATAGAGCTAACACTTCCTCTCAGTACCTGGACGGACCCGCCCAGCCTATCAGCAGTGAGATGGGAGCCCAGCAGCTCTCGATTGGTCACTGGAGTGGGCTGGGACTCACTGCCTTTCCCCTCTGGAGACTAGAGGAGACGGGAAGCCAATCGCAGGAGAAACGGGAAGGAAGGAAAAGAGGGTGGTCAATGAGGGGAAAGGTTGAGGATGAGATGGGCCGCAGATAGAGTGGAACAGATTAAGAGAAGGAAAAAAGCAGTTACAGAGGCGGAGAGACGAGCAGAGGAGTGTTGGGGTAAAGAGGATTTCGGTGAGGAGAAAAAATAATGAGGAAAGAGTGACAAAGGAAACAGAAAAGAAATAGTGAGTTTAGAGTCAGTATTTGGTGGAGGAGCAACAGGAAGGTGCGCACCCAAGTGTGCAGTACATCAATGGTGTGCACATCTGGCATCCCCATGCAAAGGGGGAAGGAGGTGGTCTTCTTTCTTTTTCTTCAGCCTCATCTGTCTCAAAACTTCTTGTGTGCCTATTTGGATCAAGACCCAAATAGGCACACAGCATTACCAAACTATTTGTGTGTTTGTGGACCTGCTCTGACTGTATTTGTTTAAAAAAATAAAATAAAATCAAAGATGGGCAATATAAATCACTATAACACTATTCAGGCCTGGGAGAGGTATAGAATTTATCTGACTGATGTAAAATGGGCTCATTATACTAATTTCTAAATCTATATTTTTGTTGTGGGCTAGATTTCCACTTGAAAAAAATCCTTATACATCCCATATTAGCTCCAGCCTGATTAAGGCCACCTGCCCCAACAGCCCATTTTCTTCTGATTGAGAGGCTTTGAGTATGCCTTTGCTTATAAACAATGCTTCATACTCTTACCACTGTAGAAGTTCCAAAAGCAAACTGTAAACCTTGATTGGAAATTGGAACTGCTCAGATCTATCTGTATATGTTGAGCCTGAATCCAATCTGTTTTTCTTTTTTCCTTTTTCTTTGAAACATATATTCCAATGTTTACCTATACCAATATTCCAAGTGTTTTTAGTGTCACAGTCCATCTTTGTGTTTCTCTAGAAAGTGTTTTCATTCAGGTATGTGATAGAGGCACATAAAGCAACACAAACTTACAATGATGTTTTTGTACAAAATGGTAACTCTGGATTTTGCCCTCCCATCACTGAATATTGAATATGTGCTGTTGTTTTCTGTTCTGACTGACAAAGAAACCAAGCAAGTAATCCCTACAGCAAGACCAACTACTAACTAATTACGCACAGTTGGAGAAAAACGAACAAACAAAAAAACACTGAGTGAGAAAGCCAACTTCATGTGGCTGGCTTTGTATGTGATGTATGTTTGTTGTCTGTGTATCAAGAGAAAAGCTTATTTTCTTGATGTTTCACTAAAAAGTGCAACATTAACACAATGTTGCATACTTATCTAAAATGAGTGTTTGTACCTGGTTTTTGGTTTGCGGCGCTTTCTCTCGGTTGCTCGTCTGAAGGGGAGTTTCACTGGCCACTGGACCAATAGGAGTGGGCTAAGCACACAGGGCAGGTCATCAGCAAGGGAAAGAGAGGACGGCAGGAAATACGCAAATGGTTATTAGACATTTCCTTATATGGATTTTATACAGAAATGACCATATATGCGTGGATAGTGAAATGTTTATTATTATTTTAGCCATTCATCAAAACATATTCAAGTTATAGTTATAATGAATATGGGCTTTTTATGTTACAGAGCTAATAAGTGCAATCTTTTTTCCTTCGTGTACACATCCGACGATGTGACTACTCTGAATGATCCTGCTCGCTCTCTGATGGATTTATTTTGGTTTTTGCAGCCTAAATAGGACCTGTTTGCTTGCATTCACAGATACTTTGAATGCATTTTGCTGGTTCAACCCAGAAGTTTGCAAATGCAAATGTCACACTTGAAATCAACTCCAGACTGCACTTAAAGTCCATACTAAATAATTTGAAAATGTTTTGATAAACTGCTAAGATGACTAAAATGACTCAAATGTGTAAGTGTCCACAAACTATTCATCACCTCATCAACAGTTTGTAATTTTCCGTAAAACTAATTATAAAATGTTGAAGACTTATCAGTAGTATATAATGTCCAGTTATACAAGGTTTTATGTCTCTCCTTCCCCATGGGTGTCTCCTTCACTAGCAGCACTCCTGGCTACAGCTCTTTACTCCAACATGTATAGATCTTCATATCATTAGAAATAACTCATCAGACCAGACTGGGCCTAAAGAGTAGATCTGACACAAAAGCATAAATTTGGCTTTAAAGATTTTAGCATTACAGTTCTACTATTGGAGATGAGTCCTTCACAGTAAACTTTATTATTATTGTTACAAAATAAATCTAAACTCTGCAGAGCTATAATGCTAAATGTTTCATCATTGTTTATCTTAACATTCTGCTGAATCATTCTGATTACATGTATTTACAGAGAAACTGTGTGAAGAGGAATGGATGAGGAAGAATCTCTTACTAAGCGTAAACTGATAGGATGACTTTCAGTTCCTGTTAACACAGCACATATGACCAAGAACCACTGCTGAACAGACCTTTCGGCATTGGCTCTCAATAAACTCAGCAATAAGGTCAGCTCAAACAGCTTCATGCGTGCATACAGCAAAAAAACACACAAACACTAACCAGTGCCTTTCCAGTCCAGTCATATTGGTAATCAAAGATGTATCCGTTTCTGTCAAAGAGATCTGTGAAGAGTTTCCTCAAGTAGTCGTAGTCTGGCTTCTCGAAGAAGTCCAGCCGACGCACATACCGCAGGTAGGTGGCCATCTCTTCTGTTGCACACACACGGATGCAATACACACACAGGCAGGACAACACAAAGCACCCAACACACACATTGACAGATTCACACCCATGGAGAAAAAATTTGATCAACATATGCCCTATATACAACAGCCACACAGAATATCTTTGTACAGATCTGCATGTGCGCATACAAACCTGGGAAGTTTTCACAGAGGACCTCTATTGGTGTGTCTCTCTTTGTATCTCCTATCTTCTGATAGCGCTCTTTCAGAGTGTCAGCCTAATAAAAAGACAGGGAGGAATGCATTTATAACAGGTAGCAGATGAGTGAAAAGTGATTGAAGACAAAGGTACAAAGACAAACTAGACACAACAGAGATGACTGGACAAACTAGCTTGATGCTCACCTTGAGTCCCTGCCAGGGCAGACTGCCTCGCAGGAAGTACATGAACATGTGGCCTAGAGCTTCCAGGTCATCTCGCCTGCTTTGCTCTAAAATAACACAGAATAAGATCCAAGGCTTCAATGACATGACTGCATCAGGTGTTAAATTCAACACCTCGAACTCCAAGAACAAAACACCACCTGCTTCAACACCCAGTCTGGTACGTACAATACCACTGTTACAAGAAAGAACTGAACTCTAAAGCTGAAACTGCTTGGCTGACTTTTATGGTTAATTTAATTATGCATTTGCATTGGATAGATTAGAGTGGTACGTTTGCGCAAAAGTAGCAGCATGATGCAGCTCACCTTTCCCCAGATGTGTATTGATACTCATGTATCTAGCAGTTCCAGTAAGACTCTTGTGTTCTCTGTATGGGATGTGTTTCTTGGTCTCCGGGTCTATGTATTCTTTTGCCAGGCCAAAGTCTATGATGTGGATGGTGTGTTGCCGTTTGGAGCCGGGTCGGCCTACCAGGAAGTTCTCAGGCTTCACATCTCTATAGATCAGGCTTCTAGTATGGACAAACTCCATACGGGTTATCTAAGGGAGAACACAGAGTTATTTACATGAGCAATACTAGGCAGTCACATTGAACTACGACTGTTCTTTGAGGTCCAAACATTAAAATGGAAGTACCAGCTTACCAGTTGTATGGCTATCATAAGTACAGTCTTTAGAGAGAAGGTCCTGTCACAGAGGTCAAACAGATCTTCTAAGCTGGGTCCCAGTAGCTCCAGAACCATGGCATTGTATTTACCACATGGTCCAAAGTAGAACACTTGGGGAACACCCTCTGGATGACCGACGGAGAAAGAAAGACCAGGAGTGATCAAACGTCAGTCATCAAGTCATCATGCTGCCTACACCACATTCATTTATACATTTGATACATTCTTAACTGTGATTCTTAACAGATCTTTCTCAAACAAACAATATATTATAAATATGGTTGAAAGCTCTTGAAAAACCTAAAAAAAACCTACTGAACTTTAGGGGACATGAGTTATTTTTTAACAGAAGAACTTCTGCCCCCTGATGTCTCATTCATAAGCTGAAAGTTTTGCATGTTGCCATCCATTTATTGTTGATCAATTAATTCCATCACACACTGTGACTGGCTGCTGTCAAATCCAGAAATATAATCTAGAAGATTAAGTTTTTAAACCAAAATGTTGGGAGGATTTAAATTAATTCCAAGTCAAAAGATGAAATTACAAGCCACTGGTGTTCAGAGCTGTGATTTTGTCATTTCTGACATCAGACTTGTGACTTGGATTTTTCCTCTGTCCAAGCCATGTGACTTGAGTCCACACATTTGCCTTATAACATGTAACTAATGTTCCCACTGCTACAGGGGTATCTGTAGACAGGTGTCACGCTTGGTCAAACAATACGTTGAAAATAATTTATTATGAACTCATACTGGACAAGGGGGTATAACATGGCGGCCTACGCCCTCTACAGGTCAAACACAGAGTAAGCAGTGAGGAGTAAGGACTGCAGTGCATGGGAGTGAAATGGGCAAACTAAATTGATCATAGAAGAAAATCAGCTAAAATGAAGGAACAATATGGTAACAATATGGTAATTACTAGATAAATGCTAGGTGTCATTAGTATGTATATGATATACATAACCAAGTTGTTTATAAATGTGTGTCTGGATAAACTCTTCCATTAAAGTCAACTAATTCTAACAATAAAACAACAAAACAAGTGAAGGTAGTTCTCACCTGAACTTCCCAGTTGTTTGTAGAAGCGATATTCTAGATGAAGCTGTGGCGCCCGAGACTTGATTGGTTCCTACAAAGGAAGATTATGTTAAAATGAGAATAATTCTTTCTCTTAAGTAGTGAAATTCATCAAATTAAATCCATAATACTGGAAGATTGCCAGGAGGGATGCTGTAACTATTTCTATTTTATTTCTATTTTTTAATACTGCCATGGAGTGCTGCCGTCACGTTTTGCACTTATTTGTGAGAACAATGACAATATACACATGATGAAAACCAAGCCATGAACTATATTAACACTGTTAAGTTTGTCAAATTTCATGATTGAATTCTCAGAAGAGCTTAAAAGACAGCTCAAAAGAAGAAAGAGAAGTGATGCCGGCAGTGATGAGGAGGAGCGGGAAGTGGGTCTCTGTGCTGATCATTACTGTGCACAAATGTACCGATGTACTTATGCCTCATGAGCTCTTCTGGTGTCAGCTAATCATGCTTTGTGACAATGGGATACATTTCCCATATCCAGATGTTCATTATTAGAGATTACAGATTTCAATGGTTGTTATGTGTCATTGAGTGTAGATTATGGGAATCCCTCTTTTTTTTTAATCTAAAAGTATCTCTACAACAATATGGAGAGTGCAAGAAAAGCAACTGTATAGAAAAATTTAAGTCCAAAGTGACATTACTGATTTTATCCTCATATACTGTATATATGAACTATTGGGTTCTCAATATTAAACAAATGAATTGCGCAGCCCTACAATTCTATAAACAAGACAATTAAAAAGGTTTACCAGTTTGATAGCCACGTATTCATTGGTGTACAGGTTCTTTCCAAGTCGCAGCTCTCCAAAGTTCCCACAGCCGATCTTCTTTCCCACTCGGAAGTTAGGTCCGACCATCAGAACGCCAGAGTTGGAGCCGGCACCGCGCCCGCTGTGCCCCGATCGGCTCCCCGTCTTCCCAGACATCCTCTTCCCCTCCTCTGTCTCCCCCTTACCTCCACCTCCACCTCCACCCCCTCCTCCACCGCCCCCTCCTCCCCCTACTCCTCGCTTGTCAAAGTCCATCAGTTTGTGGTAGCCTGGCCTCTCCACGGTTAAGCCGATTCCATGCAACCAAAGCAACCACCAAAACAACTGCCTAGCGGCTTGCCTATCAGACGCTGGGGTGGTCGACACTGGGTCACTCTCTTGGACTTCTTGGCAGTTTAGACTGAACTTGGATGGATGGAAGATAACTTCTGCAGAGAGTTGTGGATCTTGTGAAGTGCAAAATTTTAAATACTCTGAGCTTAACAGCTGTTAGGACAAATCTGAGTAGAACACAAAACTGATGAATACTGATTAGGGGAAAAGATAGAGAAAAAGTCAGTGATATTTGGGTTGAAGGATGACTAAATGAAAGAGAAATGAAAAAAAATGATGATGGGGCACTACTAGCAATGACGTTATACCCCCTTGTTGGGGCCAGTGATGGTGATGGAGGGGATGAAGATAATGGCCTGATTCGTCACCATACGTGGCTAGCCATATGCTAACATGCTATATGAACCTGGGGAGCAATGTCAGCGTCAGGCTCACACATAACAATAAAGCATAACAACAGAAAAAAAGAACAGATGAACTTTAGAGGTTCCTCTTTTTTACATCTAACACTCCAGTATGACAAAGTACTTCTGCTCTTTGGTGTACTGCCATAGGTCTAAGCAATGTGGTATCCCTACAATAATTGGACAACTGTTCTTGTCCTATATCCCACATAGGCTGATATTGTTGCTGTTGCCTGGTCCTAAAACACCAGGTAAACTCTTGACTGCTGTGTGGGGGTAATGTTGCGTCGTACCGCCTGAAAAAAAGGGACAGAAATAATCAGATTAAAACATATTTCATAAAAGCTCATCATATTTACAGATTTAAAGTACACTGCCTGGTCAAAAAAAAAGGTCACACACTCTAATATTTCATTGGACCACCTTCAGCTTTGATTACATCACGCATTCGCTGTGTCATTGTTTCGACAAGCTTCTGCAGTGTCACCAGATTTATTTCTATCCAGTGTTGCATTCATTTTTCACCAAGATCTTGTATTGATGATGGGAGAGTCTGACCACTGCACAAAGCCTTCTCCAGCACATCCCAAAGATTCTCAATGGGCTTATGGTCGGGACTCATCAGACCACATGACGTTCTTCCATTGCTCCAGAGTCCAATCTTTATACTCCCTAGCAAATTGAAGCCTTTTTCAATTTACTAGCCTCACCCTCACTGATTAGTGGTTTTCTTAAGGCTACACAGCCGTTCAGCCATTTTTCGACCACATTTCTTCCTGGAAGACGATGGTTCTCCACTATCCTTCCAGTTTTTAATAATGCGTTGGACAGTTCTTAACCCAATTTTAGTAGTTTCTACAATCTCCTTAGATGTTTTCTCTGCTTGATGCATGCCAATGATTTGACCCTTCTCAAACAGACTAACATCTTTTCCACGACCACAGGATGTGTCTTCAGACATGGTTATTTAAGAAATGAGAAGCTACTCATTGCATCAGTTGGGGTTAAATAACTTGTTTCCAGCTGAAAGATAATCCCCCATGCAGTAATTATCCAATAGGAGGCTCCTACCTATTTGCTTCGTTAAATCCAGGTGGTGACTTTTTTTTTGGCCAGGCAGTGTATAACACAGTACATTTAGATAACAGCATATAAAATTGCATGTACTTTTAGTCTTTTGAAGTTGAAACAGGAAAAGTGTAGCCTAAAGACTGCACAGGTTTGGGCATATGCTACCAGGATGTCACTAACTGTAAGAACCTTTTTGAGAGTTTGGCATTTTGGCCATTGTGAGCAAGAGATGGATGGGACAGAAAAAACATGGATACCCATGGACTACATATGGGCAATTACAAGGTGACTCTGCCCCAAAGCATACTGTTCTTTATAGTAATTGTATATGACCATCATTTACAGAACATCATGCTGTATCCAGCTACTAGACAGTTGTGGGTATGAATATAACACAAGGATAAATGTATCTTAACGACCCTCTTAATCCAGTTATTTATTGATTCTTTCTCATTCCTAAATTGTTTTTATTATTTATTATTAAAACCAAATTATATTCCTGACATGAAAACACGAGTGAGGTTTAGAAAGAATGACATACAGAGACATCAGTTACTATCAGTCATCTTGTTCTGTCTTCATTGCTTCCTGCTAATATGCTGTCTGTAGGTACTTCTGCTAGAAAAGGGGGCGGTTGCTGTCTCAACCTGTGGAAAGGTCAACATGAATTTGCCAAATGATAAGATAAGCAAACTAAGCTAGTGTTCAGTCTACATACAAAAAGCTCAACAACAGCAGCAACTGTTAAAAAAAATCTGACAATCCGATTTTTAAAATCTGACAACATTTAGTGTATATAATAAAGACACATTTTGGAAATGAAAATCAGGAAACAGTAACCATTTGACACCAACAAAAAACCAGGCCAGATCTTCCTCATGACATGTTCTCTAGTGTTTCTGATTCCCTCTTCTAATAATAACACACATCCTGGCAACTCCAACTCCTTCTTTCACTCCTCTCACTTTCCTTCCTTTTGCATCTAGTCTATTTTCACCTCTCCTCCTCTCACATCCTTTTCTCTCAAGAACTCCCTTGTTTCTTCTTGCTTTCCTGTTAAATGCCTAGTAGTATACAAAGGAACTTTGCATGGGAAAATACATAATATAATGGCATATTTTCTATTGCTCAACTAACTACACAACTACTTAAAGTACCACGAAACTGGTATATTGCCAGTTGTTCTTACTCTTACTTACTTACGCTAACCTAACCATACTAACGTAGATAATTACCAACTCTTCTGAATGCTGTCTGTGTTTTACTGAGCAGAACCATCAGTTAGATTCAAAATTATAGCCCAGCAGACATCAGCTCATTAACCTACGCATGTCTGACTCATAGTCTTGATAATAATATGGGGGACACAGATAAAGAAGGTCAAGACTCAAGGAGAGGAAATGTCTGGGCTAGTTGACAGCTTTGCTGCTAGCCAACCACCACTAAAACAGAAGAGGACGAAGATTCTACAAAATAAATAACTATAAAAGATCAGCTTCCTAAACACCATCTATTCACATGTCTTCTCTAACTTCAGCTCCAGCTAGATCTTCTCAGTTCCACTGTGTGAAGTCGCCACCTAGCGTTTTAGTGTCGTAATTGCAGAACAATGCTAACACACCAGCGCACTTGTATAAAGAAGAAGGCTTGGCTGGTCAAACATAACTCTTCCATAAATACCCATATTTGTCATTAATATGTTGTTTTTTACTATATTTTTTTGCTTGATACAAGTTTTTAAGACTGCAGCTCTACTTAGAAACGGAATACTCTGCAAACAGAATGAGTACCTATGTTAATTAAAAACTCATTTTAATTCATCAATGAATTAAGCAACTTTGCCATTCATAAAACCATAAACCCACCGCCACCAGTGAGACAACTATGTCAATTTTGACTATGTCTGCTGAATTTCTGCAAAGGCTACATGAAAAGTCTCTGAGACAATTCACACAATGTGTTTCTATAGTCCCTACAACTACAATAGAGCGAGAGGCCTTCTCTGAAGCCGAGTGCGTCACATCAGTGCCTGGAGTCACATTCTTCCACTTAAACATTTATCATACCAATTCAATAATTTACGCTGATCAGCTTAATAGTTTAAACTAGGTCTTCAGGGTTGATCAAGTACCTTCTAATCTGGATCTGGCCACGCTGAACTGGATCACGACATCCCTACTTTAGTCAACAAATCTTTACTCCACAAGGGATATTTAAACTTAGAACACAAATATCCATAATAGGGATGTCTCAGAGTCGTAGTGTTGACCTGTGAACCCCAACTCCACTCGATGTTTTTGGCTCCTCACTCCCTTCAAAATGCACCACTGACCACATTACATACGAATGACTACTCTGCATGTCTTGAGTAAGTATCTTTTATACTTAATTACATACCTTGCTAGAGGGGAAAATTGAAGGGTAGGGCAGCGGGCTTAAATATTTTATATTGCCACTGCTAGCTAACTGGGTGTACACATTCTGTAGATGAGGAGAAGTCAGATTATAATGTGCAGTTTTGTCTTTTTGAAATGGGGGAGGAAAAACAACAACACCACCAACAAATCGATCTACATGAACCACATTACGCTAAGCAAGAAATATCAGCATATAAATGTGCTTTGTTTTTTTCTGATGCTGATGCATTGCTCTGGGGTAACAGTGCAAATGGACCACTGCATTCATACAAATGCCTATCCAGCTCTATTACAGTTTAATGAGATACTGTCACATTCTCATTGCAATAAACCGCTATAACTAGAGTCAACCTACGCAGGATATTTGTAGCCTATAATAGCTGGATGCATGTTTTAAAAAAGGCTATAACTGATACCAATCTATGCAGACAGCTATGTGTGACAACAACTTCAATAGTGCAGTTGCATCAGCTCTTTGCCTGAGAACCTAAACTTGTTTATGTGGGAACTGTACTCAGCAGAGTTTAGCAAATGAGGGAATTAGCTTGCTTGAAACTTAACAGGTTTGTAAGTTATAATAAAAAAAATGAAAAACCTTCTGCCCTGCAGAGGTTAGATCTGTGCCTTTAATTACAACGCCTGAAGCTGATCAAACACCGCTTTTTACCCTTTTACCCTCCCACAGAGGCCTCTGTCAGATTGAGCAACTCACAAAAAAAAAATCAATGCCGCTCTATAAGCCATATATGAGAAAGGGATAGGCCTGCGCAAAGTAAAATGCACTTTCACTCCCACACACCATGGCCTCAGCTAAAACAAGAGTTTCCCACTCTCAACCTGAAAGACTGAGGTCTTTACTAAGAAATACATCTAACTGTTGCAGCAAATTTAGTCGCTGAAAAGTCTGACTTCATCATTGCATAATACTCAACAAATATTTAACAAATATACGAGTTATACAATTAGAACTCATAATAGAATAACTATTGCTCAATAGTTGCTTTGACCGTCTCTTCCTTAAACAATGCAATTAAACTGGAAATAGCTTGCTGTCAAAACTCATTACTTCCACAAAGCCACTGAGGTTTTAGAATATGCTGGGAAAGATGTACTGTGTCAAAAGTTCTTTAAGACAGAGACAGTATCTGTTAAGTACTTAAAATGAACACACGAATCCTGGTATCCAACACAGTTCTTGTCTGCAATGTTTGGTACCATCCTGTACAAAAACATCAAAGTAAGGAGTGAAAGTTTAGTGGTTTATTACACCCACAAGCCTGCATGAAACCTCGCAAGCAACAGTATCCACTACACAGCCTGCTGCAGGCTACAAACCTGACCCGATTACTACGCAAGTGGGACAACAGATTCAAGAGTTTCCCCAACAAGAGAAATCTGACGCACATCAACAGATTCGTAGATATGTCCATTTAGACGCCACTCATTTAAAATTTAAACCTGCCTCTCTGCTGACACCCAATGCACCCAAGGCGTGATGTAAACACTGGGTTTTTATGGCATCTCAAGACACATGCAACGTATAGGATGAAAACAAATAATGTATATCCTTCATAAGGGGAAAGCCATCTAAGGTCATTTTTATCCATTTATGAAAAGTTTGATATATCAAAAAGCATTGAGACAATATTAGAATAGAAGAAACCAATGTTATAAGAGTTTCCATTGTCTAAATTCACTGCTGGTTTGGCTGCACTGCTACTCATGCGTAAAGTCTAATCAATGGCGTGTGAACACACAGGACATCCCAGTCTGCCAACTGACAACAATATGTATGCAGTGCTTATTAATAAAAACTTCCTGTGTACACTAACTGAGAAATAAATGAAAAACAATGGGCTTCGCGTCATCTTGGCTATAGTTCTCATTATATGTTAGGTGGCCTTTACATTGCCGGTCAAAATCAAAGAACTGCACAACAGCTTTTCAGTGGATATCCACTTATGACCTCCATCCATTCAGTATCTATTACAAAGTATTTTTTTAAGAGGGCCACAGGTAGGTTGGAGCCTACCACAGCTGACTTTGAGTGAGAGGTGGGGTACACCCTGGACAGGTCCACAGTCTATCACAGGGCTAACACAGAAAAATAAATAACCATTCACAGGGTGATATTACATTATTTCTATGTTGAATTACCAATTAACCCCTGCTGACTTTGGATTATCTGTCCATCATGCCCACCATTAAGTGCTGATAATGTCATGCATGGTATAGTACATGTGAAGTCTTGCTTTTATTATGCCATTTATGTATAAATGGCACCATACAATAGGACTAACGACCTAATGGGCGCATGCGGAGTTAAGGCCTTCATCATAGTAGTACTTCTGTTCATTTCAAGCTCTACTCAGCAGGCAGCACTGAGTCTTTGATGAGGGTTTTTTGGGGGAAACAGCACATCTAAATGTATCAACATGGCTTCGTCTCACCTCCCACACTCCAATGATCAACTTGCTGCAACACCTCTTACTCATTTCTGAATACGACTTTTAGTGAACACTTAAAAACAAACTTAGGAGACTGTAAGTCATAGCGTTGTTCGAAAGCTGAGCGAGCTGTCAGTGTCTTAAATTTCGGAGAAGAAAGCTTTTGAGGGGATGATCAAATGAGCTCTAGTTTGCTAAAGGAGCTAACGTTAGCTGATACGACTGCAGCAGATTTCAATTTCGGGGAGCAGCGACTTTTCAATCTGATAACTATTTGCCTGCAATTACCACAAGAACATTAGCCGGTGGCATATTATGGAAAATCTAATATTGTTGTGTTCTTGCACGGCAAACCATCCATCGAGCTGGATAGCGCAGGAAGTTAGGTTTAGGCCACAGTAGTTTGTGTTTGGCCTTAGTGTAGCTTGGCAATGTTAGCTTCATTGAAACAATTTTGAAGTAGCTAACTGGATAAAATACAGCAACACGGGGAGCGAATTAATGTCAAATAATATTGTAACAATACTGTCTGAATGCAGTTCAAAGTTTCGCTGGAGCAATATATCAACAAGCAGCTAGCACTTACTCGATTCTGTGGTCGCAGCTAATCAAAGCCTGAGAAAAGCTAACTGTGCTAACATGTTAGCTAACTACCCAATGTTAGCTAACGCTGAATTTCTCCCCACACATTCTGTCATTCATAAACGTAGCTGGCTAATTTTACAAACACATCGCTGTAAAGTGTAAAATACAGTTTACGTACCTAAGTTGAAATTCTTTATGTCGCTATTTTTCTAGCTCGGAATAAACTGTTCTCATTTTCTTCGTCTCGTTTTCCTGCTCATCTCTTTTTCTATGGATGTTTGGCTAACCAGCTGAAAAGCCTCGCCAGTGACTGTAACGTAATTTGCGCAGATTTAGACAAGTGCAGTGCAGTAAACGGAGGGAGCGCGCGTAGGCTGCTTTGAAGAATAGCCACAGAAAATCTGCGTGTGCGTAAGCGCGTTGGTGCGGACGTGCGCGAGAGGGAGCCATGCACACTCTGATATGACAAGAAAAGTTTATTTTACTTTCCCCAGCTTCTGCTCAGCTTACTGTGACTGTGTACGAGTCTGCTTAGTTGCGTTGATGTATTTGCTACTCCATGTTTTGTAAACTGAATAGTTTGGAAACGAAAGCATTTTATATATAGTCGTATTGTTCAGGACACGAAAGTAACTTAATTCGCATACATTCAATTAGTAACGCAATTAAATAACGATTCGTCATAAATATATGTAAAATCATTTAGTTACAAAAGTCTGTGAGTGATCAACAAAAGTTTACAAAAAGTTTATTGTGTAGCCAAGTGCGTCAAATGATCTGCATTGTCTAATGTGGTCCGACTGGTATCATGCATCATCCATTTATTTTTCCAATTTTAAAATTATTAATGTAAATCTTTGACTAAGCCTGGCTTTAGTTTTTATTTCATCCTTTTTATATGCACATTGGCATTTTTATAATGAAAAATTAGACGGACAAAGTTAACACATGTCAAAGGAATTAAAGTGATAAATTCTAATATTGGTGGTAAAATTCTAAATCCACCTGCGACAAAGACTGAAATGTATTATTACTGTTAACATTCCGGTTGGTTAATCCTGTTACAAAAGTGTTGTTTGACTGTTGGGTTTGGATGGATAACAGCAAATGGTTTCCTGTTATTGTACAGTCATGCTCATTTGAACGTGTTTTCTGCTTTCTACTTCATTTTTTTGCTGCAGTATGGGGATTTTTTCCAACATATCTGCCATATAGCTTATGATAATATAGTCTGCACTATGGTCAGTGTTATCAGTGAAACCTCTACTATTCAGGTTATCACAGCTGAAATCAGCTCAGAAATGCAGAAATGTGCATCCTGTTGGGGACTTAGGTCAGAATCTGACGTCTGACCTTCCCTCAGCGTAGCTGTTAGTGTGAAATATAGACAGCGCCCACACGAGAGAAGTCTAGATGCAGACAGTGACAGGCAGGCGACAGATAAGCAGAAAGGAAGAGAAGCAAATCCGTCATGTTGGTTCTGGTGATGAGTTTGCTGTACTGGACTCAATCTGAAGGTGGGATTTTTATTATCTAATAATTAATAAAAAAATATGACAACAGCTGTTTTAATTTAAAAAAAAGTTGTTATTAACTTGTTATTGCTTGTTCTAATCATATTTTGCATTATACAACCATGACAGTAAAATCTTAAAATTTCTACCAGACACATCATGATACGAGATTTATGAGAGAGATCTTTTAAAAAGTGTGCTTGAGAAAATTCTGAATGTATACAAGGGTTTCCAATGTATTAACTGCCTAAACTGACAAATATATACAATATACTAAATAACTTTCCTTTTCAGTAAAGTGGTTCCTTAGTTTTTCAGCTGAACATGCAATACACTAAAGGATTAAATGTAGAATTTTGACATCTTTGAAAATGTAATGCCTAATATTTAGTGAAAAAGTTAAAAATAATAATAATTAAAAAGTGGATTTTTACTGGAGAGTAAATCAGAAAATGTCCGGTTCTTCAAGTTCTGAATGTGACATTATCGTTTTATGTCACACTACCATGACATATTATGGCACTTCAATAGAATAGAGCTTTCATTAAAATTATGAGATATTTGTAAGCTTTTCCTGTCAAGTCAAAATGCCCACTCGAGTTAAATTATGTATTCATGTTTTATGATAAGACCTATTAACTTGGCAGTTCTTTATGTCCAGGTTTCTGCACTGAAACTCGAGTGACTATTTCTGGGGACACAGGGGTGCTTCCAGCAGGAAGGGACTTCAATGTGAGATGTGAGTTCGTATGTTTAAGACCAAAACATGTTGCACAGGTGTGGAAGGCTTCCAAACATCAGGTAGGTCAAATACTTTCCTGATAGTTAAAACTTATTAATAAAAAATTATAAACAAACAAAAAAAAGCTGTAACCTTGATTGTGCAAGTATGTCTTAAAGGCTGAAACAAAGTTGATAATATTTTCTTTGTGCGCATAGTTGGTCTGGGGTCCCACTGTTGGGAACTGATTAATCCAAAGATCTGCCTGACCAATCAAATTGTCTGGTTGGGCTTTATGTGGTGATGCACTGAAGAGTAACAGCGACGCAGTCATTCACAGAAAAAATGAATACATTGGTGGAGAATAGAGTGGTCTCTTTTGTGTGGAAATTGTGCTGAATTTTTACACAAATGACACTGTCATCTACAGTATCTCCAAAAAACAAGTGAACAGCAGCTGAAAATAGATAGGTACTTTATTTATTCCGAGGGGAATTCAGTGTCCAGTAGCTTCATCCCATAAAACAAAAGAAAAAAAAAAAAACAGATAATAATAATAATATTATGAAGCAGAACAGAGACACTAGCCTGTCTCTGAATGAGCTTCTCTGACTGACTATGATGTCGTGAAGAGGGTGGTGGACATTATTCATGATGGAACGGAGTTTGTTCAAAGTCCTTGCCTCTGCCACTGATGTCACGGACTCCAGTTCTGCCCCTACCACAGAGCCCGCCTTATGTATCAGCTTGTCCAGTCAAGAGGTTCTGCACTATAGAGTAGAAGAGGGCACTGGCAACGATAGTCTGGTAGAACATGTCCAGCAGCTTCCGGCATTAAACGATCTTAGTCTCCTAAGAAAATAGAGACGCCTCTGACCTTTTCTTGTATACTGAGTCTATGTTAGCCGACCAGTCCAGTCTGTAATCCAGCTGTAGACCCATGTACTTATAGGTCTGAACCACCTCTACACACTCCCCGTTGATGGTTACAGGCTGCAGGTGATGCCTGGACCTCTACCATCTCTTTGGTTTTGGCTGTATTGAGCCGAAGGTGGTTTGCTTCGCACCATGAGACAAAGTTGTTCACTTGATTCTTGTACTCCTGTTCTTGTCCATCCTTGATACACCCCACAATAGCAGTATCATCTGAGAACTTCTGCACATCACATAATTCTGTGTTGCACTTAAAGTCCGAGGTGTACAGGGTGAATAGGACAGGGGGGAGCACAGTCCCCTGTGGTGCTCTAGTGCTGCTGACGATAGTCCCGGACATGCAGTTCCCCAACCTGACATACTGAGGTCTCCCATGAGACAAGAGGTGAGGTGTGAGTCCATTCCCGTCTCTGTTAGCTTGTCCCTCAGTAACAGGGGCTGGATAGTGTTGAATGCGCTGGAAAAAACATGATCCTCACAGCAGCATTCACCCTGTCCAAGTGTGAGAGAGTCCGATGGAGCAGATAGAGGATGGCGTCCTCGACCCCCACCTTCTCCTGGTACGCAAACTGCAATGAGTTGAGAGTGAGAGTTAAATACATGCTGAAGGGGCTCCCTCAGCTCATAAGCACAGGCCATGAGTAATCGTGGGGACACTCCTTCCGAGCCGGCTGCTTTTCTGGGATGGAGCCTCCTTAGGTGTCCGCTCGCCTGAGCAGAAGCACTCTTTAAACTCTCAGTCAGTGAGGAGTCTGGTCTGTGGCGACAGTATAGTAACTGTTTATGTCTCCTAGGGCAAAGTGGCTCTTGTCAATATGACCTCTGCCCGGCCCACCGTGACGCTGGAACTGAAAATCAACGCTGCTACAGAGGCAGACTCTGGTGATTACAGCTGTATGACCCAACCACCGAATACAATCAGCGCCTCATTACCCATTCAGATATCACGTAAGATGTGTTTTATAAATATGCAAGGTCAGGCAACTGAGTCTACAGACAGACAGACAGACAGACAGACAGACACATAGACAGATAGATAGATAGATAGATAGATAGATAGATAGATAGATAGATAGATTCAGTGTCCAGGAGCTTCATCACATAGAAATAGATATGAAAGATATTTAAGTTATATAATAATATAATTACATATATTTATATATATATATATATATATATGATCTGTCATCACTTTACAAAATCTATCTCCAATAAGTTTCATCCCTGTTCACATCTTCCGACTAGAGTCTCCACACTTTGATGGGTTGATAGAGTAGCAATCACTGGCAGCAGAGTGAAAAAAGAATCAAAACAGATTCCTTGTCATATAAGTTTCAGGTCGGCACCACCCACAGATGTTCCTCTTAGAACTGTAGATGCTACTCTGACTACTTGGACCAGTTGCCTTTGTCCTACTATACATTCAGATTTTAATATTAGAAAATGCAACATTAGTGGAATCCTAATTTTCACTGGTAACATAAACATCTTAGAAATGTCTTTTTCTTAGAGATTATAGCAAAAATAATCAGCAAATATTAAATCTGGTAGCAGCTATTGTACTATTATTAGTACGACTACTGTATCTGCTACACTGAGGGACAGAGAGTGGAGTTTTGTCAGTTTCACTATTTTACACATTATTGCTCCAGAAATTTACATTTGCATGCCTACTTATTGTTTTTAATTGACTAATTAATTATATGTCCTCTGTCCAGATAACCTGACCACACCCAGCACCCCGAAGTCTGACAGCACCCCGATGTCTGACAGCACCCCGAAGTCTGACAGCACCCAACTGCCGAGCACTGCAGCCAGTAAGAGCTCACAAATGTTTCTTTGTTCATATTTCGCTTAACTTTTCTTTTTGCTTAGCTTTCTTTTTGTGTAACTTTGCGGCCATATCTTTGTGGTCATATTGTGTTGATTACCTGCTATATTTCAGTTCCATTTCTGGGGTTTTGCAGGGGCAGCATGTTGGACGAGTGTTCGGTGCTTGCCTGACAACGTTGAGGTTCTGGATTCATTTTGGGGCTTTTTTAAGGGTAGTTAATGTGTTCTCTGCATCTGCTTTCCTCAGGTGCACTTCTTCTTGGTGTTAGCCTAGATAATGGTAAATGGTAAATGGCCTTGCTTTTATATAGCGCTTTTCCACCTACTGGCACTCAAAGCACTTTACAGTCGCAGATGCATCTACCCATTCGTTCACACAAGCACACACACATTCACACACCAGTGCCACGCACTGGGAGCAACTGGGGGTTCAGTGTCTTGCTCAAGGACACTTCGGCATGTGGCACATTCCAGGGATCGAACCGCTAACCCTCTGGTTCGTGGACAACCCGCTCTACCTACTGAGCCACAGCCGCCCAGTGACCGGCAAACCCTCCAAAGTATTGGTAGATCTGAAATGTTTCATGTTTCAGTTCATAAAAACTCTGATTGGTGAATAAAATATTAGGAGATCTCTGTCAGATTTAGCACTCTTGTATAATTTCCCAAAATGGCCTACCTTTGAATTCAGTTTTTGCTTTCAGTGTATTTTTATCCTTATTCAGTGTGTTTCATTTAGTTTGAGATTTGTTTAATTTTTATGGAACAAATGTAATCCTATATTGTTCAATAAGATTATTAGCTGTCTAACTGTAACTTCATACATAAGGTCCCACTCAGGGCATCCTGAGCCTTCGGTACAGATACAGATACAGCTTTTGAGTCTGTGCCTGTTACAGGCCATGCATGTGATTATAATACAATAGGACCCCTAAGTACAAATATGCTCCCATCCTACAGCAAAGGAATATAGCAGACAGACTGACAGAGATAAGAGTATAGTATTGTCTACATGCCATGTCGTTTTATCTGCTCCTCCTTCTAACTCTGCCTCTTTTCATCTCTGGATATGCTCTGCAACTTTGCTTCCAAGGGATTTTATGTTACTAAATCTGTGTCCACGTAGGTATGCAGGGTCAAATGTGGTGCTGGATGCTTCTGGGAAAAATTGCCATCCTCCTCCTCAGTTTGGTCTCCTTGGCTGTGAAATGCAGGAGAAGCTGAGAAGAGAAGAGAAGAGAAGAGAAGAGAAGAGAAGAGAAGAGAAGAGAAAGTTATTCAATTTTTTTTTTAAAGTTCTGCATCTTTTAGTCTGCAAATCGTGTTTTTGTTTTCAATGAAACAGCTGCAACATTCATTTGCTTTGCAAGCTACAGAATAGTCCTGCTTTTCTTTATTTCATGAATAGTTTTTGAATGACTATTAAATTGTTTGTTTTATGTTACATTATTACATTACATTAAACCTCCAATTAGAGGCTGACATGTATTTTTGATGTTTTGACGTACACATGATGCAGCCAGTTGTAATAAAATAGAAGTGGTTTGGAATATATGGAATATACTTTTATGAATTACAAAACAGTGGCACCTATAAACTTTTGGTAACGTATATGTTGCCAGTGATTATAACAGCTGAAGTATTATGATACAGAGTCCAGTTTTGGATAAAGAACATTTTGTTTGACATGCAATTGCAGATGCTGGCATCCAGGAGG
The DNA here is from genome assembly GCF_963514085.1 of Chelon labrosus. Taxonomy (NCBI): domain Eukaryota; kingdom Metazoa; phylum Chordata; class Actinopteri; order Mugiliformes; family Mugilidae; genus Chelon; species Chelon labrosus. The sequence continues at coordinate 2,668,873 of NC_140342.1, read as the reverse complement.
TGCTGTAGAACTGGCTAAATCTTTGCTACTGTATGTAATTATGTAATGATTAATAACATAATTAAAGTTAATGATATTATTACTTGCAGTGATTTGCAGTATAATTTAAGTCTGGTAACCAGACTCCACATACAAGGTATTCATTACTGTGACATTCGTTTCATAACGGTAGTAGTTCCTCTTGTACACTGCCGGGGGCGCTCTGTACTTTCACAGACACTTCACCGTCACACAGAATAAGTCATAAGAGTCGACATAGACAATTATTAAGGACTAAACTGTTATATAACGATTATTAAACAGACGGGCCTTAGAATAAGTAACCGATAACTCACTTATGTAAAACACACAGAACCTCTTGTTGAGAATTTTACGACTGCTGTCTAACAGTAGGCGGCGACATAGCTCAGCCTGGTCGCAATTCACTACCAGCACGAATAGTAGTAGAAGAAGACGAGTCAACATGGCGGCGTCCTGCAGTTACTGACAGGCAGTGAGTTAGGTCAATGTAACAACTGGATTCTTCTCAGTTAGAAGTAGAACGGGTGGTGGCATGTTTCCAGAAACGGCTCAGTGTCTAAGAACGGCGGCTCCGTTGTTTTCTCACACCGTTTTCCTGAAGGACCTGAGACGGTTGTCCGCACATGGAGGAGCCAGCGGTCTGCAGGCCCGGAGACACTTCGGTGTCAGCCGACGTCTGACAGCCAAGGCCCCCCCTCCGCGGAGACCCAGGGAGAAAGTGGTAATCCCGGGTCTGGAGGTGGTCACGTACGGAGAACGGATGCACTATATTCCGGGGCTGGCTAAGCCCGCGTACCCACACTGGGAGAGGGACTACAAGGACCCGAGATATTACCAGTCTCCCCCTCGTGAAAAGATGCCACTGTACAAAGAGAAACCGTGCTATGTGTACAACCAGAGGACCAGCATGCTGGAAGGTAAATATCACAACATGTTCATCCTAGCCAGGATTCCTGTTCGCATAAGCTCTTTATACATATAGACTCTCTATTATACTCTAGATCTGATGTCAGGCTTTATTTACTGCATTTAACATCTTTCTTTCTTTCTTTCAGGCGTGCTTCAGGCTGCATGGTTGACCAAAACCAAGCTGATCTCCGGTTTGCCCCCCCAGCTCCTCTCATTGGCAGAGAGTTCTGGGAATCTGCTACCAGATCAGGATGAGCAGGTGCAGAATGCCATCAGACATGCCCGCTTCTGGGACACGACAGAGGATCGGCCAGACAAAGTGAAATATAGGTAGGGTCACAGCCTCTCGAGATAGACCCAGGGATTTTACACTTTTCATCGAATTCAACAAATATGTCTCCGGGATACACTAACTGTCAGTTCTGTGTGTGCTGAAAAATGTCTGGTGGCAACTCATGCACGGGACAGTGGTTGGGGTAAAGAGGACAAGAGAGGAACTCATTGGACAAAGGAAGGAACAGGGTTGGTAGTTAAGGTTAATCCTACAACACTGAACTCCAAATAGCCCAAGGAAAAAGGATCAGGATCAGATAAATATGATTTGAGAAAAGGTGCTCTGAATAGTGGCTAGAAGCTGCGTTCACATCTGCCAGATCCACATCTACCTCCGTTGCTTAACATTAGTTGCTACGTGCTACGTTTGATGCAACCAAGATATGTTATTTTGCAGTACTGCAGTACTTTATCTGCAGACTGACAAACTAATCTTTCACTTTTTGCAAAGCTGCAGAGAGACACGTGGTAAGAAACAATGAGAACCACTATTAGGCGAGAAGTGACGCGGTGGATGCCAGTGCTATGGCGAAACTGACATTTATAGAAAAATAAATATGTATCATACATTGATTGGGCAGTTCTGCACCATCATTTATTTATTGAATACAGCTGGTGTTAATATGAGTCTGAAGACTGTGTTTCGGTTCAATAATGCCAACAGATGGTTAGGTTAATCCAACTTTATCAGTACCTCAGACTGATGGTAGCAGTGCAGAGTTGAGCAAACTGTCATTTATCAGCTTTTTTTCATTTTCTCATTGTGGTTTTATGCATCTCTTTATTAGCAAAATGTCAGCTAGCACACACAGGCATATTGTTTGCAGCATTTCAAAGACTGTGGTCACTTCTTCTCAGACTAAGGAGCTACTTTTAGCACTAAAATGCTTTGTAAATTACTCTCAGACCAAAAACACTGGAGTTAGGACATCTTTTATTTCTTGGGGTTATGTTCTGCCTCAGGATGTTCTGAGAATATGATTCTTAATATCACTGGCACAGCCTGAACCCACAAGTTCTCCCAGCTGCTCAGCACAAACTACCTGTCAAGGGCCTTCAAAAAAGATGTATGTGGCTGTAAAGAGGGGAGCTGGTGCTGTTTACCTTTTTTGTGCCTATTTTTTTATTTTATTTTTTTTTATTTTTACAGTACTGTTCACATATTTGTGAACGAAACACCACAATGAAACAGAAATCTAATCAACTCTTGTTTGTTCATTCATAATGTTGTCAACAAAACACTGAAATCACTGTGTTTGTGTGTTTGTCCCTCAGCAACACTTTGCTGCTCAACTTGCTCCATCTGTGTGCGACTCTACAGCCCACTTACCCAGCCATCGGAAGGAGGAACCTTGTGGAGAACTACTCGCTGAAGGCATCGTGGAAAAGAGGTAGTGTAGTATACCCACATGAACTTAGATCTCTCAGTCCCAAACTCAGCAGGCTGCATATTACGACTAGATGTTAGGGCTCAGTATCGCTACTGATTTCCTGAGTTGATTCCGATTCACAAGGTCCCAATTTAATTCAGTTCTGACCTGACTTTGGTCTCAGAATTGGAGCTTCTGTCATGTTTCAGATCTCGCACATGAACTAATCTTGTGAGACCGCTGCAAGATTTCTAAAGAGAGGATGCAGGAAATGGCACATATTTAAAGAATCAATCAGAGGGTTTTATGAATCAATATCCGATCTTTCAAATGAAAATTGATTTGAAACTCTAGTCTTTTAAACCCAGCCCTACTCAAAATCCAATAGAATAGAATAGAATGGCTTTATCGTCATTGTACAGGTACAGGGAAATTAAGGTGACCTTAATTTCATGCAAGTTAATACTGCATGTGTTCTACTGGACTACCTTTTTTTTGTGTTCCAGGTGAGGACCTGTTGCAGGTTAGGGGTCAGAATGGTTTACTGCATAACAGCATGGATCCTCTCCCAGAGGTTTCTGGGAAAAAGGAAGTGTCAGACACGGCAGATCACGTCCTGAAAACCTTCTATCCTGTCTCCCCCACCATCGACCTGCAGCAAGTGCAATTATACAAAGAGGACGAGAACTGCACAGGTGAGAAGAGTCATGATCGGCTCCTACATAGCTGTTGGTCTAATTCTAGCCTGCTAAATGGCTTCTCTTGAATTCTATCAGGTTTCGTGGATGCCTATCCTTACCCTCACGCCCACACGCTTTACTTCCTGGAGACTGATGGTCGCTGTACGCTCGGCCCGGAACAGTTTAGAGCCAAGATGGTCATGTTCGCCTTTGGAAATGCTCTGGCCCGTGCACACAAACAGTATGGGGTAAGGACATGCAAAGAAACACACATTTATTGGGGAAAACTGTCAGTTGTATTTAAGACCGCATAACCTCTGACACAACTGTTCAACTATCCTTCTCTCTTTTACTGTGTGTGTCAGACGCAGCCCCTGCGTGAATTAGATCGCCCTATAACCGTACAGGCCGTGGGGAGCAACGGTAGACTGTTCCAGTTTCTGGTCTTCCAGCTCAACACCACAGATCTCTCAGGAGACGACGGTATCAAGAACCAGGTGAGCTGTGTGTTAGAGTCTTATAATACGTTCACTGCTAATGGCCATGAAGGGAGCATTGTCACAGTATTGCAAGATATGGAACTATGAAAGAGATAATGCTGATAGGAGAGATGGAACAAACTTAGAAATATTTTAAACACCAATAGCTCTGCCGTTAATACTAGGAAAAGGGTATGGGTATCACATATTCAAAACACGAAATGAAAAGGACAGAATGACAGACAGATTTTCTCTTAACTTGGTAACATGGCATCTACATACCAAGTCCACATTTCTTTGCTCCTAAACACCCCCTTAACGGGTAAAGTACCTCTCAAACAGTATACAGACAAGTTGTCCATTGAGTTTTTGTACATTCTTTAAGTAAGTAATTAAAGCATGAGAGATCAGTCACCTTTCCTCATCATTTGTCAGATTTATTTTGTAAACATTTTTTAATGCTTTCGTCCCCTTACAGATGTGGCTGGATGAAGATGTTGAGCTGTATAATTATGCCAAAGTCCAACCACTCATCAAGAAGAAACAAGTAAAGGTATGATACTCCATTTCAAGCTCAGTGTTTTTTACAAATCCTCCAGTCACAGCAGTTGGACATGACCAAGTGCCATGATACCAAGAGCATAAAATGTTCACCCTTCAAACATGAGTGCTTATAAATCTACAACAGGAATAGCTGTCTCAGTATTCTTCAGATATACACTGATCAGCCACAACATTATGACCATTGACAAAAGAAGTAAATAATATTGACCATCTCATGACAATTCATTGTTCTGCAGGGAAACATTCATGTATTCAAGTGGATGTTACTTAGACATGTAGCACCCACCTAGACCAGACCAGGCACCCCCACCCCATAGCAATAACACTCCTTGATGGCAGCAGCCATCCCCAGCAGGATGCAGCCTGACACAGACACACACACAAAAACAGTTTAGGAACAACTCAAAAAACATGAAGAACAGCACAAGGTGTTGACCTGGCCTCCAAATTCACTAGATCCCAAACAGATCAAGTATCTGTGGGATGATCCACAGAGGCCCCTCCCCTCAACCCATAGGACCCAAAGGCCCCCACTAGCAACATTCTGTTGCCAGACACCACAGGACACCCTCAGAAGGCCCATGTCCATTCTCTGATGAGTAACTGTTTTGGAGGCACAAGGGAGACCTACACAATATTAGGAAGGTGGTCATAATGTTAGGTAGTGATATAGGTAGTGAATTTTGCCTTAGGGCAGTATTATCTGTATTTACTGCTGACTGAATGTTGTGATTCTGTGTGTGTGTCTGCCTGCAGGTCCCAGCTGGTCTGGCAGGATACAAGCCTGAAACATTCAACAAGTTCCTGGCCCTGTATCTGCACGGAATTGTATAGGACTGCTGTACGCCCATGGGCTTATTTCAAATGTGTATGTGTGTGAATGGACATATTGTTTAGCAGTGATATACTGTTCAAGTATGCTAGTGTCCGCTGTCTAAGTCTGTTATCTTATTAAAAGTTTCCCAGTTTCTTTACAGTCAGTGACAGATGTTGTTCTGGACAAGCTGAACCAACTGAAACTGCAACTTCTCATTTTATGTTAGAATGCAGTCAATAAAACATGTAAAATTGAACATTGTTTCATGGTTGCCCCATTTGAATGAACAAAGGTTGTCTTTTTTTCCATATATAACCTCACGTCCTGAAAGCTCAGACTAACTCCAGTAGGGCACAGCAGTGATAGGTTCCCTTTTAGGCTGCAGAGTGTTACCTCAGTATATCGGTGGTTGTCAATCATATGTTAGAAAATGTCCCCTGACCTCTGATGTCCTGTGCCTTTGGCCTGGAACCAGTTACAGTAAAAACCACCATTTATTAAAACCATAATAACATTACTATAATTGGCAAAGAGCCCTTCTGTTCAGTATGACAGTCAATGTGCATGTCGGCATGTTTTTCTGTAAAAGGTGGGTCACACCAGGCACAAACAGACTGTGGCAGTAGAAGCCCGTCAACGCCCTTCAATACGCTCACAGGAGGAGCCAGCATGACACACTGGACCAACTGCACACAGCTGATTCAAAGCATTATCTCAAGTTAAGGTTAAACTTTATGTACTGCCTAGCAATAAGTTAGCCAAAGTTACGCACACCTAAATAGGAAGTCGGATGCTTTGCTTTCATAAATAAAGCTCGTATTACAAAAACCCACTGCTAAAGCTTTAAAAAATATTTTCCTGTTGCTGACCTTCAACATAGAAATTCAGCAACAGGCAAATATATTTCATATACTACATTTTAATTTTAGATATTATATTTTACACATTACATTACACAATACATTTTTCAGAATCAGAATCAGATGCTTTTGTTTTGAAAGGTGCTACCGGAACATCTGTTGTATGTAGCGCACTTCGGAATAATTTGCACTTTAGACTCAGCCCTTGCTGTACTTCGGTATGTACACATTATAAACTATAAACTAAGGTGTCAAAGCTAACGGACGGTTTTTTTGTTTTTTTCCGGTGGCGGCTACACAGCCAGACAATTTTACGACTGGTAAGTGTTTTCAGCAGGTCTCTTAGTTAGCTGGGAGGTGTATGATGATGAATTGAACCGACACGAGCAACAGGCTTTCAGAGGTGTGGGAGTGACAAACAATAGTTAGTTCTACGATAACTTACCTGACTAGGAGAGGTATCGTTTCGTCTCTGCTACTTGGTATTAATGTGTATTTTTGAGACAATAATTAGAGAATTAATTACACATTGGTGTCCGCTAGACACGCTGGTAAAAAAAAAAAAAAAAAAAAAATCCGCTGATAGAGTTAAACTATGCTGTAGGTTTACATTAACCATCTTAGCATTTAGTTCCTTGCTATCCTATTGAGAGTACAGAAAACACTAACTTAGTTTCTTGTTTGGAGGATGGAGAGACTAGCCTTCAGTGACTTTGATTTAGAGTGTGTTTACTGAGAGCCTTCCTGCAGTGCTACAGCACAACTACACTACTCCCACGTTAAAACAATCCTAGTAGGTTGCTAAACATGTGCATACCTGCACAGTGCTGTGTTGAAGTTGTGTCTGGGACCGTCACACTGAGGCAAAAAACCTGGCTGTTGTTGAAGAGAACTGAAAATTAAACACTGAGCAGGAAGCTGTTACTGTGGGGTGTTTCGCCATCACTAGCTGTGGGGATGCAATCAGCATGTAAGCACTTGACTAACATGACCTGGTCAGTCATGGGTTGGATTCAGTTCATTTCAGTTTTATAGCTTTAACAACAATTCCAACACAGACACTTTACGGAACCAGAAAGCCATAGCCAGAAACCCCCAGAGCAAACACTAAAGTGACAGTGGGAAAGAAAAACTCCCTTTTAACAAGAAACCTTGAGCAGAATCCAGATCATAAGAGGGAGCCATCTGATTGAGGCTAATGGAGACAGAGAGACCGAAAAAGAGCAGGGGGACAAGATGATACGTACATCTGATTGAAGCATACATGCAAAATCTAAACATTATACACCCAGAGTACAAGATATAGCTGATGCACTTTATATAAGAGATTGAAAATGAATGAAGAAAGAATGAATAGCGTTAGCATTCAAAATATTCATTGTGGAAAGGTTTAGTGTGTATACTGAGTGCTCATAAAGTTACTGTTATAGGGATAAACAAAAACACTGCAGCATAAAATGGTCAGTGACAGTAGTAGTTCTATTCCAGGTGACTTAGCTGCTATAATGATTGAATATAAGAGGTGTCATAAGCAGGTTGAGGAGTTAAGCATTGCACTGCAGGTCATGAAGACAGGGCTGGTTGATGAGACCGGTGCCACAGAGGAGTAGTATGCAGCTCAAAGTTCACAGAAAAGTTCATCTTGAGGTGGTGTCACATTTGTAGTGAGTATACTACACGGTAGACCTGACTCTCTAAGCAAACAGTGTGTGCTTTGTTGTTCCCTGCATGTGTAACTATTCAGCTGTGTCGCCAAACTGGTTCCAGACAGATAGAAACCCAGACATGAGCTCTATTCCACTGTCCACCAGCAGAGAAATGACCTTTACATACCAAGACTTATTTAACTAGCTACTTGTTGGAGCCTCAGCTTACACATCAACTTCATCTTATTTAGTCTAATCGATGTGTATTGGTCACTTTGATCCGCATTTTTAATCCTAAAAAACTCTTCCCTCAGCTTTGAAGATGAACTCCAGAGTTTCAGGTGAACTGGGGGAAGAGGAGCTGGAGGAGGAGGAGGAAGAAGAAGAGGAAGAAGAGCGTGTCAACCCGACAGAGGTGAAAATGAGTCAGATTGTGATGCCTTGTCACAGCAACCACCGTCAGGAGTTGAGCGTGGGGCAGCTCCTCAAATGGATAGACTGCACCGCCTGCCTCTCTGGTGAGAGGTGTGTGTGTGTGTGTATGTGTGTGTGTGTGTGTGTGCGTATGTGTGTGAGATTGTGAGGAGTGCAAATTTAAGAGAGTCCAGTCATGGTGTAAGCAAAGTTAATCCAGACAGGAAATGATTTATGTCTGTGTCATATGGGCAGCTGAGAGGCATGCTGGAAGTCCTTGCGTCACCGCTTCAATGGATGACATCCACTTTGAGCACACCATCAGGTAAGAGGGAATGTGTGTTTGTATGTTCAGTAGGGTTGGTCGGAATGTACTAATACTTTCTGTCTATCTCTGCTCAGCGTGGGTCAAGTGGTGAACATCAGAGCAAAGGTCAACAGGGCCTTTAACACCAGTATGGAGGTCAGTGAGGTTCACATCGCGTTCTTGCAATAGATAGATTTCCCTTACAAACAATTGAGCATGTCCACAAGAACAAGTTGTCATATTAGCTCATATATATGTGGACATTGTCGGTATTTTCGAATGAAATCAGATTTCCGGAATCCCCTAAAATCACTTATAGAAAGTCTAGACTTCTGCGATACCCTAAGCACCTGCGCAGACCCTACGTGCAACTCCCCAGAAATGTAACTACGGGCCGTGGCGATGCAGAGCGCAAGAGCTGTGATTGGTCGCTTGGCTTCTCCATCGCCACAACTTTCAAATTGATTGTTTTGGATCAATAAAGAATCGGTAAGGTTAACTGAGGAGCTTTGGAGATACAGACATTTCTATGACTCGTGTTCTGCGAAGGTTTCAGTCACCATTGTTGAAAGTGAAGCAGGAAGTGGAAAATGAAGCAGGAAGTAGAAGCAAAAATTAACCCGACTGGCAAAAAAGACACTGTGCCGACTAGTGTTTGGGTGGTGTTGTTACTGAGCGAGCCAGACTGATGAGCGCACAAGTATGAATGGCTCACACCGATATAGGCTACGTGCGGAGGTCCTTGGAGAAGCAGACGGAAAAACTTTCTGAGTTAACTGAGTTAACTTTCGCAAAGCTCACATTTAGAGCAGGACTATTATATTAGAATGGATTTGTTTTCACTAGTGTACCCGATGAACTGGCAGCTGTGTGTATACTGACCATAGATTATCCCTTGCCTATTCCACTTCAGGTGGGCATTCAGGTGAGCTGTGAGGACCTGTTCTCTGATCGCCACTGGAGGGTTTGTCATGCCTACGCCACCTTTGTAACCCAGCGCACAAACACTGGAAAAAAGGTAACGTGTGTGTGTTGTGTGGGATGGGATGCCAAACGATTTTGAGTTTGTGATAACAGCGCTTCCTTTTGGGTTTTGATGAGTGTGTGTGTGGGTGTGGAAATGAACTGCACTGAACAAGTGTACAAAACAAGTCTTTTGGTGTGTCGTCTACTTTATCTATGCATCTCATGTGAGCCTACATACATTAATGTAAAATAGATACTAATATTTACTGTATTTATGAACCTGTTCCTTCACAGATAACCTTGAAGCCCATTGTTCCTCAGACTCAGAAAGAGCAGGTTGAATACAGCGTGGCGGCTGAGAGGAGGAGGGTCCGCATGATACATGATGACATCATCAAAGAGCTGCTTGCCACGGGCTCTATCCAGCAGGGTAGGTTTGATGCCACATCCCAGCACACAGCAGACCATATCACTCCTTTCCCCGATAAGATAGACACAGTGGGTTGCTGCGAGTTTGGAGATTTGCTGGATAGTGGATCATGTCGCTGTGAAAGTCAAGGACAGCAGCTGAATACAGAGTGTTTGAACACAGTGAAGCAGAGATCAAATATGTTACTATTTTGACTCAGTCTCAGGTAAAAGTACAGCAACTGCACTCCATCCATCAAGCTGGTGTGATGGACTTTCATAGAATTAAAAAACGCTTTTCATGCTCCGGGTATCCGAGTTTGTTATAATTACTGTATAAAAAGAAAGAAAACTGGGAGTCGTTTTGAAGCTACGTAACAGTTAACTAACCTAGCGTAGCAGAGGGAGCCAGAGGGATCATCTGACTTTAGAGGATCTGATGTTGCATAAAGTACCCTTTTAAATCTACATACATAAGATATTATGTATTTCATTTATAATTAATTCATGGAACTAGTGCTTTGGGAAGGAGAGTTTAAGAATAAATTCATTTCTTTGTTACATTTCTTCACATAAATAATGATGATTTTTAATAATCAGAGGAAATAATGTATGAAGCCCTTTGTAAGGTTGAGCTGTTAATGATAAGTATTCTTTGTGTAAAAATTCAAATGTGTGTGTGTGTGTGTGTGTGTGTCAGCTGACAGCTCAGCAGTGTGTAATGCAGTGGCAGCAGAGAAGACCAAGGTGGAGAGTGTGGAACTGGTTCTGCCTCCACATGCAAACCATCAGGTTATTTACTGTATTTATTTTTCTGCCCCTCTATTTATCTCACACAAAAGGGAATGCATCACCGGTTATTCCTTGACTGAATAATACTACTGGTGGTGTTTTTGGTTATGTTAAATGCAGAATATAAGAGTTTTTTTCCCCAAACACCAGTAAAATGTGTAGTGTATGTAATTGGGCCATATATAATTTCACATTAAACCAAACTATATTTTCTTTTTCTCCTAAATATACAATAAAGACGTGTTCTTGTGTGTTTGTGCTTGTTATAAGACACAATATACTTACAGTTACAATCAAAATTATTCAACCCCCACTGCAGATTAGGTTTATTGGTAAAATGTACAAACTGGCAGCTTATTTGCAATAAACAAATCAAACAAAAACAATTTAAATAGCTCAACACAACTAATATTACAAGTGGTTTCTCCAAAATCACCACAAAAAAAAACACAAAAAGCCACTTGTAATGACAAAATTACCCTCATAAGAGAGTCATAGGTTTCTATGCACACATTTGCAAATCAGAGGTGGTGTCAAGCATACTAGTATTAGTTGCATCAGGTGTGCTTGAGATAGAACACCTCAGATATCTGGATTGTTGACAGTGACATTTGGTTGCATGTTAGAAACATGAAGTATCCCTTTTGTACACTATATTACCAAAAGTATTCGCTCACCCATTCAAATGATCAGAATCAGGTGTTCTAATCACTTGGCCTGGCCCCAGGTGTATAAATTCAAGCACTCAGGCATGCAGACTGTGAAACAAGACATTTGTGAAAGAATGGGCCGCTCTCAGGAGCTCAGTGAATTCCAGCGTGGAACTGTCATAGGATGCCACTTGTGCAACAAATCCAGTCGTGAAATTTCCTCGCTCCTAAATATTCCACAGTCAACTGTCAGCTCTATTATAACAAAATGGAAGCGTTTGGGAAAAACAGCAACTCAGCCACGAAGTGGTAGGCCACGTAAAGTGACGGAGAGGGGTCAGCGGATGCTGAAGCGCATAGTGCAAAGAGGTCGCCGACTTTCTGCACAGTCAATTGCTACAGAGCTACAAACTTCATGTGACCTTCAGATTAGCCCAAGTACAGTACGCAGAGAGCTTCATGGAATGGGTTTCCATGGCCGAGCAGCTGCAGCCAAGCCACACATCACCAAGTGCAATGCAAGGCGTCGGATGCAATGGTGTAAAGCACGCCGCCACTGGCCTCTAGAGCAGTGGAGACGCGTTCTCTGGAGTGATGAATCACGCTTTTCCATCTGGCAATCTGATGGACGAGTCTGGGTTTGGAGGTTGCCAGGAGAACGGTACATTTCAGATTGCATTGTGCCAACTGTGAAATTTGGTGGAGGAGGAATTATGGTATGGGGTTGTTTTTCAGGAGCTGGGCTTGGCCCCTTAGTTCCAGTGAAAGGAACATTGAATGCTTCAGGATACCAAAACATTTTGGACAATTCCATGCTCCCAACCTTGTGGGAACAGTTTGGAGCGGGCCCCTTCCTCTTCCAACATGACTGTGCACCAGTGCACAAAGCAAGGTCCATAAAGACGTGGATGACAGAGTCTGGTGTGGATGAACTTGACTGGCCTGCACAGAGTCCTGACCTGAACCCGATAGAACACCTTTGGGATGAATTAGAGCGGAGACTGAGAGCCAGGCCTTCTCGACCAACATCAGTGTGTGACCTCACCAATGCGCTTTTGGAAGAATGGTCAAAAATTCCTATAAACACTCTCCTCAACCTTGTGGACAGTCTTCCCAGAAGAGTTGAAGCTGTAATAGCTGCAAAAGGTGGACCGACATCATATTGAATTCTATGAGTTAGGAATGGGATGGCACTTCAGTTCATAGAATGAGTAAAGGCAGGTGAGCGAATACTTTTGGTAATATAGTGTATCTTGCACAAACAAGGAAAAGGCAGAAACATGGCAGAAAGAGGAAGCTATCAACGGCTGGCATCAGAGTCCTGAGGAGGCATGTGGTCAAAAACCGTCGACTGACTGTAAAAAACCTGCAGCAGGACTTGGTGGCAGCAGGCACTGCAGCCAAACCCAAGAATATTAGAGAACTATGGGCCTTTGCCCATGAGGAATTGGCTAAGATTCCTCAGGAATGCTGCCAGAAGATGGTGCAAACTGATGCTAGTTACATTAGATACATTTTGTCAGTAAATGGAAATTGCAATTGGGGTTGAATTTTGATTGCAACTGTAATAAGTACCACTCCATTTTAAAAGATACATTCCAAACCAAAACATTTATTTTCTCAGTGACATTTATTTACTCATGAAAAGTGCACACAAGTATCATCATTTTGAGGATTTTACATGTATGACATAATATAATATTATATATATATAATTGACCTCTACTGTTCATGCACTTTAAAGGAAGGGTTACTGTCTAAATCATCGTTCTCTTTTAAATACCAGGTGAATACTTTTGGAGGACAGATCATGGCCTGGATGGTGAATGTAGCCACAATTGCTGCCAGGTACAGTCAGACAAACATATACCGTACACAGTATTCTGTTTATCACAGACACAGATGTTTACAGAGCATGTACAAACGTACAATCAGAGCATATGTGCACATATCTGGGTGTAGGACATGTTCACTGGCAGATGAAGCACACCGTTTAAACACAGCTACAGTTGTTTTTACTGTTGACAATAGAGGAATGCTGTGGTTGGCATTTTTCACAGTATTTGGACATGTCGCTGATTCAGTGATTATTCAATTCATGGAAAAAAAGTAAACTCTAGCTAATAGTAACTAGTAGGAGAAGGGTCAGTGACTGGAACGCAGATATTTTTTGGTTTTGTTTTCAGTCATTTATTTCACATGGAAGGTTTTTGGTGTGAGGTTAGCAAACAAAAAGAAAGACAGCAGAACGACAACAGTGAATACAGATATGCGTATCTAGCTGATAGAGGCTATCTTGCAGATTTAAAATGAGTTGTTATATCTTTTTTTCTGTCTCTGTGCAGTCGTCTCTGTCAGGCACATCCAACTCTCCGGACCATAGACATGTTCACTTTCAGAGGACCTTCTCAGGTTGGAGACAGACTGCTGCTGAGGGCTATCGTCAACAACGCCTTCGAAAACAGGTATCAGTGTATCTGGGAACAGTCATAGACATAAAGATACAGAAGATACGCTCTGATAAGATGAAACGTGTGGAGGACAAATATGTTACGATAACAACTCTGTAGTCCAGGAGAACTGAGCAGCAGAGCAATTAAGTTCAAACATATCTGATGTGTCTTCTGCAGCATTGAGGTGGGGGTGCGTGCAGAGGCGTACCATGGGGAGGGGCCTAACCGACACATAAACTCTGCCTTCATGACCTTTGAGGTGCTTGACGACCATGGGAAGCCATGCACTTTGCCACGGATACGACCTGAACCTCTGGTGAGAAGAGCCAATAGAAGGCCCTAAAAACAGAAGAATAAAAAATCACTCCATTGCTGTCTGTAGTGTAAAAAGACTCAATTAAGGGGACATCTTTTGGAGTTGAATGGTCTGTATGTTGAGGAAACCTGAAATATGATCACTTCCAGCAGAAATGAAGTGATAATGACGCACTTCAGTCATGTGGGAGGAAACGTAATGACAATATTCCCTTGTTTATGACGTTTCAAGATGGCAGCTGCTGCTAATTTATGGTAATGTGGTAACACATACAACAAAGTTAAGATGTTGCTGCATAACAATTGTTTTTTTTTAGTTCGATAAAAAGTCAAGAAAATGTAAAGTTAATTGAAGGTGGTGCCCTCCCACAGTCCAAAGACGTGAATGTTAGGGTTAAATAGTGATTCTAAACTGACCCTAGGTGTGCGTGTGAGTGTGAATGGTTGTTTGTCTTGATGTGTTAGCTCTGTAATAGACTGGTGACCTGTACAGGGTGTACCCTACCTCTCACCCATAGTTGGGATAGACTACAGCTCTGTGTGAGACTCTAGAGGGTAAGCAGTTATAGATTATGATTTTCATTAAATGTGGTCAGAATATGTAAACTAACTAATTGTGGTTTGTCTTCATAGGGCAGTATGCAGTGTGTAATAATAACATTGAGTGATGGTCCTTTTACAGCAGAGTGTGAGGGTTAAGAATAGTGTGATACTAGAACTATATTTAATACATTTCTGAATTTAATAACCTTCAATAGCGGGCCTCGGCAAGACATGGCTGAATTTCTGAATTTGTGGATGCCGAAAGTTGGGACGGGCCAGTGATGACAGCCAGAGTTTATTGAAAATAAATCCGTAGCTATTAAATAATTCTTATCATTACTACAGTACACACAGCTAGAATGCCATGTATTGATGTTCAGTTGGTTTGGCCTTTATACAGGTGTGAAGAATCGACTGGACAAAGATCAGAGCCGTAAAAAAGAATGCTGTAAAAAAACTTGACGGTCATAAACCTTTGAAGGAGCAACCTTTGTCTTTAGTGAAGCAGCTCTTATTACACCATCGTAATCTGACATGTTTGAGTCACTCTATTCTCTGTACTCTCTATTTATGAGTTACTGTGTGTGTAATATTACTTATCACTGAGTTTACATATGTGGATCGAGTTACTAGATAAGAAACTCTGTTCATGTTTTCTGTCACTCTGGCTTTGCGAAGTCACATAATAGCCAAGTGTAGTGTTGGAATGAAAGGAATTCATCTTCATCTTCTGTAACTGTATTGTCATTACTATTATCTGTAATGATAATAATAATTTGATAGCTACAGATTAATTTTCAATAAATCAGGCTGTCATCACTGGTCCGTCCCAGCCTTCGGCAGGTTACATTAAGGAGGCTGGAGTCTATCCCAGGTGTCACTGGCGACAGGTTGCCAGTCTATCGCAGGGCTAACGCAGAGAGACAGTCACCTATGGTCAATTACTATCACCAATGATTTGGACAGTGGGAGAAGCTGGAGTACGCCCCAGTCGGCCCATGGATTCGATCCCGGAACCTTCTTGCTGTGAGGCGTCAGTGCTAACCACCACTCCAATATGCCACTCAATTCAATTCAATTTACATAGCATCACTACCAGTACATATTGTCTCAAGACGCTTTAAAAAAAACCTGTCCTGCGACCTCCAGAGCAAGCACTAAGGTGATCCCAGCAACAAAAAACTCCCCTTTACTAGAAAGAAACCTTGAGCAGAACCCAGCTCAGAGACCAATCAGCAAGGAAAAATGCAGAAGATAAAATCTTAGTTGAGCTGTTGTTTCACCCCTGTCTCTGACTTGTCTCTGTTTTGTGTACAGGAAGGTGAGAGGAGGTTCCAGGAGGCAATAGCCAGGAAAAAGATCAGACTAGACAGGTAAAACATCTGCCAGCATTAGTTTATTAGCTTTAACATCCATTGCTTTCTGTCACACGTTTTGTACATCGACTAAACATTGCTCTACAGTGCCACGAACTTACATAGCTGTGTTGTGGTGTTAATCATCAAAATGCTTCAAATTGCTCTCCTCCTGTGTTTAAGGAAGTACATCATTTCCCACAAGCAGGGTGAGGCCCCCCTGTCTGTACCTTGGGACCCCACAAACCAGGTAAGGAAAGGGTTCAGGACTCCGTCAGGTCTAATGACACATCCAGAAATGCATATTTTACTCCAGGTGATCAGATGCACAGAGAAACAAAATCATAGAGGGCAACAAACTAAAAGTGCCCCATTCTCACAGGAAAATAAAGCCCTGTGGCTCACATTGGTTTATATCCACTGACTGAACTGACATTTCTTTTAGGCTGTCAAATGGTCAAAAAGTCCATTTCCAAAAAGTGATTTTGTGCTATCAAAATCAAGTGCGGCCCCAATATGAACTACTGTGACTGTTGGCTAGTTTTGTGTGTCATTTGAAGTAACATGAAGAGGAATGTCAATTTATTGAAGTCATTTAAAGATATTTAATCCTTTTACCCCATTACATTTATTTTACAGCTTAAGTTAACATTGTTTTATATATTGTTTAAATTGTATCTAAGAAAATGATGCACTCTTATACAATGGATTGCCCCAGAGTACATCAGAAACAGAAACTAGCCCCTGCTTGACCAGCTACATAAGTAAAATGCTGCCCATATCACAACAGTGGGGATAACACAGGGCACACTTTCTGAATGAAGAGCTATTTGAAGGACATTTTTTGCTAACAAAACGTGTTGCCGCATGTGTTTAATGTTGTGTGTAATGTAAAAACAGTCCAGTGAAATGTGACAGAAGGTTAATATACTCTATTTTCCCTTTATAATGAAATACAAAAACATGCAAAAGACAGTTACATAGAGTTTAGTAATAATAACTGAATCAGTTATTTTCATTGTGGCATTAATTGTCCATACGAAAACCTAAGCCAATCATAACACAGAAAACAAAGTGAAAAGCCATTTCACTGTCGTCTTACCAGTACACATGGGTGCAGATCCCGGGGGGGATGGGGGGGACATATCCCCCCCAATTTGTGAAAAACATGAATTGTCCCCCCCAATAAAAATCATTCAAAATTGAACAAATGTATTTTCAGACTTCACATTCTTCACATTTTAGATTCACATCTAAAAAGAAATGATTGGTATGGTGCAATGGTATGAGTTGCATACCGACAAAAAACAAAAATCACTTTTGTGTCCCCCCCAATCCTGACATCGGATCTACACCCCTGCCAGTACATCATTCAAAATACTCAAAATGCTGTCATTAGGTTACAAGAGGAGATGCAACAGACCATTTTCATGTGTGAAACGGAAGCAGATTGTCACTGCCAAAATGAAAATGAAACAACTGCCTGATCATAGCGGTGGGCACCCGACTCTGTGTTGCCATAACTGTTGCTGACATGTCACCACAGTCTTTCACACTGATGCATTACTGCAATGCAGTTTCCTGTGGGTTGCTATTGTAGCTACATGTAGCTATTTCTTTGGTTCCTACTTTAATGCTAATGTAGTAGTAGAACCAGTGTAACCAGAAAAATGAGGTGCTTTTTACAGAAAACGTTGTGATTTTTATCAGATGTTTCTAGAATATGCAAGCAGGTCCAGGGGAGGCATGTGGTAGTATAATGTCTCTGTGTGTTGTGTTGTATGTGTTTTGTTATTTCTCCAGGTTTATCTGAGCTATAATAATGTGTCAGCTCTGAAGATGATGGCCGCAAAAAACAAATGGCGCCTCAGTTCTGAGAAGGACAAGGTATCTGCTGTTTGCTCCTTAAACAGAGTTTATTCTTTTATTGTTATTGTTTATTTTACTGTTTGTGAGTGTTTTTTCCCCTCATTCCACGTGTGGGGTTGACTGTGTCACGTGATCCCTTGGTCGCAGGTTCGTCTTTACACCCTGGAACAGAAGTCCATGTTGAGTTTCAGGGTGGAATCAGAGGTGGATGTTCCTGCTCACAGAGCTTTTTGTTTGCTCGGTGAGCTAAGCAACAGGCCAAGCTGGGACACACATTACAAGTAATGCTTACACGCACACATTTGGTTAAATAAAATCAATTCAAGCCTGGCAAATTATCTCTTTGCTATCTGTGTAAAGTCAGATTGTACTGTGTGATCGAGTCTGCTCAGCATTCAGAAACAGGTACTTTACGTGAGTGCTGTATTTGCAGTCTTACTTTTAGGAGTGAGAGTAAGAACATTTCAGCTTCCTAAGCTAGACTGTAGAGGTATGCTAACTAAACTGTAAGGAGCTGCCAGGAGGTGGTGTTCAAGCAGATAAGAAAAAAATAAATCTTTCAAGATCTTGATTGATTACAATGACTTTATTTAAAGACATTCTTTGCAAAAACAGTATTGTTTTAGAGACAGACTGTGCCGGATGTAGAGGAGAACACACATTGTTGCTGCAGACACCAAGCACTAATTGTCTACTGGCTAATACCATGCCTACAATGAAACATGGTGACGGTATTATCATGTTAATGTGTGGGGTGCTGTGGAGAGATGTCCTTGAGGAAAATCCACTCATAGGAGTATTACATTCTGAAGCACCCTCCTCTGTCCAGATTTAAGCTCACTGCGTAGATGTGATGATGCAAACAAAGGTTTTCTGATGTTGCTTTATCAGAAAATGAATACATAGTTCACTTTAAGTTCATAGTAAATGCAGAAGTAACGAACTGCATCTAGCATAAAGTTCAAATAGCCAGATAACCATATTTGTTTAAGTGATCCTCGACTGTGGTTTGTAGCAGACAGAAAGTGGGGCCAAATAGAAAAATAGGTCACACCTTCTGTGGATAGCCCCCTGAAATGATTTAGTGGTTATTTTTCAGGTGATAAAACGCCTTGTACGCCTGTATATTCATCCATACAGTGGATAGTCGGTTTATTCTATATTAATGATCAAATCAGGTTGGGTATCTGCACTTGTCTGGCACTGAGCCATGAATTGTAGTTTTTACAGTCTTCGTGCTGAAAGATTGCAAGCTATGACTGGTAACCAACACATGCTGTAGTCTGTCAAATGTTGAACTATTCCTTTTACAATATAGTCAATGTGCCATCACTTTATTTGGAACAAAGTTCTTTTTAACAGCAGACTCATCAGTGTATTGTGTCTCCTTTCTAAACCAGAAAATGCGAGCTGATTCACCGGGTGGATGACGATGACTTCCTGTATCGCGTGGTGACTCCATCAGTGCGTCACAGTTCTGTGGGATCGCCGACGTCAGCTAAGCAGGCAGGAGGGATTCTCCAGGATTTCATCTTGTTGGCCTCCAAAAGGAAGCCGTGTGGCAGCGGGTCAGTAGAATGACTGGCCGAAAGGTCAAAGGTCATTCACCCCAATGCTTCAGGATTTACTGTAATTTTCTGTTTTTGTTTTATTTTTTTCTTTAGAGATCCATATGTCATTGCTATTCGTTCAGTATCCCTGCCAACTCACCCCCCAACTGAAGAGTATAACAGAGGAGAAGTACTGTGCGCTGGATTTACTATACTAGAGACCAAAGACAACAAGTCACTGGTGAGACAAGTAATGTTTTTAGCTACAAACAGATCCACATCTTTACATATGATCTTAATAAACCTGACCACTACTTTTCTTCTTTTCTTCAGATTAGTTACTACAACCAGGCATCTCCAGAGGTGCTTCCCTACATCTCCACAGACATCGCAGGCCTCTCCTCCTCCTACTACCACATCTTCTGCTCCTGTAGCCAGTACTTGACGAGGAACAGAATCAGTCCACCACTGTAGAGCAAGCCAACCAACACCAGGTGACAAAAACCAACAGTCCCATCAACATTCAGTGGCACTTGTCCAGGCCAGTCTATGTCACAGTGTAGTGACATCAATCTGCTGTTCATACAGTCCGGTGCAAATATAACTGTCACAAGCATTCACAGTGAAGAAAATGCCAGTTTTTTTTTTTGTTTTTTTGTTTTTTTAGTATTAACAAAGACATAAACAACTAAACATTTTGTAATTTTGCAATGAACTGAATAAAGGAAAACTATGTCACGAAATGCTCAGACTACTGTTCGACCTAAAACAGATACACGACATAGACCTTATTTCAGATTAAGAGCTCATTCAATATCAGTCATCATTCTTGGACAAGGATGAAACAGTACCCTGTAACCAAGGGTTATATTTAAAGTAAACATTAATGTAGTCATTTTTTCTACCCAGTGTGGTGCGTTTGAAAATGTAGGGTTAACTTTGACAAACACTAACAGCTGGATGCAATTAGCACTTAGGTTTTGATAAAAACAGACAGATGGTTTATTTAGTGTTTTCATGGTACTGCAATAAAACATTTTAACAGTAAATATTTGCTGTCTCATTCTAATGAGGATTCTTTGGCAAGGAAATGCGATATGACCACTGTGTTATGACATTTTATCTCCAAGTCTCTTTGACAGTAACAGTCTTGTAAAACTGTCATGATAAAGAATTGATGACGGATTACACACTCAGTGCTGCTAACACATATCACATATCAGACGGCAATAAAACATTATTAGATGTGACTTTTTGATTAAATGTGACATGAAATAAAAAGGGACATTAAACTCTAATGGATAAAATATACACTGTATATTGCCTAAAGTGTTCGCTCATCTGCCTTTTCATGCATATGAACGTGACATCCCATTCTTAATCCATGACGTTGTAATATGATGTCGGCCCACCCTTTGCAACTATAACAGCTTCAACTCTTCTGGGAAGGCTTTCCACAAGGTTTAGGAGTGTGTTCATGACAATTCTGACAATTCTCCCCGAAGCGCATTTGTGAGGTCAGACACTGAGGTTGGAGAAGGCCTGCCTCACAGTCTTCGCTCTAATTCATCCCAAAGGTGTTCTGTCTGGTTGAGGTCAGGACTCTGTGCAGGCCAGTCAAGTTCTTCCACACCAAACTTGCTCATCCATGTCTTTATGGTCCTTGCTTTGTTGGGAGCATTCAGAGTTCCTTTCACTGGAACTAAGGGGCCAAGCTCAGCTCCTGAAAAACAACTACACACCATAATCCCCCCTGCACCAAACTTCACACTTGGCACGATGCAGTCAGACAAGTGCCGTTAAAACCACATGAAGTTTGGGGGTCTGTAGCAATTGACTCAGCAGAAAGTTGGCGACCTCTGCGCACTATGCACCTCAGCATCCGCTGACCCTACTCTGTTATTTTATAGGTGCTATCCTTCCCAATCACTCCCACTTTGCTATAATACCTCTGACAGTTGACTGTGGAATCAGGGGCGCTGAAAAGGGGGGGTAAAGGAGACGGATTCTAGGGGCCCATGATTGAGGGGGGCCCAGAGAGGCCCCTAATGATGATGAAATTATAATACAGAAAAAATAATGACACTAAGTTATTAACTAACATATAATCACAAATGTTTTATTTTCAATGTCCTGGTAACAATAACTTTATTTGTTTTGGCAACATCAACGCCTGCAGGGACCCCCCTTCCCCCCCTCTATTTATGTAAAATGGTTCAGTCCGACTGGATCAGCTGCAGGTAGCGCACCGGCGGTTTGTCACACAGCGCCACAGCGGGCAAGCCGCCAGTTACTGTTGCTGGTGGTGAGAGAG
The DNA here is from genome assembly GCF_963514085.1 of Chelon labrosus. Classification (NCBI taxonomy): domain Eukaryota; kingdom Metazoa; phylum Chordata; class Actinopteri; order Mugiliformes; family Mugilidae; genus Chelon; species Chelon labrosus. The sequence continues at coordinate 2,647,258 of NC_140342.1, read as the reverse complement.
CGTTCAGTAAACTTAAAATGATAAAAAACTATTTGAGGCCCACAATGTCTCAGGAAAGACTATGCAGTCTTGCCATGCTGTCATTTGAGAGTCAGTTGGCTAGAAAGCTGGACTTCAAAGACCTGATAAGTGATTTTGCACTTGAGAAGGCTCGGCATTGGGCTTTTGGTGAGAAAAGTTGAGCAAGGACCAGTGATTGAAAGGTTGCAAAAGGAAGCTTGACTCAGTCGGCAACGTTATATATTTGCCATTCTTTCATATATTAACTTCTACTTAAATGATGAGAAATCATATATGGCCATTTTGTATTTTGATGGTGTTTTTTTTTTTTTTTTTCTCTCCACTGATTATAATTGCTATTTTTTCATGGAAGAGTTTATTTCCAATTTAAGAATCAGTGTTGCAGCAAATAAATGAATCAAAATGAATTCCATTGTATTCAGAATGCTCAGTTCTTCCCCTACTGTACATGTCAACTGTCGTGTTGTTCTTCTTTCACAAATATGGTAATGATAGTCAAAAATGCCATTAAAATGCATAATTGTATGTAAAATAGCGTCAAAAAATTTCGCCGCTGTGTTGGGGGGCCCTGTAAAGATTCTTTTCATGGGACCCAAAATCCCTAGCGGCGCCCCTGTGTGGAATATTTAGTAGCGAAGAAATTTCACAACTGGATTTGTTGCACAGGTGGGATCCTATCACAGTACCATGCTGGAATTCACTGAGCTCCTGAGAGAGACCCATCCCACATAACAGAGACATGTGGGCCAGATCTGGCTTGAAGCCGGCACAGGTGACGTTCACTCGGCACTGGCATACGGCATGTGAGCCGGACATGGCCCAGATGCGGCAAAGGCGGCACTGTCTTGACTCCGGCAGACAGATGTGGGCCACATATCAGCTTAGACCTCTCGGCCACATATGTGAGGCCGGACTCATCCCACCCTTAAAGTTATTTTTCGATATTTTTGAGTGAGTTGTTTAACATCACAGGTTTAATAAAAATAAATAAATAAAATATTATTATCGATTTCAATCAAAATCAACTATCACCCTTAACAATATCGTTCTTGTCGAAACAGGACAGATATCACAGTTGATCTGAAATTTTAAAGTTAAATCTTGCAACAGCGGACTTTCAACGGTCAGCCAGCTATCGACTTTTTTAAATTCATCAGCCACTCAGCGTAAGTAACGTAACCGTCCAGGTGACTGACGCGACCGACGTCACTGTGGACGGAGCTGATGGCTGCTCGTGCACTCCGGTGAGACGGACAACAAAGACGTGGTGAGTGAAATACATCAGTTTATGTTTACGATAACAATTGTTTTTGAGACAATGCGCTAGCCGTTGGTATACAAAGACAATTTCTGTCTAGAGTCTAGCCTGAATGTTAACAAGGGGCGCTAACGTTTAGCTATGTGGCTAACGCGTGGTTAGCGTTAGCTAACGATTACCGTTAGCCTAAAATGCGGCTCAGGAAAGGATGGACTGCACTGTTTTGCTGTTAAACTTCCCTATTCGTTTTGAATAAATGATATAAACGAACTTAATACAGCGGATGTTTTGCCGAAGGGGTCGTTTTCTTTTTTCCACGTTTTTTCCGGCTAGTTAAACATTAGGGCTACTACCATAGCTTCTGCTAGCTGACCGTTGGCGTTTTTTGGCAATTGCAGATATATCGTGCTTCAATCCAAGAATAGCGTTTAAAAAGGCAACTGTGGACTTGTAGCGTTTTATTTATGTATGTGTTATGTGTTTTTATTTTATTTTTTTGAGAAGACGCTTCACAACTCATCCGAGTAGCTTCTTCAGTTCTAGGGGATTGGTGTAAAGTTTGAGGTTTAGGAACTTGTACTGAAACTATTGTTGGGAGGGGAGGAAGAGGAGGGGGAAGAAGAAAAAAGGAGAAAAAAAGAGAGGGAAAGGAAAGAAAAGGATTAGGAGATTTTTATTCCATAGTCAGTGTTTCCCACAGACTTGAAAGCAATGTGTGGTGTTCGGCCGGGGGGGGGGGGGGGGGGGGGGGGGGGGGGTTGGAGGTGGAGGTTTGGCCGGGGGGGGGGGGGTTGGGGAATGAAAAGAACGATTGGATAGGGTATGTGCATGAGGACTGTGTCTGACCGATGGGGGGGGGGGGATTCCTAAAGGGATTTCCTAATTCCTAAAGGTTAATAATTGAAAAAAAACAGTTAATAATTGGTTACACAGAACTTTATTACATTAATTTTAACACCTTATATATACCGTAATTTCCGGACTATAAGGCGCACCTGAATATAAGCCGCACCAGCTAAATTTTGGGGAAAATACAGATTGTTCCATATATAAACCGCACCCTAAGCCGCTGGTGTTTTAATGTTTAATTACCGTAAGGGTTTCTTCTACCACGGAGGGGATTGTCGGGACAGAAATGACTGTTTGGAAACGCAAAGCGTCCCATTTATTTACATTTGAGAAACACAATAAATCTTTCAATCAATGATCAAACTTTCACATCTTTGACATTACAAACAGCATTCGTGCAGTGCACAAATAATACAACGGTGCGCTCCTAGGGCACTTCCTGCAGTCATAGTACCGTAGTAGTGCAGTATAACAAAAAACAAAGCTTACAACGCTTGACGAGGCAATAACGTTAAATGGCTAAATTTAATTTGTTTGTAAAAGTGCTTGCCTGTAACACGGCAGCAAAAGTGCAGTAACTCAGCTGCTCAACTAAATAACCAGTATCTTTTTCGAAAACAGCCAACACAGCAGTAAAGGTGCAGTAACACGGCTGTTTACTGTATCAAAATAACCAGCCTACTATACCAGAAAAGTCAGCCAGATCGATCGCCTTTAACTTAAAAGCAGCTCTCGTACTGCATTTGGACTCACTTGGTTTGTTTTGCTCTCGTTACCTGGCGCGAACTGTCTGTCTCGCTCTTGCGCTTCCATGATAGTGCGCCCCTGGTGACCGTTAGCTGTAAAAATCCATCCGCCGTTGTATAAGCCGCAGGGTCCAAAGCAAGTGACAAAAGTAGCGGCTTATAGTCCGGAATTTAGTGTTTAATTTTAGTGTGTGAGAGAGAGAGAGACGCGTGAGTGACAGAGAGACGAAGAGAGAGCAGGGAAAGGAAATGCAGCTGAACGAATACGCGCGTGTTTTAAATAGCGTAAAAAAATAATTTTTTTATTAAATTTTTGAATCTGTTGAATCTGTGGCGGTCGGAGTTGAATCTGTGGCGCACCGCCACAGATTCGTCTATGTGTGGGAAACACTGATAGTCTTTCAACCTCAGTGTGTTTTTTAACATTGAAATTCATCATAAATTATTTCATAAACTTTATAATTATTTAATTAAATAATATAATATTTTGTATATATAAAATTTCACTAGAATTGCAGGTTTAAAAAATTCTAGCACTGTAATAAGCAGAAATTTATATTCATAACACACGAAAAACAGTGAAACATATATTTTTTATCAAACCAAACTTTTATTATGGGGAAACAATATAATTATTATAAAGATATGAACAGATATATTACAAAATGATTATAAATGTTATTTTTTTTTAATGTCCTCCAGCCACTGTTCTTTGGAGACAGTCTCAACAGAGGGGCAGTACACAGTCCCTTTATATTGGCTGTGTCCTGTCTCAGCTGTCCTGAACTGCCCACATTTCTTGCACGTGGTGTGCAATACTCTGCGGGTCAGTTTTCGGACTGGAGCCACAGGAGCCACAGGAGCAGGAGGCGCTGTTACGAGGCTGAAACCCAGGGCCTGTGGGGCACCAATCAGGACAGGCACCTGTGTCATGGAACCACTCCCTGGAGCCAGCATCATCAGCTGTGGAGCTGACGTGGGAGGTGGAGGTGGAGCAGGGAAGAGCTGCTGCTGAGGGCGTGGCCTCACAGCCACAGGTGTCGCGAATGGGGCTACAGCCTTCTTCTTCACCTGCGCTTGGCCCACGGTGCTGCTGGGCAGGTGGTACTGGTGAGCTGGACCGGGTTGGGGGGGTGCAGATACGGGCCGTATATTTGCACTGGGGAGAGGGTCAGCCGCCACAGACAAGCGGCTTGGCAAGTTCAGCCCCTGCATCACCACTGCGCTGTTCTGCCTCTTCACCCTCTTGTTGTGCCACTGCACCAGGGTGGTGTGGCTCACGTCCACCAGCTGCATGGTGGTCTGCTGCATAACATCCCCATTGGCCAGAATGCACCTCCTGATTCGCCTATAGTCCTCCAGGACAAGGTCCCATCTGGACACAGTGCCAGTCCCCTTCTTCTTGGGACTGCGGTGGATGGCACAGAGCCTGGTGAAGATGTTTTCCACCAGGCGGCAGCAATCTGGCCATTGAGCAAGTGGGGCAGTGGTGGTAAGGGCGTGCCGCTTCACACTCTCCACCCCTGGAGTGAACTTCTGCCTCTTCTTCGGAGATCTGAACCTCCCTGTGTCCGGCCTGGTCTGGTGTCTGGCAGCAAAGACAACCCGCTGCTTGTCGTAGTCTAGCAGGTTCTGCCAGAGAACAACAATATCGCTCACCTGAGAAAGAGAACATAGAGAGAACAGCATTGAACAACATTCAAGTGTGGACATGTGTGACAGGGAACAGAGGAGAAAAAATAAGACAATAAAATCTCCTGACCTGCTGGTTGGTGAGGGCTAGTGAGGGCTGGGTGCGCAGTTCCACTAAATATTCCGCCAAGCTGTCCACTCTGTCCATGCCTGGCACACCGGACTCATCCACAGCCTAGTAAAAACAGGGATGAGAATTGTGAGATCAATGAAGTTGTGAAGACAAAACATCATAGTGATGTCATTTATTAGAAAATAAATATGCTTTTACATACCCCAGATGCATCTGTAGCCAGGGAGGAGGAGGCAGCATGGGAGGAGGCAGCAGCCAGGAGGCAGCAGCCAGGGAGGAGGAGGCAGCAGCCAGAGAGGAGAAGGCAGCAGGCTGTATGGGAGCAGCCAGGGAGGAGGCGGCAGCCAGGGAGGAGGAGGCATCAGGCTGGATGGGAGCAGCCAGGGACGAGGAGGCAGCCAGGGAGGAGGCAGCAGCCAGGGAGGAGAAGACGGGCTGGGTTGAGTCGCTTAGGTCATCAAGGAGACTTGGCACTGTGAGGTCAGGTGTTTGGTCCTCCTCGAAGCCCTCGTCTTCTTCCTCGCCCTCGTTCACATCCTCCAGCATGTCCTCCACCGCCTCTGAGTCAGGGTTGACCTGCAGGGTCTGCCCAGTCTGACTTAACAGGTAGTCAACACCAAGCAGCTCTCCTATGAACAGATAAACATATGAACAAGCATGCACACATAATTAATTAATGTATCATGTTAAGTATATAGTTTGCTGTTGCCACTGGGAATGAAAAAGCTTCACTGAATTTCAGTTAATGCACTTGAAAGCCAACAAACCAAAAATACTAGGTAGACAGTTATCATTACATTAGCATACCAGTGTATTTGGAGGGTGGCCTGAAAGTTGGCACGAATGCCCGGCCAAACACCTTCAAGCTGTTTGTGTTGACGCTCTGGGTCACATCCCCGGAGTAGGTAAGCAGAGACGATGGCCTGCTGGTCACCACCGCAGTCCCCCGGTCCTGGTTCCACCTGTTCAGGCCTTCCAGGAGGTACAGTTGGAAATTCAGCGCATTTGCACTGGTTCCTGAGAAAACAATACAATATTAATAGTCAATTAAAAAAGTCTAGCTTTCCAATCTAATGAATGCTTTGATAAAAGAGTATACTGTGTGTTTATCATACATAAGGGAGACACCAACCTGGAATGAACCTGTTCAGGTGGCAATGAAAAGATTCCAGGGATGTGGACCCTCTGGCACAGCGGTACCTGGTCAGGACAACACCCCCCTTCTTGGTGGTGCGAGTCTCCGTGTAGAGCTGCACACAAGGCAGGTCCTGGATGCACTTGACGTGGCGCTGCTGCAACACGCCAGATGTGCTCCATGCGCACCTGGTCCAGCAGTGGCACCCCCATGAGGTCTCTCCCATTTGCCCCTCCCAGTTCCTTCAGCAGTCGCCCGATGAGGCTGATGGTGGCCTCCTCGCCATGCGTCCTCCTGCGGCAGTACTGGCTCAGCTCTTTCTTGCTGATCCTTGCGTCCACCGCACGATCAGTTATGGCTGGCACACCCTCCTGCCTGAGCTGCTCTCTCTTTGCCCGTCGCAACAGAGAGAGGTCCCCGGCATCCCACTCAAATATGCAGGCAGAGAGACAGCTCATGAAGGTGGGGTAGAGGGGATGAGCGTCGGTGGTACACCCGACGGCCAGCCTCCGCATGAAGTGCCAGATGTCCAGTCGTATTTGGAGGTCTGGCCCCTCCCCAAACCTGGTCTGCAGCTTGCTGGACCCCTCACTGATGCAGCAACCACAATCCACATACAGCAGCAGTGGGGGTGCGACAGCTGCCTGGCGGTACCGCTCCATCACCCCTGCTACCATCCTGTCCAGTCCTGGCCCCTCCTGCACTGTCACCACACTGATGACAATCTGGCCAACCTCGTTCCCAATGGAGGTGACCCAGAGACCAGTCCCCTTGCCATGGCCTGCCAGCTTCTTTGTGATCTGGAATTTAACAATAGTGATGTTACAAAATCTGTCATTTGAACTATTTACAGCAGCAAGTATATATAGATTAATTACACTGTACACATTTAAAATATCTACCCATGTAATATTATGATTGACAATAGCATTCATGCGTATAATGGCATATATTAAGAACATGGATATCTATTACACAGATTATTTACTGTATTACCTGTTTGGTTGAGTCCATCTTCAAGATGGAGCCAAATGTGGAGGTGATGCTGGCCTTAATATGTTCCAGGCGGGAGAGGATGTCCCTGCCATACACGGACAGCAGCCAGCGACTAGTGGGCACATCAATGGGCTCTGGGGGCTCCTGGCACACTACTGGGAAGAGGCTCGGTCGATCAACAAAGGCAGCACACTCCCCAAGATAGTGTGCCAACCTGCTCAGCCATTCCTCCCCATGATTTTCTTTCAGCTGCTTCACCAGACGTGCTGGACTGTTGCCCAGAGTCCGGTCACGCAGCAGGCGTATGACACGGATGTCACAGGCGTACCTGAAATGCACATGTAGTTGTGATTAGTTACATATTAATAGAAGGGTCATTACAGTCGTGTAAAGTCTATCACACACGGCCGGCAATGCGACAGCTGAATGTGACGGTGGAATTCTGTTGATCGTTTTATTACACACACTACTGGCGATGCATTTTTTCAAAACTGTTTTACTCACTTGCGGGTCAGGATCAGCCAAAACATTTTTTGTTGCGGCAGGTCTAGCTGGTCCCGGACAGTCTGTGAGGTGGACAGGTAGTTCAGAGAACACTGAGTGCACCTGAGTGTCTCTGTCAGCATCAGGTAGTACCTGTCGATGTCCAGGACCATCCGAGCCCTCTTGTGGACACCATAGCCTGTCAGCTGCTTCCCACACTCAGGGCAGGTTACCCTCACCTTCCACAGGTGGTAGGGCATCCACACCATCAGCCGATGCGTGAAAAAGCGATCTGGTGTTGGTGTCTGGTGGTAGATGAGGGCTGGGACAGGGGGTTCATACCACAGCTTCAAATCTTGCTGCAGTTTGCCAGAGTGGAAAATGGTTTTGGAAATCCACCTCTGGTCTTGGATGGGAATGTTTTTCCGCATCTCTGCTGGCAACCAGAATGAAGCTGCAGCCCCAGCAGTGGCCAGCTGACCTCCTCCAGGTTCACCCTGTTTAGAAGACAACAACAAACTATTAATATATGGCATAAATAAAGGCCACACTAAGCATAACCTACACAAAAGCCAGGCCAATGAACAGACACTGCTGTACTTACACAGGCTTCTGCCATGCTGGTGTTTACAGAAGGGCTCGGGGTCCTCACAGGCTGGAGAGGGGCTGGGGGTCCTCACAGAGGATGGAGAAGGGCTGGGAGTCTTCACAGGGGATGGAGAGGGGATGGGAGTCCTCACAGGGGATGGAGAGGGTCTGGGTGTCTTCACGGGGGAGGAAGAGGGGCTGGGGCTTCTCCTAGCCACTAAATTAGGCTTTAGTGTGGCAGAGTGTGACCCACCAAAGCGTGATTTAGTGAACTGAAAAGACAAACAATATTAATTTGATGACGTAACAAATACAAAACCATTATGAATGAAATATGAGTTATTTAATATAATATTCACCATAGACAAACTCGGAGGGGGGCGCAGGAAAGACTTTGGCACTGCACCAGGGGCCGAGACCGGAGCAGCAGGTTGTGAGGCTGCGAGGCTGCAGCAGGAGGTTGAGTGGTGGGCTGCTGAAGCAACAGCATTGTGATGCGTGATATAACAGCTACAACATTGTGATGCGTGATATAACGGCTACAACATTGTAATGCGTGATATAACAGCTACAGCATTGCTGCAGACATGACATAAGATGCAAGATTAATCATAATGACACATAATTTTAAAATAGATCACCTTAGCACTGTGAAATCCACAATTACAGGCCACTGACCCTCCAAACAGAGTGGTCTGTCCACGGGCCTGCATGGGGCATTTCTCAATCTGAAATAATCAGAACCCTGCTTAGCCTGGGGATTACAGTCATTTGTTTTATTCATAGTATCTGCACTATTGTATGGTACATTTTTCAAGTGATCATTATGTATTGCTATATTTTACCTTCTGGTAGAGGTCATGCCACTTCCGCTGCCTAGGGGCTGGTCTATTGCCTCCAGAAGGCCAAACCCCTGAGCTGGCATATGCCCTCAGCCTGGCCATCCACTCTCCTTCCCCCATGGCCTTGTGGCTCTTAGGCTTATTGCTCATCTGAATATGGACAACAATAAACAATGAGCATCCCTTTGGACTACACTGTGACACTACAGCACAAACACACCTAATATGACAGCATGACAGCTGCATTGTCAAATTAATCAAGTTGCAGTAATGTTGGGTGTATGATCACCTCTGATCAGACGTTTTACATGGGTAGCAATTAGGGGTGTAAGAAAATATCGATACACTTAAATAGCGCGATATTTTCTTTCACGATACCGTATCGATATTCAACAGTACTGTATAATTTTTTTTATTAACAATTAACATGCAATATTCACGGCGTTTGTTCATTTTTGTGTTGCAATTAAACATCCGGCCGCTAGGTGGGCAGCATGGGCAGCAGTCATTATGTCCTCCGCGCCAAAAAAAACAATGAAATCCCGCGAGAGCACCAGTCTGTGCCAAATTGCATGCTAACCGCTAACTTAGCACAGTTCACCGGCGATGACTGAGGACGAGCGGATACAGCCGGCTCCAGCAGCTTTTAAAGCGGATGTTTGGGCATATTTTGGTTTCAAAACAAAGGAAGGCAGTTGCGACTTCGACAAGAGCCATGCGGTCTGTAAACTCTGCAACGCCAGAGTCAAGTAGTCGGGCAATACTACAAATTTGCGATCACATGTGGCGAGACACCATGACAATGTAGCATTACAGGCTAACGTGAAACGAGTGGATCCTGGTCAACGTACTATTCAAGAAGTTAATTAGTTTTTTAGCACTGACATACAAACTGGAACAACATGTAAAATCCAGTATCTGAGACTGTTTACCATATTTAATTTTGTTGAGTCCTGCAAGTTTTTATTTATTTAGGCAGATGGGTAAATTCCTTTATTGAGATTACACTGAAAAAGTGGATGTTGCAGGGCTTTGTACTTTATTTTGTCAATAACAGTTTACATTTTTTGTTAATATTAAGAATCCTACAAGCACTTTCATATTTGATTATAGAAAGAGTATATGCTAATTTCTTTGTGGTAACAGCCAGAAAAAGTGTTGTGACGTTTGAAGGTATAGAGACCATATTTTCTTTTGATAGTTACTTTGAAATCAAAAACTCCTCATTGGTTGTGAACCTCTAAGCAGATATCTTAAAATATCTACAGCCTTCATGTAACATTGTTTACATATTTTTTCTACATGTTAAGCTAATGACTGTTGATATTGCAGGAAAAAGTATTGTTATGTTAGATTGTACAGGGACTGCATATATTTGCAAGTATTTGTGACTTTTACTGAAAGGCAGATATTAATTTCTTCAGCCTCCACATAAAGAGCGGATGTTGCAGTGACTTTGCATTTTCTTTTTCAACTTCAGAAATTTGAACCTTATTACTTTACCTTATTATTATTGCTTATTACAGTTAAGGGATAACCTTTTACCAGAGTCAAGAAATTGTTAACTTATTTTTTTCATTTGTTTATCCAAAAAATCCTGCAAATCCTGTATTTCTTCTCTTGTGAAACACAAATATAGATCCCTGTGTTCGAATTCAGTAAGCTTATGTTAAGCATGTAACAGCATTGTGTGTTTACTATGCTATGACAGTTTTCTCACAATTAAATCTTTAAAAGAAACTCAATATATCGTTGTTCATACAGTATCGCAATATATCGTATCGTTGCCACTGTATCGTGATACGCATCGTATCGCCAGATTCTTGCCAATACACACCCCTAGTAGCAATCTACCTAGATGATAAGCAAGAGTAGGCTGTCACAGTCAGTTAGATGCATATGATTTTCTATTCATAGTAATATTATTTAGATCGTAACGTTAGTTTGTTTACATGACACAAACTAGCCATAAAAGTTAACCTACAGCTTGCAATCTATCTAGGTAGTTAGCTAAGAATAGTAATGTCATAGTAGTTACATGTCTTTTTCTATTCATATTAATATTGAGCCTATTAACGTTACATTTATCGATCGTAACGTTAGCGTCGGTTTGTTTACATTTTACATAATAATAATAATAATACCACGAACATGACCCATATTAGCTAGCCTACAGCGTGGCTTACCCCGTTATCTGATACCAGTTCAAGGTAGCCAACACAATGACGTTGTCCTATTTATAAATCACACATGATTTTTTCCATAGGCAAGTTAGCATTGGCGATTGTTAGCTATGGTGACTAGCGGCCATATAACGTCATGTAACATCTATCAAAATGATCAGATAACTTCGTGTGAAGGATGGTGTTACGTCCCCCAAAATGCTAACCTAACCTACCTATCTTCTGAGGCGTGCCGGGCTCGAGGCAGCTTGAAAGGCACACATCAGCGGCCGAGGCCCTGAAACGCCTACCCCCACCAGGGATCACCAGGGGCAGAATAACAAAAGAGTGCAGACGGAAAGGCGGAAACAGCCTAGCTGGACACCCACCTACCTGAACTGAGGAAACTTGCCACCCAGCAAAAGCAAGACCAGACAACCAGACACAGGCTCACTTACCCAAAACCAGTGGAGATCCCGGACGAGCCCCCAATTATGTTACGTCCCCCAAAATGCTAGGGGAAAAGGGGAGTAACATACAGTCAAATCACTAATTAAGAGGAGCGAAGCAACACGGGAATGGGCAGGAAAACAAGTGGTTTATTTACAAAAGTAAAACATAACTGAAAGACAACAACCAAAAAACACAATTAAACTAAAGTTGAGTTCTCCACACGAGAGGACAGCTCTGCCTATAACCAGCACGCAGCTCACACGCTTCCAAAATGTCCGCTCTCCTCACAGGTCTTGCCTCCCTCCTAGATATAACCTGCTGATTAGCAATAGCCTTCACCTGTGAAAATCCAGAGAGGAGGAAGAGCACCTGAAACACATAAAGGAACACATGGGGGAGGAGAGAGCAACCAAACACATGGCCCCTGGGCCAAAAGAAAGAAACACATATTTTAATGGTTACTTACCATTGAATGTGAACGGTATCGCTTACTGACAGCTGCAGTACGGTGAAAGCAAATCGTTGCTAGGCACTGATACACAGTACGTTGCGTACGTGAGTACGGCATCCAAAGCAGCGCTCTGATTGGCTGCGTCCACATTGGAAATGAATGAACGTGATTAGCTGTCATCATTGGAATAGGAACAGACTATCCTGCGTGAAGTGGCGCCAATGTGTGTGTATATATACAAACTACCCCCCCTCTAAGTTTACACTTGAGTTTTACCATCTATATTTTATTCTATTTCACAGTCTATATTTTATTCTATTTTTATCGGTGTACATTTACACTTGTATTGTTTACCTTGTGTGTTAAGGAATTTGCAATTACTACTGTTTTACTGTAGTACTCTTTTTTTTTTACTACTGGCTGCAGGTAAAAGAATACATTTCACTGTGCATTGTACTGTATATAACTGTGTATGTGACAAATACAATCTTAAACCTTTATGGAAATATACATATATATATATGAATAAATATGGCACATAAATATAGTGGCTGAGTTAACCATAACATCAGGAACCACTTCTGAAAATGGTTTGGCCCACCTTAGGGCCAGATTAGGGCCAGCTCTGGTTGCAGTGTGGCTGAGATGTGGGCCTTATGTGGCACACATGTTGGATGCCGGATGTGGGTCACATAAGGGCCGGAATTCTTCCAGGCATGTGGGCCGAGTGCAAGTGGGAGGTGTGGCCCAGAGGTGGGCCACACCAGTTTTGCTATGTGGGATTCTTTCACAAATGTTCGTAGAAGCAGTCTGCATGGCTAGGTGCTTGATTTTATACACCTGTGGCCATGGAAGTGATTGGAACGCATGAATTCAATTAGTTGGATGGGTGAGTGAATACATGGCAATAGTGTATACCAGAGCCATAGAGAGAGAGAGTTGCGACACTCCCATAGACCTCCGTTGTAAAAAATGGCGGCGCTTTTAACCGCCTACGTCCGGGATTTGAAAATCGGATTAGTTCCTAACACTGTCATTTGGGCGTTGGACCTCATTCACTTACATTGCTGCGCATCGAGTTGTTCCAGAGGTAAGTTGCTGAAATATCGACCTCTTTTGAATTGTCAACTGTCTATATTGTATCAGAGGCCCTTTGCGATGCTTATACTGGTCTTCATTTGTATATGCACAGCGTAATTATTTATATTTTATCTTGGTTGTTTCAACCAATTTTCTAGCATTGCCTGCTAGCTAATTAGCCAGCGCGACTTCCCCTGCTGTGAAGGTAGTTCGGTAATGAATCGCTACCACCTTTATAGCAACTTTTATTTAATTGAATTTTGGGATATACTAACTTTTCATTATGTGACGTGTTGGCTGTACTTAATTTGTTGTACTGTTCCTGTTCCATGTTCACTTGGCTAGTGTACAATTTGCCCAGCGCTACTTGCTGATGCTTGATGACATGCTGATAGATTGCTATCCCATGCCATGAGCTCGTGATCAGGGTATGTCAAGGCATTGTCGTGACTCGTGATTTGAGCGAGGGTTATTTAATTAGGAATGACGGGAATTTTAGGACTGGCGAGTTTGAGTGGCAGACCTCTTTGCGTTATCACGAAGGTAGGCTAATAGCTTAATCGGAATTTATAAGCAAAATCACAGGAATCAATAGCCTAATACAGCGCAGTTGTGCTCAAATGAATATCGTGAGACGTCTACCATCAGATGAATGATATGGAAAAGTTAAGTTAGAGCCTCTAAAGCCAGTGCTACTACCCATGCGAACATGAACACTAAGCTTTTCCCTCCAAAAATGTAGCCTAAAACTTATCTAAGTAATATAAGTTTTTCGTTGTCACCCTGCCTCTCCAAATGCAAAACTGACATTAACAAAAATGCAATAATGTAATAACAGCTGAAAAAGTACTTGGGTGTGTGTTTTATTTTATATTTACTGTTCAATAATGCAATCGCTGCTGTCCCATAGAAGAACATGACAGCCAGCGTATGTTTAGGAACTAATTGGGTTTACATGAACCACGTGACAGCCATGCGGCGACATCAAAGAGTGTCGCAACTCTCTTTCTCAATGGCTCTGGTGTATACACACTCAAGAACTTTGACCTTAAAAACTACTATATATTTATAGTTTATAGTTTATTTTATGAATTATTTAAATATTTTACACAATTGATTCATTTTTTTAAAAAAAATACTTTTATATTTTAACCACACATTCACCAGTGTATACATGATTGATGAGTGATTAATCATTATAATATAATGCAGGTTCCCCAGAATGTTGGTCAGGCTCTTGATGGGTTGCAACATTCTGATGTTACAACCCATCACAGATACATTTCTATTCACAGTAAATAAAGACGAAACTATAACACAAATATCCTTGTTGATATTTGCATAATTCTGCAATTGTGGGTTCCTCAGTTAGGACATGTTAGATATCACATACAGGTTCGTGTTTGCTCTCCCTGTGCGCTGAGCCATAAGTCCCTTCAGTATTGTAAACACTCCAGCATCGCTATTTGTTTCTGTCTCCACTACAAAGTCATATTTGTCCATCAACCCCATTAGAAGATGAAGCTGCTCCTGTCCTTTGATCAACGACGCTGCATTCAGATGCACAGCGACCCTCTGAGACAAGCCTGTCAGTGCTGATGGTGTCATGGGAGGCCAGTTCTGCTCGGTCAACACCAGGGTGACATAAGGAAACAGTCTTTCTACTGTGGAAACAAAGTCCTGAAAGAGAAGAGGGAGACAATGTAGAGGAATACAAGCACCTAAATACATTTAATACCTGAATAAAGGGAAAATTGCCACAAAGTGGTAACAATACAGAGTAAATAATAGTGGACCGAGGACAGAATCCTGTGGCACCACAAATGCTATAAAACAAAAAATAACTGGAAAAATGGTGGTAACTGTGGCATCAGCAGAGACAGAAATCACAGTGTGGGTGGGAACATGGCTTCTGAATATATGAATATACAGTATATAAACCAAAATAGTCTATTACAACTATCGTACACATCATCAGAGTTAATGTTACAGGCACAGACTACCAGTAACTATTGCATGCCTGGTGGCCACATATTAGAAAACCATGTTAGTGTCAGTGAGGCAGGAAGGCAGAGTACATACCTCGGCGCTGTCGCTGCTTTGTAAACCCTCCATGCTGATCCAGACAGGCCTGTAGAGATTCTCTGTGCTGTAGGCCGACTGCAGCAAGTTGAGAGAAGCCTCCAGAAGCTGATGAGTGTGGATCCGCAGGTACACACCCCAGGGGGCGTTAGCATTTTGCTCAAGCAGCTCAAGAACATCCTGCAAATACATGCGCACCAAAGGCGTTTTTAACGTACAAGGTTTGTTTTGAAGTCAATGTCATTCTTTAAGTGATCATCACAAAACGATCTGCACAATAGTAATAAGTGGCGCTCAATCTTCACAAGACTTCACAGCTTGTTTCAAATTTGAGTCTTCACGATGCAGACACAATAAACAGTGCTGTTCATGGTTCCGATACAGTGGTAGAGATCCATTAGAGACAACAGTTGTTTGGTATTCTACTATACTCCAAATCATGTTGGTATTTATTTGAATTCAGAGCACAGATTTGTGATCAGATTTCATTAAAAATCTCATTAAAATGTTGATACGACCGCAATATTTTCAGCTGGTTAATTGTGATTGGATCACTGAGAAAGCATTTAATAACCAGGTCTGACCAGCCCCTCAACCACATGTGAGAAGATGTCGATAAAAGGCATGGCTGGAGAGGCCTGAAGGACTCACTACTCTTTTCACACTGAAGCCCAGCAGTTTTAATTTTGTTGCTTGTGTGCAATTTTATTTAATTTGCAGGAATAAACCCTTTATCTTTGTAACTGATGTCCGGGTTGTAACAATCAATACAGTGAAGTCAGAGTTAGTGGTGTTTCATCTGGTCAGCACAAAGACTTTGCTCTCCCAGTGTCCAGCATTTTTCCTGCTGATGTACCTGCAACAGGAGGGGGTCTGAGCTGCTTCCAGAACCTTCCACCAGAGGGACGTCAGGTTGGTTGCTGTGAGACGCCACATGAAGGATCAGCATCCCGCCATCCTCATCTGGATACGTATAAATGACACAGAAAGAGAATAATGTTAATACAACAGCAGTGTCCACAGGTTTACACTTGACGTCCTCAGCATGCCCTTACTTAACACATAAATCATGCAGCTGAAATACTGAAACACTGTAGATTTAATCAAACCAATTTAGTTTTTTATCCCAGTGTCTGGGAAGCTTGGAAATGGCTCAACATGCTTCCATGTCGTTCTTAATACTACCACCAGATGGTGCTAAACTACTGGACTTTTCTGTTATCCATAGTCAATTGAAAAGAGCAACTGATCACAGAAAATACTTTAATTAAGGAGTTTGGGATATAAGACTACAATTAGATATGAGAACATGTGATGTGAAAGTCTCCATACCTGAGAGCCGAGCCAACAGGGAAGAACGATCACTGACTGTAAACCAACGCACTGCCAGGCTGCTGTGCTGCGTGGCTGCAGGTGAGAAATTGGTGCCTGAGTAGTTAGTTGGATAAAGGAAGTCCAACAGGTCTCCTCCAGGATAGAATCTCCTCACTTGGTTCTGATACCCTGCAATAATTAATATAGCAATAAATACACAGTAAACACATAATATAAATGAAAATATTAAGATATCAGTTCAACAGTATATTTAATATCAGCAAATACAGACAATGTGCAAAAAGAAATGTAGCAAAGTGACGATTACATTATCATACATCATCATATGAAGGCCTTTTATGAAAGCCTATACTTTTTAAGTATTGTTCTGTAATAAATGTATTTAGTTACGTATTCTTATCCCAATTCCTCTTTTTATTTACCAATTATTTAACAAGAGTTAAAAAAAGACTCATGTGAACATCATGGCATGACTGCACACTAGCAGACAGGTTTCTAACTTGCCTGCAGCCTCTTTGAATTCTGACAGCGTGGGTTCATATATATCGTAGTACACGCTGGAAGGGTGGGTGTTGTCACGGACAAACAGCAGATCACTGACGTTCGGGTGAATTGACCCCTGCCACAAAGTCAGGCTGAACCTGGAAACATAATCCTCATCATCAATGTGTGTCATCATCATGGAAAGTCAAGAAAAATCTCCTACAGTTAGTGTTTTTGGGGTTCAGTCCATTATCCCTAAACAGCTAGCAATCAGCTTACTGCCATGGCAGAAGTTATCCGTTACCGTTGTGACTGGCTGAGGAGCCAGGAGAGGTGCTGCCAGCCGCTGCGGACCAACAGAGCGTGGACAGGGAATGTGACCTGGAGAGATAAAACAGCCTTGATGTTTCACTACAGATCTTAAATTAGTCACTGACTTGGAGCTGCTGCCTCCTATCAGAGTCACATTATACTGTGAGACCTTGGTGTAGACTAAGACATGTATTTCTGCATATGCTAATGCATCTAAAATAAAAACCACACATTTGGGCTGCTATTGGTGAATGCGTGATACAATATATATATTATTCTGTATATATATATCGATCAGCCAACATTATGACCATCTGCCCAATACTGTATATGTCTCCCTTATGCCTCCAAAACCTGTTTCAGTGCATCCCACAGATACTTGATCAGTTTGGGATCTAGTGAATTTGGAGGCCAGGTCAACACCTTGTGCTGTTCTTCATGTTTTTTGAGTTGTTCCTAAAGCGTTTTTGTGTGTGTGTCTGTGTCAGGCTGCATCCTGCTGGGGATGGCTGCTGCCATCAAGGAGTGTCATTGCTATGGGGTGGGGGTGCCTGGTCTGGTCTAGACTAATAATACTCTCAGAAATTAATAACAAAGGCAATTACATTTTAAATAAACTGATACAAAGGTATGAAAATCTTCATTGATACAGTAAATAAGTGTGTAAATAAATCTAAACAGCTGAAGTTACAGTACATGCGTAAAGCGGTATCACTTCTCCACAGCAATATGGCGACCACACTGATGCATCACTGCAAAGTACAGCAGCAGTCAATTAAATATTTCCATGAATATACTGGAGCTAAGCTACCAATGAACATAAACATGTTTCAGTCAAATCGTTGTCATTATAATAAATTAGTCTTTTTAATGGAAGTTATTCACTTTGGTAAATTTTGACATGTGCATTCCCGCCTTTGACCACACTCTGCTGATCTACTGGATCCTAGTTTTCACACTTCTGCATATTTTTGTAGCTTACCTTTTGGGGTACATCTTTGATCATATCATACATCTCTTCCACCATGGCCCTGGTGTATGTAGCAGTGAAGAGTGGAGGAGTATAGGCCACCTAGCAGAAACAATGCAATGAGAACTGCAAATTACAGTCATTCAGACTAATGTACTTCTGATTATTCAACTGCTGGATGGCTGCATGAAAGACTGAGCGACTCTGAGACTCTGACCTGCAGCTGGGGGCAAAATTCAAAGCTTTGCCTGAGGGTGGTGCAAATGGAAACACATTGTCTTTAAGCGCATCCATAGAGCTCTGGTGAACATTAAAGGCATCTCGGTATCGGCTTCTTACCACGAGTAATGGGATTCTACACAAACTCTCCTTTTCAGTCAAAATTAGAATGATTTTGGTTGTTTCACATTAAAAATTCCTGCTGCTACGTGTCTGTTAAATAATTTTGTAGAATTCCCTTTCATAATGTTGGTCTGTGATAAAAATGCTTTTCCTGACGTAGGAGGGTTTTTGCACTGCAGTAAAAGGAAAAAAACACTTCACCCTTAGTGTTCCATGACACTGACATTTTGTGAAATGTCTCAAAGACAATGGTGTTGTCATAAGTACAGCCTCACACAGCAGCTAGAATGGCTGTATACCAACCAGTCAACCAGTTCCCCACCTGACCAGCTGACTGACATGACCATCCCCAGAGATTCTTAGCTAAAAATATTACAGGTTATATGAATGGTACTCTGGCGTTAGCATGTAATACCTTCCATCCAGGAGACAAAGTTGCATCTGGAAACTTCTCCTGAATCAGTTCCAGAAATCTGCAAGAACAGGGATGAAAGAGAGTATGTTTGTCCTGTATATAAACTGTATATATATGTTGTGAGTTACTAGTGTATCTCCAAATCTAAATCTTAGCAATCTTAGGTTTCTTACCTGGTTCCATTAACTGGAGGCACAAAACTTGGTACATTAGGACCTAGGAGGATGTCTGCATTAAGCCACACAGGCCTGTTTATTGCTGTGCTATTGTTCTTTTGACTGAGCAGGTCCAGTGATAAACCCACTGATTCCAGAGCCTTGAAGTCCAACTTCATACCTTTAAGAAGGCACAACACGTCACAGCTTGTCACCGAGTGAACCTGTTAACGAGACTAATCAGACCTATTCTATTCGTACTTTTATTTGAGGCCAGCACGGCATCCAGCCACTGGTCCAGAGTGTTGTCGCTGATGATGTCTGGAAAGTGAGCCATGATAGGGATGGGCTTCTCATCAGGGGTTCCATAAGCATGCAGAGTGATATCAGCCTCCAGGATCATGGCATCACCTGAGAGGAGGACAGAAGGGGAAGTGGTTTTGTTAAACCACGTATTTAGCACGTGTATGATATATTAATATTCTGTTCAGTATAAGATATTAATATAATAGCTACTAGCATAATCACTGGAAAATGCAATGTTATCTCCGGTCTAAGTGTGTGTGTGTGTCTTTACTTGCGAGAGCTTTGTTCATGTCCTCCTTGCTGTTGGCTCTGTGAAACCAGGTAGCGAACAGGCCATCAGGTTCGGCGATGTAACCTGTCTGCACCAGGTAGTCCAGCATGTCTCCACCAGTGGAGAATGTGGGAACAGCAGTGACGGACACTGTTTTTGAATGGGAAGACAGTTCATGGCAGGTTGCCGTTAGTTTTTTTTCTAATACAACTGTGGGAAATGCCTTAAAGACAAGTAACACATAATCTTCAGTCTCCCACTCCTTCTCAGTCACTTTCATAATGTCCCTAAACTTGAAATAAAACAACACATTTATATGCCATCATATCTGTTCATACTGATAATACTGATGGTGCTCACACCAGTAGAAATTATTCACCCTATGTTTTATTATTTTACAACAGTGGATGCATTTTGACACTGTATCATTGGTGTGATTATATAACACCTCTTTAGGTCTCAGGAGTTGAAGATCTTGAATGCTGCATGGAATCTGCATGAAACTTGACTCTTCTCTGGACAGGTTTCTTTTTAAAGAAACTGATTATAGCCCTTTAGTCAGACAAATATTTAAGGATGTAGGTACGTAATATTACAAATATACAATGGAATAGCCTGGAGACACTCTGATATACAGAACTTGGCTTAAGGTACTAGCTCTTTGAGTTATACGGTATTATAGATGTCCCGATATGTATCAGAGCATTTTTAAAATGAGCAAGTAGCCAAGTCTGATGTATTCCATTTGTATTCGCTTCACGGCTGACGTAAAACCAAAACCAAACATGACTAAAGATGACTTCTGTCCTGAAGTACTTTACAAAACTTTGAAGGTTTCTGTAGTAAAGCTTTATAATGCTGGTCTAAACTGAAATTATGATTTAGATTGTGACAGTGTTATGGTTCAAGTAGAGATACACATCACTATTTATAAAGATAAGTTTGTTAATTATTTTCTTAAAACCATCCAGTATGCTTTTTGTTTCTTGATGCATTGCAGACTGGGACTAGGGACAATATTCAATATTAAATAATCAGAATCAGAACAAGGGCAAAAAAAAAAAAAAAAACCCAACTTGATCAAGACATCTAAGGTAATTTGGTTCTTTATTTCCCTCAAAGCAAAAGTAACAGCTTTTATTAGACCTTTCCTTACTGACACATCGTCTTTCAAACCCCTGCATGACTTGGTCTTCTGTTATAAGTTTGTGGTCTCAAACAAAGGTATGCATGGCTATGCATTTGTGTTAAATGATGCTCTAAGTAGCAGTTATAAGTACACACAACCCCAAACATTCAAAGTGCTTGCTATAAAAAGAACGTCAACCCCTGCGCTCCTAAAGATTAGAGATTTGTGTGTGATTAGCTTGAGCACATTTTGCTTGTCTATGCTTGTGAGTTAGACCATTTAAAATATAAAGCCAGGTCATTCTAAAGGGTTCATATTTTCCCCTTTCCATTATATGTCTCTATAATACCTGTAATGAGAGTGAACCCTATAACACCATTTGCCTAATGATAAATATGTGACGCATTATTCCATTAAAATGAACTTTGTGTTATCTCATGAACTTTGGCCATGTTAATCAAACAAATCGCTAGATAAAGGCATTATAAAATTCTTATGTGCTGCTCCTGATTTTCAAGGTCAGGCTGAAGACTTTCCTTTTTGATCAAGCTTATAGTTAGGGCTGGACTGAACCATCCTTTAGTTATGCTGCAATAGGCCAAGGCTGCTGGAGGATGATGCACATGTAATCTTCGCTCTTCTCTCTCGTATCCTCCATTTTCTTTTCTCTGGCACCGAGCTCTTGCCCTCTAACGTCTTATCTACTGCTAGTCATGCAATTCGATGCTATTACTGTATAGCATGTTAACTGTTGTGTGTCCTTCTCTCCCCTCCAAAACACAAGCTCATATCTCTGTTGTTATTGGACATGTGGGTCCCTTCATTTATATTAATTAATAAAAATCTGTTTGAAAATGCCATGTTTAACCTATGAGGCCCTGTTTAAATCAACTAACAAGATCTTAAGTGGCCAGCTTTAAGTACCTGTGTTCACATGTGGCATTAAAATGCATCTCCACATGCCTCGACAGCGAACCTTGAGATCTGATCTCAGTTTCACACTTTGTGTGCAAATAATCCTCAACATAGTTTGGGGCACACTAGAATACTGTACACAGCTGCTACCAGTGTATGAGAACCATGAACAACTGTTTGTGATTCTGTCATATATATTAAATCATTTCTTAATTCTATTTTAGATTGATTTCTTTTTAGTTCGTTAACAGCTACAAGAACAGAATATTTTAAAAGGCTCTCATTATGAGCAAACATCACTTCCGATGTTTTTTCATATCAGCCGTGTGCCCTTTTCTGAATGAATGAGACAAAACATGTCAAAGTCTTGTAAGATTAATGCATTTGACATGGATGCTATATGCTGATCATGTGTTTTGGTTGTATTGGGTACTGTAGTAATGTAAAAGATTAGACTATTTTCCACCTTGAAGATCTCCCTTTGAGTTGAATACAGGAGGGAAAAGGTTATCTCTGAGTACTTTGTTCACATCTGGCGTTAAACTGTCTCCACATGACCACATGCCTCCAACTACATGCCATTATCTCGTACATCCTTTGGGAAGCATCCACACATGACAGTGTTATGCCGCTATACGCATGTAAATATCGTTTTAATGACAGAATCACACACAGGCAGCTCATATTCAAGTTAATGTGTCGGTTTACTCTAGGTTGTGGTTTATTTATTAGTTTAGTTTGTTGACAGCTAAAGGATTTTACTAATCTCCTGATGCATAGACTTACAGTGCGTTTGTCCTTTGTCCATCATTCAGGGTAGTTGTGTGTTTCCTCTTCAGGTGCTCGAGCATAGAGGGTAAGAGTCACCTTTTGTTTAGTGGCAATATGAAGTACTCTCATACTTTCAAAGCACTGTGTCTTTGTAAATGTTTACTCTGAGCTGATTCAGAGTTTACGAAAGCCGCCATTTTCTAAAACTGTCACGTTAACCTGTGCTGCTCAGCTGACCAATGACTGAAGCCAAAAACGTCTGACGTCAATGATCACGACCATACAACCAATAGGTGTACGTTGTGTGTCGCGTTCACCTTGCAAGTTAACTTCAATGCATAAAAACACACGACTCTAAAATACGTGCGCCCTTCAAAATAAGAGCATTGCTTGTAACCGTTAATGGAAATTAGCTGTACACTGGTTTCTGGTTGTTTACACAAACAAGCAAGTTTCAGTAGAAGTTCCTACTTAAACCTCAAACTTGCCACCAGTCCCCTAGAACTGAAGAAGCTAATCGGATGAGTGGTAAAACGTCTTCTCAAAAAACTCTACAAGTCCAGTTACCTTTTTTAAACGCTTTTTTTTTTTTTGGATACTGCATCGCTTGTACATAAATGCAGATATTTTGAACCCTGTTCAGATCAGTTTTTTAACATGCGTCCAGTGTGATCTGATCGTAACTGCCTGCTTTTGCAAGAGCTGAATTTTTACACATTCACTCAAAAATAAAACATGCAATTGCAGTTTTGGATCATCCCCAGAAAAGAAATAAGCTATGTGAGTGATGTCTGTTTATTACTGACAAACCAAATAAATCGCCAAAGGAATGAACTCGTGGAATAATTTCCCTGTATTTAAAGGTGCGCGGCAGGTCTCTGTGGCGCAATCGGTTAGCGCGTTCGGCTGTTAACCGAAAGGTTGGTGGTTCGAGCCCACCCAGGGACGATGCTCCTTTTGTCCAAGGATGTTAGATAGCGATTCCAACGATTTCACCTCGTAACCACAGAATGCTTATATAAATGTCAGTAAGATTGCTAGGATTCTCACTTTCACTCAAAGAAAACCACAGTATGCCTAAGCAGCGTTGCAGGACCAGAATCATACTTCTAGTGTACATTTGGGGTACAGTTACATGGACTGATGTGGTGGATTATACTAGATGAAATAGGCTGCAGCCTAAACGGACACCTGTGGTCTGAACAGGGCCATCAATGCAATCTTAGACCCTGTACATGGATCTCTGGACGCTAGCACTTCCGTGAAAATCTGGCATTAGAATGTGTTTCCACATGCATCTTGAGTGACCACTTGCACTTACACGATAATCTCCACAATAAAAGCTATATTGCTACAAAATAAATTGATTTAAGTAAACAGATTAGACTCAACAGTAGGTCCATCAAATATGACGATTTACTTATATGAATGCATGATTTATAATTTTATTTATTAATGCACTATTATTATTTATTATTTATTTATCACTTCAGTTACTACATCTATATTTGATGACAATACTGCATAATACTGTAAATTTAACTGTATATTCCATAGCCTAATTGTGGGATTGTAAATTAGAGGTGTTACTGGCAAACTTTTTGGATGATTTTTCAGGTAGAAATTTCAAAAAGTAGCATAGGACTGGAGGAGTTAAGTACAGACATTCACAGAAATGCACTGCTTAAATAAGATTATTCAGTTCATTTTCACATTTGATGAAATTTTCAGCAAAGGTACCTCAGAGAACCATGGTTCCAAGTATCTTTAAGAATGTACCTGATTTACTGGGAAGCAGTACGGCAGGGACAATGATAATAATCAGCAGGATGATAAGTCCGACAGCCACAGATGCCATTATAAGGTGTCGTTTGCTTAGACAGCCCAAGTAATGGTCAGATTGCTGCTCCTTTTGACCTGCGTTCATTCTGGAGGAACACAGGAGGAAAACAGAAGAATTATTTGGTTATTTGTAAATGCAGTCACATGAATATCATTTATTGTAGCGTTTAAAAACCAGTATGCTGCAGTGTCTTTACCTGACCATGTCACAAACACGTCTCAGCCTCTTATGTGCTGCTTGATAAATAAATCAAATAGATCAGTAATTTGTCACTAACCTGTTTTGCCTTTCATCCATATCTCTGTCAGTCCCTTTCTCTTTTCCTTCTCCCATCCTCTTCTAGCAGCTCTTTCTACTGCCACAACACTCAAAGGTCTGGCACACACAGTGACTGGGAGACAGATGGTGAACAATATTTCTGTTGTTTTAGTGAGTCTTATCTAAAGAGCAGAGACCGATGTGATAAGATTCTCATCCTTGATGGATCAAGGTATGACTCTTATCTAGACTCAAGAATAAAAGTATGAAACACTTGCGTGTCGCGTGTCCTGTGTCCTTTTGCCTTTACTGTCCCTATGATAAAAGAGACAATTATTAAAAGGAGACTCTGATATTTCGCAGACTGCTTCTTGAATAGGAATAAAATGATCATAATTTAAGGCAGTGTTGTTCCACGACCTATAATGGTCACAAGGTGGCACTTGCCATGAGTGTATTGAATGTTGTGTGTCATTTCTCTCTTGTGCTTTTTTAGTGTCAAGTCAAAGTTTATTTCTAAAGCACATTTAAGAACAACCTCAGTTGAACCAAAGTGCTGTACAAGCAGAATATAAATAAAACAATCCCATTAAATATAAAACAAATAAATATTAAAATAAGCAATAAATCATCAAATAAAACAAGTAAAACTGTCATAATCAAATAATCATAGTTTTGGACTCTTGTTGTATTATAGTTGGTAATTTGAGTTGAGCTCATTCTTGGTTATCTTGGACCTTTTAAGGCACATATGGAGAGCTGGTGACATGACCATCATCAGGAAAAACAAAACAACAACAATACTAATAGCAACAATTACAAATCACTTCAAGTTACACATTTTTATTTTGCAACATTTGTTTTTGTTTTGCATTATACTTGGTTACAAATCATACACCAGCATTTCCATATAAAATCAGACTCAGACAAGTATTAAGTTAAATTTTGTTTATTTCAAATGTGCATTATTTAAGTTAATTGTTGAGTTACTTACCATACCCACCATGCGTTCCAGAGACAAAAGTAGGAAAGTTTGGATCTCTTCCTGCTCTTAAGGTCTCTGTGACCTCATCGATGAGGACATCAGACTAAACCATTGATGGGGGTGTTTAAGAATTATGTTATGGATTATTTGATCTTTTAAGATTTGGACAATCTTGTCACTTACCTTTTCCAAAGGAGATGGTGAACGTACCTGCCACATGGTATGTACCAACTGTATGCCAGTCAAGTGCTAATGGGCAGCTCTATATAAGCAGTTGCTTGTCGGCCCTCGGGAGGGAGGAAACATGTCCGTGTTGGGTGCACGTTACGTTACATTACTTTTGCTATAAGTTTAGTTTTATTCAGTTAAGCCTTGTTAACCGTTTATTTTTGTAGATTTTCTCTTTGTTTTTGTTACACGTATATTTTGGTGACACTTCCTTGTGTAAATAAACACTTTCTTTGGATTATACTATATTTCTGAGTCTGCCTCCTGTCTGCCTCCTACTCTGCTGGCCGGGCTTCCCGGCACCAGCACCCACTGACTTTTGTGACTAGTTTGAAATTCATTCATTGATGGAATATGAGTTAGAAATCTGTTTGTAGATATATAGTTTTCCTCCACTTTTAGATTGAAATGCAGAATATGCTATTTAAATGAAACTTTCATTTTGCAGTTTATGACAACGATTAATAATATTAAAGGTTTTATATTTATGGTATCCGTCGCACAGTTTGGTTAAGAGCCAACAAAAGCTTTCAGATCTGTTTGTGTAGTTGCTGCTTCCTGCCTGCAAGTCCATCCGGGGTGCACGAGGCGTCGCGTTGCCGTGGCAACACATCAACTTCAGTAACAAGCGCAGTAAAAATGTCTGCTTCGGTGGCAAAAGAAGAAATACCAAGGAAACGCACCCTGGTGCTGAGGCCGTAAGTTGACATCTTTCTCTCATCATGTTTTGTCTGAGCATGCTAGCCGTGCTGACCGCTGCTCTGCTCTTTTTGGTAGCTCTTCTCGAAGAACAAACATTTCAGTGTCGGGACCTCATGGAGTCAACCAAAGCTCAAGGCACACAAACAGCGTGATCTTCTCCCCGAGCAAGAGGCGACTGAGTCTGGCCGCCGGCAGCAAAGTTCTGGAGAAGAGCGCCATACAAACTCCGAGACAATCTGTTCGGGTAACTCTAAATGTTTAAGCTCCACTTTCTTAGTGTTTAGGAGCAGCAGCACTGGTGGAGGAAGTGTCCACATCCTTTACTGACTTCAAAGAAGGCAACTGATAGGAAGCTTTTCTAGTGACAGGCTACAGAGAGGGTTTTTTAAAAAAAAAATTTTTTTAATCTATTTTAGTATTTCTAATCAATAAAAAATAAATAAATAAAGTGATTGGATTAATATGGAATAGAAAAATACATTATGGCCCTCTGAAATGTAGTGGAGTAAAAGTAGAAGCTGCTCAAAGCAAGTCTAATAGTTGTATTTTCAGGTGTTTGATGAAGAAGACAATGACGTTACTCCTCAGCCTCTGTATCAAGCAGACCCTGGAACAGTCCAGGTCAAAGCCAGCAGGTTCTTTGCGGATGAATTCTCGGCTGGATCATCATCAGACCAGACAACAACCACAGGGAGTTTCACCATGCCTTTCTCCAGGTACCATGCCACCATGTTTAACACCAGCTGAGCTGAAGGGGTCTGATATGATTTGAGAGGGTGCACAAACTATTTATTAGAAATTTATAAAAAAAATACACTAAAATCTTTTTTAAACTTTGTCTTGTTTGCCACTCTATTAAATCAACAAAATATATTTGTATCATATTTACAGTTGCCTCAGGATGTATTCAGACCCCTTCACTTTTTGCACTCATTGTGTTGTAGATTTCATTTTTAAATGAATAAAATTGGTATTTTGCGAAACAAATCTGTGCACACTTGCCCATATTAACTATATAAAGAGTCATTGAAGATATTTACATAGATACAATGGAAGAACGTTTTTTTACATTTTTAAACCGATAATGTGCCTGTTTACGTTAATTTTCTATACCTCTGCATATATTGTATGATATATGTCGTGGTCTCATCAGCCTGCCCAGTCTTCATGGCATCCTGCAGTTTTCCACTCCTACCTGAATGAACAGTTCTCCAACCTGCCTATGATTCCTCTTACATTTTCGAACTGCCATGTAACATCACCAGTTTGTATCATAAGATTCCACATGTACGCTTTAGTCAGATATGTGTATCTATGACAGATGTATGTTTATCTTGCTGTTCTCTTCTCTCTTTCTTCTGTCTGTACCCGGCTGGCCTTAGGCAGATGGGTCCCTCCATATGAGCTGGGTTCTGCTCAAGGTTTCTTCCTGTTAAAAAGGAGTTTTTCTTTGCCACCGTCGCCTTCAGGCTTGCTCTGGAGGTTTCAGAAGCAACGCCTAGAGTGGCTCATCCTTAAATAGAACGTTTTTAATAAGACTCGAAGGTAGTACTTCCCAATTTTAGCCTAATGAAGCACACCAGGACTTGCCAAGAAAAATGAAATAAATGCCAAAGAGGCTTCTACAAAGTACTGAATGTCTAGTTGATTTATAAAGTATTTGAAAAAAACAACAAAAATTGTGTCACACTGTATCCATTTGCACTGTAAGCTCTACAACACAATAATGTGTATAAAAAACTGAAGGGGTCTGAATTGTTTTGAGAAACAACTGGATTGTAAAAATGTGCGATTACATTGTCTTCCAGGTCAGTGTTGGGAAGCAGCAGAATATCCAGCCAGTCTACACTAGGGTCAATGAATGAGGAGATTGAGGATACATTTTCCAAACGAGACTTGCCCAATTTCTACCCAGGTTCCTTAAAATAATGCATATTCATACGTTTTTATGTCACAGAACCCAGTAGCCGATAAGTTTTAAACACAGACTCTTCTGTGGTATTGCATTTTTGCTTCATGTCTTTCGTCTTCTGTTAGATTTGAGAGGAAAAAAAGACGCAGTGAAAGAACAAGTGACAGAAGATATGCTGAAAGAAATCATAGACGTCTTCATCACTGAGACAGAGGATATTTCACTGCTGGACATACCCAGCACCTTCGTGTCAGTGCAAGCTGGTGACGCACAAGATATCATGTGAGTGTCCTCTACTTCTTGACCTTTTTAACTATTTGACAAGATCTGGGTACCAAGCCAGCTTTGAAAACAGGCTGCTACAAGACTTTAAATCTTTTTAAATTGCTCTGTTGAACTGACTGGAACTCATGCAGTGTGTGACCAAGGAATTCATCTATTGATGACTAAATGCTACATACATTTTCATTACTGGCTTCACAAGTTGTTGACATCCTTACCTTTCTACACAGAGAGAGGAACAGTCGGTATGCCGAGGTTTGCAGGAACAGGATGGGCAATGATAACTATGAGGATCGATCAATGCAGACAATGAATGGAGCGACTAAAAACAAACAGGCCCAGACCGACAGCGTGGTCATGGTGGAAGCAGGTATCTACTACTACTACCACTTACTTACTACTAAACATTGTTTAGTGTTAGTATGTTTTTAGCCACCTGATGAATGATGTGATTCCCAAACTTTGTTAAGTGCTGTCCATTAACACCAGCTTCACAATGTGTTCGCAGTTCAGTCAACTGGATATTAAAGCTATTCAACACTATTTTTTTTAATTATATGTACCATTGTACTATTATCCCTTTTGTGTAATTGTTTAACCATAACTGTTGATCCAGGAGTAGCTTCTAACCATGACTATAATATCCATTTAAAACTTTTTGTTACAATTAGCCAGGTGATCTCAAGTGCAGACACACACGTAGCAGGCAGAATAAGTCTAATGAGTAGTTTATTTATTCTTAACAAGAGCTCTGGAGCTGAGGCTTGGGCTGGTAGCTGTAAACCAGAGGCAGAAGCTTGGGCTGGGTGGGGGAAAAGCTGGGGGAAACAAGGCACAGAGAGGTCTAGAGATGTGGGAGCTGAGCTGGGTCATGGAGGGAAGATTTCTGTAATAACCATTTCAATGTTCTATCCTGTGCTTTTAGTTATTTTAACTATGTTTTTAAGATTACTTTCAGCTAACCACTTCTATTTCTAAAAATATCGGTCAGCTTTGCCAGATTGTTTTGTTACCTGTTATTCAGCCAATACATTTCACTATGCATTTCACGTATTTTCACAGGAATTTTTTCAAACTATTCATTTTTGATTATTTTAGCAAATCTTTCCGTTGAACCCATTTCCCATGTGCACTGTACATGTATCACCTTACTGTTGCAGTACAAGTCTGCACTTACAAACCAAATTTTTTTATAGTGGAAGGATTGCTATGCTCTGGTGCACAAATGGCAAGTTTTCCGGTTTTAAAAGAGGACAATCTTTTCAAATGTTTCAATGTCTGCAGCCACGACTGTCACCACTTGGGACATGTATGACACTTTCAGCGGCACTGATCAGGAAAAAACTATGGATAAACCCGCAGCAGAGAAGGATGATTATCCAGAGGCTGTTGTGGACTCCAGCAGAGGTACAGAGAAGAGTGTGTCAATGGGCAGCACAACCAGTGCAGGTAAGGATGAAGGACATAATCTATCATTAATGCTGGCTTCAATATAATTTTTTTTCATTAGCTAAACTGAGATACAATTTTACATCATTAATACAAACTGTGTTATTGATTAAAAATATGTGCAATCAACAGATATATTATTTTCTCATACATACTGTTTGTCTCTTCAGTTAGTGTTTCTAGCTCCCTGAAAGAAGTGGAAGCGTTGGGGAACAGTTTTTACTCAGAGTCAGAATTGCAGCTCATCATGCTGTCGGAGAAATTCCACCACTCCTTACTAGTGATGGAGAGGAGCATACTGCGAAACAGCTTCCAACCTCAGCTCTCCGCTTACAGACAGCTGCCTGTACTACAAGGTAATCTCAGCTCATCATCACACCCTAGTAATAAGACACGTAAAAAAAGCCTTGTCCTTCACACTGTACCCCCAGCTATTGGTGACAATGAGTAATGTATGAAATATAAGCATTTGAACAAGTATACATGGAATTATTTTGTCAGATCCAGATAGCCTGGTGAAGCCAGAGCCTGTAGAGCAGAGACTGGGGGACACAGAGAGCACTCCCTCTCCAGCCCTGGAGTGTCTCTGGGTGTTCAGCTGTGAGTTGAGCAGAGGACACAGCATCAGCAGCATGGCCTGGAACAAGAAGAGCCCGGTAACAGAGACTAGACATCAAATACTCTACAGTGCCCTACAAAAGCAGAGACTCTAAAACCACGGACGGGTTTGAGAGTTATTAGCAAAATTGTGCAATATAAGTTATAAAAGCATAATGCACAAAACCTAAATAATACTTAAATATGACACTAACTAAATAGCAAAGGGAAAACAATGTAGATCATTATTATTAAGTGAATTAAGCAAATGTGGGAGCATAAGAATTTATTTTCTAAATAGAAAAAATCTTGCCATCTGATGGTGTTTTGTTTTTTCACATTATATGGATTTTTGTTGTTGTGACTTCAAAGAGTTCTTTGTGAGGCTTGCCCTCGAACTGGAATACAGGAAATTTGTGAGGCTTGTAATTTTTAATGTTGGAGAAATTCTGCAACGTACATACCATGGTAGTATTGTCTTGTGTGCTACTGCAAATAATTATTCACAAAGTCTATTAATGGAATACCAGGAACTGGTCTTGTTGAGACATTTATCAAACTGTCAACAAATGATTATGTGTATCTTTTATGGGTATACTACTGCAAGTCTTAAATACATTCAAATTCTTGTCATTTCACTAAAACATATTTTTCTCTGTCAGGACCTCCTGGCTGTGGGATATGGTGAGTTTGACTCCAAGAACCAGAAATCAGGTCTGGTGTGCTGCTGGTCCCTCAAAAACCTCACGGTATGATTTTGGTTTGACCTGACTTTGCTTTCCCTCAGGTGCATCAGATCACTGAGTGAGGATTTAGTTTATGTGTGAGTTCCTGCTGTTGTCACGTGTTTCCTCCCCCTGCAGTGGCCTGAGCGTATCATCCACTGTGACAGTGCTGTGACTTCCCTGGATTTCTCGGCCAGCAGCCCCAGTCAGCTGGCTGTGGGGATGTATGATGGCAGCATAGCTATCTACAACGTGCAGAGTCAAGACAACAAGTCACATGTAATGAGCAGCCGGTGAGCACAGTGCAGGCAGGTCTTCCATCACAGTAAAATTAATGTCATGCCACTCATGTTGTTGCTCTCGTTCTCTGTGCAGTGAATGTCTCAACAGACACTTGGGGCCTGTGTGGCAGCTCAGGTGGACTCAGCAAGAACTGAGCTTGACAGGAGAGGAAAAGGTAGAAGCCCTCTTCTCTGTGGGTGCAGATGGCAGGATCAGCAAATGGTTTGTCTTCAACAATGGCCTCGACTGCATAGGTACTATACGCAACCGCTACACCTTCATTTTAGTGCCAGTGAAGTGAGACAGGTTATCATGAGCCATATTCTCTTACCACAGACCTAATGAAGATCAAGAGGATTCAAAATCCAAAGAAGAAAGCTGGAGGGAACAAGACAGAGAAGACAACAGAAAGCGTTCTAACGGCGCTGACTCCTGGTCTGTGTTTTGACTTCCATCCAACAGTAAGTCGATCTAACAACAAGTCATTAAATGTGTGGTTGGGTGGTTTCCACTGAACCATCACTAGTTCTTGTGATTAAAAAGATAAGATAAGATAAGACATGTTTATTAATCCCACGTATGGGAAATTTCCTTGTCACAGAAAAAAATAGCACCATTTATGTTGTCATTATCATCATGCACCCCACTTGTCTTCTGTGTTCCATTGTTCCTGCAGGACTCTAGTATATACTTGGTTGGTTCATGGGAAGGCCTCATCCACAAATGCTCCAGTTCCAACAGTCAGCAGTTTCTGGAAACTTACAGGAAACACTGTGTAAGTTCATCAGGATAAATCAACAATCACCACCTCCTTCTGATGAGGCTCATTTAAAAACAAACATGACTATAGAAAAGAAAAGTAAGGATTGTAATAGGTTTAAATTCCTAGAAAGTATTTGGCATGAGCATCCTTTGCCTACATTAGCAGCTGGGGCTCACTAGGTAGGTTATAGCAGGTTGTCCAGAGGGTTAGTGGTTTGAACCTCAGTACATGGAGCGCATGCCCGAGTGTTCTTGAGCAAGATGCTGAACCCCAGTTTAAAATAGTTGGTTGTCAGAGCCATGTACTGTATTCCCTTTATTTTATTTTATTTTATTTTATTTTATGTACTGTATGTATATGTATATTATAGTTTGAGTGGCTATATGTTCAAGGATAGAAGCAAAGTCTATTTGTATACTGCATGTATGTGAGCACATGCTCCAGAAACAAAACTCATAGTTATAGAAAGGTACTGATAGAGAGAGCACCAGCATGGTTGACATCTTGCTCCCTCTCAGTGTCCTGTGAACAGCATCACTTGGTGTCCACTCAATCCTGATGTGTTCCTGAGCTGTTCCTCTGACTGGACCATCCACCTTTGGAAGCAGGACAACCTCCACCCTGTGTTAAGCTTCACCTCCACCCAGAGGGCTGTGCACAACATCAAGTGGTCCCCAAAGTGGGCCACAGTATTCGGAGCTATCATTGAAGGACAACTAGAAATCTGGGACCTGAATTCAAGCCTGTGAGTCAGAGGGGTGGAGAATCTGTTCGTCCTGTTCTATGTTTCACTCTAATGTGCTCTGTTCAAACATGCACTTCCCTCCTCCAGTCTGGAACCAATCATAGTGAAGCCTGCTGCCCCTGGCGTGAGGATGACGTCCCTGCTGTTTGCCTCACAGACAGACTGTGTTGTGGTGGGAGACAGTGATGGACAAGTGACCTTCTACCAGCTCAAGAACCTCAGTACGGGGGAAAGCAGCCAGGTAAAATAGAGGAGTTGGTGGCCTGGTAGACACAGAGACACAGGGTGAACACCTAAAAAATCTCCATCTCCCTTTTCTTTCAGCTGGATGTTCTGGAAAACCTCCTCCATTCTGTAGCGTCCAGATAACTACAGGAAACAGACAGATTTATACCCAATCCATAAGGGTTTCTGTCTGTAAAAGATGTACAGAGAAATAGAAGACATCCAAATGCATGAGTCAGAGAGACAGAATAGATTTCATTCATTCATTCATCTTCTGTAACCGCTTGTCCTGTGAAGGATCTGGCCGGTCTGGAGCCTATCCCAGCTGTCATCGGGCAAGAGGCAGGGTACACCCTGGACAGGTCTCCAGTCTATCTCAGGGCTAACACAGAGAGACAGACAACCATTCACACTCACATGCATACCTACAGCTAATTTAGAATCACCAATGAACCTAACCAGCATGTCTTTGGACAGTGGGAGGAGGCTGGAGTACCTGGAGAGAACCCACGGAGACACAGGGAGAACATGCAAACTCCACACAGAAAGGACCGGTCGGCCCATGGATTCGGAATAGATTTTTTTTTAAAGTAATAAAAAGTATATATATATAAAAGATTATGAAAGATGCTAAACTTTAAAAAAAAAAAAAAAAAAAATCATTGTGAAAATCATTAAGTTGATTGTATTGATATTTTCTTTGTTTTTACCTTTCATGTGTATTTTCATCTTCTAAATACTACACCTGAACCATGAACCACCATGATATCTAAACTAGGCTTCCACTTGTCCATTGTGTCTTGTATCTTTGTTTTCTTTTTTTTTTTTTTTTTTATTCTGTTGTGTTCAAAATGTCTACCAAAGATTGATAAATATACATGGATGCTACATAAAACAGTCTGCTGAGATGGATGTGTTTACATGCCCTGGAACATCAGTGTATATCATCATTACTAATACTTCCATGGATCATTTATATTTAGTGTTGTAAACAGTGGAACACTGGAACCAATGATTTTAATTAGACTGAAGAAATATTGTCCATGTAATGGTCTTCAGGGCCTCCAATTGGAGATCTCATAGATATGGACATAGCCTTTGTATTAAAGCCTTGATTAGAAACACACAATAAACAATACCCTCCATCACAAATATGTTCCATTGGTAGTAACATTATGACCACCATCCTAATATTGTGTAGATCTCCCTTGTGATTCCAAAACATTTGTGACTCATCAGAGAATGGACATGGTCCTTCTGAGGGTGTCCTGTGGTGTCTGGCAACAGAATGTTGTTAGTGGGGGCCTTTGGGTCTTATGGGTTGAGGGGAGGGGCCTCTGTGGATCATCCCACAGATACTTGATCAGTTTGGGATCTAGTGAATTTGGAGGCCAGGTCAACACCTTGTGCTTCTTTTTATGTTTTTTGAGTTGTTCCTAAACCATTTGTGTGTGTGTGTGTGTGTCAGGCTGCATCCTGCTGGGGATGGCTGCTGCCATCAAGGAGTGTCATTGTTATGGGGTGGGGGTGTCTGGTCTGGTCTAGGTGGGTGCTACATGTCTAAGTAACATCCACATGAATACCAGGTTCAAATGTTTCCCAGGTCATAATATTATGGCTGATCAGTGCAACTTTACATTCAGATATGTAAGGTTTGTTTAGTTAATACTAATCGTATAAAGACTAAATTTCTTCTGGTATTAATTCCTGCATGTAGTTTACTCTGGAAAGGTTTTAGGCATACAGTTTATGTCGATTTCAAAAAGGTGGGTGTTGTTTTAAAACTTATCACTGATCATACTGATTTGATTAAGTTTTGAATTTTAGTATTGACCTTTATTCTGCTGGCACGATGACAACTGCCACCTGTTACCAGTGACACTGAAGATTGTGCTGTCATAGAGGCAAAAGTCCACAAAGAGAGAGCTCCTGCTGAGTTACCCTTCTGTTGTGTTTTTATTTTTTCTCTCTGTGAACTTTGGACCTGTATGTTTCCACTAGTGATGAAGCTAAGGAATAACATTAATACTTTTATCATTGTTTCTCAGCCTTTATTTTTCAAACAACCCTCTCTGCAGCAACATAAATGACAACCATCTTCTCAAACTGCATATCACAAATGCATTCTTTCTTCTGAAGAAACCAGCGATTAGACATAATCTGAGAGCGTAGTAATATAGGGACAACACAGTTTCACAACCGAGCATCATCTGCATAGCAATTTTAAAGTTAATGTTGCAAGAAACAAAAAATAAAACTGATTCTGCATACATTTCCTCAGGAAAAAAAACAACAAAAAACTAGACAAAAATAAATTAAGTTCCCTTTTTGAATGACTCTCATCAACAAGAACTTTCTGTTGGCCAAATACAATGATGGCCATCACAAATATCCTCTAAATGTCCTATTAGAATTACTGTCCTTAAAAAGCCTGTCATATATCAAGTGACTACATTTTATGATTTTAGTTTTGTCTAAAACACATTCAAATAAATTAAATTATGGTTCTAACTGTAAAGTGCGTTTGCTGTTAAGAATCATATGGCTTTGTTTCCACTCCTCCTGATGTTATCACCACATTGTTTGAACACTGGCTTACACAGAAAAGAGAAAGCTGACTGAAAATTGTTTACCATTTTTCATATCAAATCCACGTGATGAATCCAAACCTGTAATGGAAAGACTTTAGTGTGGCGGTGAACAGAACTGCCTCCAGTCAAGAGCATTCTCCAGTCTCTTCAATACCTCAAATGGAAGTTTCATCTCAATGTCTCCTGACCCAGAATATCACCTACACAATGCCAAAATCCCCATGACTCTTTATTATTTGTACGAGCAGGAGCATTATCCAAAGGTGGGTAGAATATGGGTTTTAATAATTCATCTATTTTGGTTAAATCCTCCTTTGAAGACTAGATATCGCAGAGTATTCAGACGCTACTAGGTCTTACGATTCATGAATTGTAGAGGTAACAACATTACAACCCACTGATGCGCCTAGATTGCTGGCCCTTGGCCCACCAAGACATTGGTCAGAAATCTTGTTCCACATGAATATAATGAATTACATCATGCAGACACTTGAATGAGATCTGAGGAATCTGAAGGCCAGGACATAAACTCTGACTGCCAGAAGTTCCACACCGTAGATACCGTAGAACAAGCAGATGATGTCATGTAGACATCATCTGCTTGTTACATGTCGGAGATGAGAGGGTGGTCTAGGGCAGGGTTGTCAAACTCATCTTAGCTCAGGGGCCACATACAACCCCATTTGATCTCAAGGGGGCCAGACCAGTCACTTAATAGCATAATAAGCTATAAATAACGACAACCAACTCCAACCCCCATTGTTTTTGTGAAAAGAATCAGATTATGAAAATGTTTTCATTTAATGATTTTTTCCTTTTACAAAACATTTTAGGAGCAACCTAAGATTTCTTAGGAAAAGTGCAATTCTGGTGTATTGCTGCCATCTACTGTTTAGTCTCAGTGTTGTGTAATGTCCACAACTCTTACAAAAACGACCCCTGGTGGTCAAATTAGGAATAGCAGTTACTCTCTGAAAAATTGCAGTTAATTCATCCTGTTGACCAGATATGAGCCTCTGGTGAGCTAGGGTGTTAGTCCTCTTATCACGTATTGGTTAAGGAGACCAGTTTTGAAGTAGCCCTTTAAATGTGTACCAAATGTAAAATTGGATGCACTTGGGGAGCTGGTTCTGTCAGTCCCTGCATTCAAATTGTATGGCTGTGTCAGAAATACTATAGAAACATATATGTCGGGAATGACGAAATGTTTAAGGCCCATTAAACCACAGCATGTTGAAGGAGAGCTGATCCAGATTTTAACCAGTTCATCATCAGTTGAGTCGACTTGAGAGCGGAATGGAGACGTCCAAAGCGGAGTCAGTGAATTAATGCTGGCCTGGTGCTGAACAAACTGAGGCTGAAGGGGCTGGGGAGAGAGAGGCATACAATGAACACAGAGTGAGATCAAGAGAAAGAGAAGAATTAGTTTGATCTTAAAATAAAACATAAATGTGGACACCCACCTCCTGATGTGTGCGACGGTGGTGGTGGAGGAACTTCGCAGCTGATTTTTAGAAGAGGAGGAGGAGGGGCATAGAGGGAGGAAGACTTTAGAGGACTTAGGGGGAGGAAGGATGGAGCATTGTGAGGTCTTGGAAAGGTTTAACCTGAATAAGAGACACAGGTGAATCAAGAAATGAAAATTTAAATGTGTTTTTGACGCAGCATCTCTTCCAAGGATACATGTAGTCAGTAGTTGTTTTACATAGTTAATGTTGAGAGAGTGACTGAAGCTTGGATAAACAGATAGCTTCTCTGGTTTAATGATCAGAACAAAACATTGACAACAACATATCTGAAGAAAAGTGCTTGCATTTCAGGAAACAAGATAACAATGACTCCTAAGTACAGTTTGAAAAGTTTGGAGGTTTAGTCAGAGATAACAAGGATTTTACAACCGGCACCTTAAACCAGTGCAATGCTTGATTCTGAGTCAAATAACTGGATAACAACTGGAACAATGTCATGTCAGCATAAATATATAGGATTGTTACATTATCCAGAAAACTATTTTGCTTCTATGTAAAGTAACAGTGATATTGTTCATATTATTTCATGAAAACTGTTGAAATCCCCTTTGATCACTCACGCACTCCTCTCTTTTTAATGGAAACCCAACAGTTTACTCAACAGAGAGCCATTAAGCGATACGGCACACACTCACTTATCATCATTTTGTGTCGTCAGAGTCAGCTGTGGAGTCACGTTATGTTCATTTCAGCATCTATAAAACATTGCACATTGTACTGTGGGTCTGTTCACATGTCACAGACGCTGGTTTCTGAGTTGATACATTTACAGACTCGAGAATACTGCATGAGGGAAAACCATTTTGTAACCAGGCGTAGCTGCCACTCTGCAAGAGGTTCTGCCCCTTCAGTTACATCGGCCTCTCTGTTTACTCCTCATCCTCTTATTGGTGAAGCAAATGGAAAATGAAAATTATGCAACTAGCAGCGCTTTTGTTGTGATGAAACAGAAAGCACTGGCTGTGTCACTGCAGTCTGTGCAGTTTGCAGAGGATCATTGCATTTTCATGTCTGTCAAATGGAAAGCTCCATTGTTAACTTATAGAACCAGAGGGACTCAACTGGCATGGCCTTGTCCCAAAGTAAAAAAAAATATATATATATTATATTATATATTATATATATATAATATATTTGTTCATTTTGTTTTAGATTATATATTGTCATATTTTC
This sequence comes from Chelon labrosus, assembly GCF_963514085.1. Lineage (NCBI taxonomy): Eukaryota > Metazoa > Chordata > Actinopteri > Mugiliformes > Mugilidae > Chelon > Chelon labrosus. Next base: position 2,608,654 of record NC_140342.1, on the reverse strand, counting down.
TTTTTAACGCAAACAAAGGTAAAGTATTTTTCCTATACAGGGCCCATGCATGTCTTGGAAAGACTATATTGTCATATATAATGTCATCAGTTCACTAACTATCATGACTCCACACATAAACCCACCATAACTGTAACACTGTCCTAAAAACAAAGTTATAACAAGTGGTACCTTGAGGAGGATGAGACTGATCTCGGCGGTCGTTTCCCCTTCAGTGCTCTCAGTCTGTCGCCCTGAGTTAGACTGGTTTCCTTGTAGTTGTTCTACACACACATGCACACACAGAGACAGAGAGTTTGAAAAGGCATTCGGGGTCACATTGTAAATGTACAGTTTTCAATTCTGCATTTATTATAATTTTTTTTTTTTTAAGGAGCTAATCACCTCATCCAAGCTGAACGATTTGCAGAGGGTGGTGTTGATTGACAGGTCATCCATGCTGGAGAGCAGATGGGACATTTCTTCCTGTTGTCCTCCCTCGACCGAGTCAGAGCTGTGAAGCTGCTGCTGCTGCTGTAGACGCTGTTGCTGCACCTGCAGTCGTCGACTCAGTCTCTGCTGGACCAGCTTCTGCTTGGAGCGATGGACATCACCCTGGACCCACAAACTGTGCTGCTTCCTACACACACAGAGGCAATGACTGCATCACACTGACAATGCTACAATACTGATCTTATAACATATAACCAGAGGTGGCAAAAGTATTGACATTCTGTAATTAAGTAAAAGTATGGATACTTGTGTAAAAAAAAATACTCTGGTAAAAGTAAAAGTACTGATTAAACTCCTTTACTCAAGTAAAAATAATAAAGTACAGGCTCTGAAATGTACTGAAGTAAAAAGTAAAAATGATTTTGCCATTAATGAAGCAATTCATCCGTTGATAATTTTGTAAAATGAAAAAGTTGAAAAAATCTACTTAAGTACAGTAACGAAGTATTTGTACTTCATTACTTCCCACCTTGGCATATAACGTGCTCACCTTCCCATGTTATCATTTTATTATGTTATCAGCTGTGGCCTAAGGTCTGTGTAGTTCTGGTGTTGTTCTGCAATTTAGCATAGCATAATGTCAGCATAGCAGAAAAAATGCTTTTAAAGCCTTATTTGATTCCTCCACCCTGCCCGTGTATCTGAGCCTGAATCACATTACTGAATCTTTATAAATAGCTCAAAAACATGTAGTTCCATTCGTTTGAAAGATTACTCTGTAATTTCCCAAAACACTGGAAATAGTGCCTTTGTTAAGGAGTATTGCTCACAGCAGGATGCTGCATATAGACTAAATAACAAAATAATAACAGTGTTCAAGGTAATAGAGGAACGTGTTAGCCAGCTCAGCAGTGTAGCTCACTGACTTTGTTTTTAACAGAAAACCACAAGGATTCATCATCTGAAGACCATGAACGCCCGACACCTATTCATGTGTTTAACTCTGAGCCAAACTGACTGTAAGATCAGTGGACAAGACAGCATTTTAGTGTCTCTAACCACTTGAAATGTATTGCTAAAGCTGATACTAACTTCCATACTTAGCTGGATGCTGAGAGTCATCACCCTGAAGGGAAAAATAACACTCCATGTTTCTCAAATAAGGCCGAAACTTACTCTTCTAAGAAATTCTGCTGGGGACCAATGATGGATCCAGGTCGACAGATTCTGATCCAAGCAATGGCCTCAGCCGCAGTGAATCTGAAGTGCTTCATCAGGTAGCAGCCAATCAGAGTGCCCGTGCGTCCCAGGCCAGCTACAGTTGGGAGAGAACATTTTGACGTAATGTACACCTTCTATCACAGGTATGCATTTTGGACTGCAACAACAACACAAACAAACGTCCCACCTTTACAGTGCACAGCCACAGCCCCTTCTGTACTTTCACAAACATGCAGGAAGCGCCTGATGATGAGGTCAGAGGGCGTGGTACCATCCAGGAAGAAGAGGTCATGGTGCTCAAATCCCGCATCCTCAAACCTCCTGCTGTCATACAACTTCTTGTTCAGACGAACCACGGCCGTCACATCATTCTGGTGAAAGTATGCAAAGTATGCCTCGGGTGCATGGAGAGGATAACCTGTAGACAGAATCACTGAGCTGTAGTGCTTTTAAGCAGACGCATGGGACATTTTCTTTAAAATCCTGAGTATCAGACTGAGACTGATTCACTGATGGAAAGAGATGATGGCTTGTGCAACCTTTTGACAAAACCTACTTTCCAGTGGCGGACCCTTGGGAAGTCCCTTTTTAAGATGAAAGGTTTTAGTTACAATCTGACTCACCATTTTCTATCTTACTACGTGGGTGAGGGCTGCTGAATGCCAGAATTTTCCCAGGAATTATCCAGTTCATGTCTCCATTTTCCACTCTCTAAGAACACAGAGAGAAAAGAGGCAGATGCATTGTTTCAAAGAGACCATCCGACATTAAAAAAATCACTTGTTGCACTGGGGAGTGTACTTTGAAGGATGTATTTTCAGGTGTATCTATCCTTTTTGCTTACATCAGATCAAACACCCTGTGAAGATACCTTTAATTACAAGATGATCATTTATAGATTCACCTAATATTTTAATGATATTGCATTTTTGGTTGTATACTATATCTGCAGTCTGCAGTGTGTTGCCTGCACGGTTATAATCATCCTCACCTCATAATGTTCATATTCCTCAGCACTGAAGCTTTCAAAGTCCAGGAAACCGTGCTGTAATGCCTGGAGGAGAAAGGAGGAGAGCAGAGGGAGGTCAGTGGAAAATAGCCTTTAAAACAAAGTCCCTGCAGCTGATCCACTGCCTGTGTGAACACAGGTTAAAATAAGTGCCTTCTTAATTTATTAAAGTAATCCACTGCTGTCAGGCTTAGTTGTTCCTGTTGTTTACCTTGCGTATTCCTTGCAAGCAGTCGAGGACCGTGAGGTTGAAGGAGCACTCTCCCACTGCTGCATCCCTGTAGGGCACACACACAACAATATCATTCTAATAGAAAGCCTTCAGCTGATTGGATCCAAATCTTGGCTTTAGATCCAGAAATTGCTGTTAAAGGTGACCTTGAGTGCTCTGAAAGGAGCCCACAAACAAAATGTATTATTATTATTATTATTCATTTTGAGTGCATATAGTCTCTACTTTGTGTCTGCAACACTATGTTATACAATGATATTAATCCTCTGCTTCTTGCTGTTATGTGGAGAAAAATTACATAACCAATTCTAAAACCTAGGGCAAATATGCATATGTGTGTGTATTTGTACATGAGAGGCCTCACACAGATACAATATGTGATTTGTATTGCAAATAAAATGATGCTAAAGTTGAAGCTTGCATTTTGGGAAAGACGCTTGTTCACATTCATCATTGATCACTGGATGAGGAGACTGTATGAAAGCAGAGCCAACAGCTGGTTACCTTAGCTTAGGGTAGAGGCCGGAAAGGGGAAACAGCTGGTCTGGCCGAGTTCTAAGGTAATGAGATTTTATGAGGCATCCCAGACATATCTTGGCTGGGAGCAGTGGCTTTCCGAACAGAGGTGAGCTGTCTGTTTCTCCTCAGCCAAGCTAAGTGGCAGTAGTTTTAAAAGACTAAGTATAATTAATCTAATTCAAAAAATAAACTGAAACAAGGGTAACTGGACCTTTAGGGTTTCTTGAAGACAGGGCACAACCAACAAATGTTCCCACCAGGCTGTTAGAACTGAAGAAGCTACTTGGATAAACCTTAAAGAAATCATAAATGTCCAGTTGTCCTTGTTTCAGCTATTTTCATACCATGATCTAGATGAGAGAGAACCTTCACAGACACAGAACTGATCTTCTCATGTAGCTTAAAGCGAAGCTACAGAAAGACTTATGGCATAGTGTGTGT